>NC_067122.1:30735045-31077579 GCF_021347895.1 Acanthochromis polyacanthus | reverse complement strand
GTCAAGAAAAATCCTATCCCAGCAGATATTAGCAATAAAATAATGTTGCAGAAGTCAACTAGTAATATTTCTGAACATGTGTATTTGCACATCACACTAATATGAAGAAAAACATGGATATTAATCTTAATACAAAATGCTTGATCACAGAAATGAAAAAGTTCTTTTCATTGAACTTTTCTAACTGATTGAGCAGGTGTGACAGGGTTATACTTTGAATACAGGCATGTAATGTTTAGTCACTTCAGACATTCAGCTTAGCACATTGACCTCCTACGTATTGGAAGGGATTCTTTAAGGTGAATTCTTCACAAATTCATGACAATGGTCTTGAAGGCCAAGTTAATTACCTCCGCCAAGGAGGTTATGTGACACCCGGCGTCTGTCTGTTAGCAAGATAACTCAAAAAAGCCTGGGCAGGTTCACATGAAATTTTGAGGGGATGTAGACTATGGTAAGAGGAAGAGCTGATTTAATTTTGGTGGCAATCTGGAAAGGATCCTGGATCCTGGATCACTTTGAATTTTTTAGTATGTTTTACTATGTGGTCCAAAATAGGACAAAAACATCATAGGTTAGTATGTCGTCTAATAAATTGGAACAAGGTGTCCAGATAGCTCAACTGGTTCAGAAGGTGATTCATAAACAGAACTGTGTCAGAGATGCAGGTTTGATTCCAGCTCATGATCCTTTACTGCATGGGTTTCCTGTTTTCCTCTCTATCCTTGGTGGAGATCTGCGCGCTCTGAGTGCTTTTCTAGTTCCTAATGGAACACAAATCAAGAGAATCCATTTGAATCCTATTAAACAATTTCTACAATTATCATGAGATTGAATTTACCACTTCAGTTTTGCTTACAGAAGCAGGTCAGATTATGATTAAATATGTCAAGGCATGTAAAGTCTCGACTAGAAAAAACACCCTATTTCAATAGATCGACGTATTTAATTGTTTGTATTATGTTGATGTTGAGTCATTCCATCTCATTTCAACAAATCTGAGGAAATTTTGTTGCATGACCTCCTCTGATCATCTCCAAACTTTTTTTTTAACTATCCCAACATAAGAATAGACTACTTGCAAAGTTTTAACATCATATGATTGCTATTTGCTAAGTTATAAAATATTTAAATCCCTATTTTTCCACTTGGAAATTGATATGTTAGGTAGAAAGGCTTGATTTAGGAAGATAATACTGGGAACTGACTGATGATATAGACTTACAAGTGATCTGAAGGGTTCAAACACCTTAACAATAGAGCAGGAAAAAAAATTTGGAATGAATATACCCATTTCTCTGTGGTACAGGGCAATTTAAAAATTTGGCGAAAATGGCATTTTTCAAGAATTTAGGCATTTTTTTCACAAATTTTAATAAGTAACAAGGTTCATATGTTATAAAAATCTCAAAGTACCTTAAAAGTTCTCTCTAACCTAAAAATATCCAAGAGCTAGCTAGTCTCCTTAGACCTCAAAACGATGCCTATTTATGAAACAGACTGAAAAACACCATACATATATTGGCACAGAAACCAATGTGGGACATGGAGTAGAAACATGAAACTTTGTCTGTATAACAATAAACATCCGAATAATTGATATCTGAAGTATCAACATTGTTTCTTGAATCCTTCATGGCCAATTTAACCAAGAAATGCACTATGTTTTATAGGCGTTTTTTTTAGGAATTCTAACTAATATATTGCAGTTAAAATGAGTTATATTGCCTTAGGTCCCATGTAAAACATGTAATTTGTCCCCAACTTATCACACCACTATTTCTGTCCTTTGAACTGCTTGAATTTCTCTGAAATCAGGCCATCATCTGCACCAGATATGTGGTACTGTCCACCACGGCGTGTTGAAGGAGCAGTGATTGGACAGAGGATGTGGGCTGTAGGCACCCACACTACGTCATCCTTTCTAGGCCATGTGAACTTCTTGCTGGGACCTTTTGGGTGCATGAATTTCACTTGCAAATCTTCAAATTCAGCTGATAAGTCAAATACGATACCGAGGCTGTCCTGAGAATGCAGTCTGGGAGTGATGCCATTTCTTCTTATTCAGTTACTGTATGAAAGAAAAACAATGTCTATATAATAATTAACTTCAGATATGCCCTTTGTAACTTATACTACGATGCTGATGCTTCAGATTCATCTTTCATCTTTAGTTGGTCATGTAAATGGTTCCTAAAAACAAAAACGAGGATCAAAATGTATAGTAAATTGATTCAGCAGTTGCTCATCTTTGGCACAAGAAACAAATATGAAAGTAAGTTCACACATACTTCACACATACTAGTTCCTCCAAAAAAAATTTGAACCGCGTACCATGTATCCCACATGCACTTTTTAATGCCTAAAGTTAGGCTATTTTGGGTCTACACCTGAGTTCAACAGCCTATAAATCAATAAATAAGCTTTATTTTAATGTTTTAAAACTTTTACCTTATGCAACTTTCATTAGTAAAGAAGAAAATTCATTCTTTCAATGTCTTTTCACAAGAATAAGTCCTAAAATAGAGGCATGAAAAACCCAAAATAAAGTCGCCCATGAAATAATAAGGATATTTTGGGAAATTCCACAGTCCAGTATTTTTTTATTTTCATTCATTTCTATACTTTTCTCACCAGAAGGGTAAAAGTTTTGGAAGGGGAAAAAATTCTGACCATGTAAAAGGAGTATAAATTGCTTTTTTTAGTAGTTTAAAACCCTAAAATCATAGGCGAGGATTAAGTTTGGACTGACTATGGGTATTAGATTAGATCATTACTGCTTATACTGTATGTTTATAACCATAATACTTTGCATTTGTTCATAAAATTACCCAAATAAAGCCCAAAAATTTTTTTGGGAGGATCTGAGAAAGTGGTGCAACAAGCATTTGTTGAATTGACATGGAATGACTCTGTTCTCCAAACCGGTCAACCTGTTGTAGCTCAACAGGTTGACCTGGTTCGAGTCCAACCCATGGCCATTTACTGCATTTCCCCCACTCTTCTCCAAACATTTCCTGTCTCTTGCTCCACTGTGCACTATAATAAAAAAAGCCAAAAGAATTTTTTTTTCTCGTAATTATACTTGGGGGGGGGGGGGGGGGGGGACCTTTAAAAGTTCCAGATCTCCGTTCTCCTCGGATTAGACCAAGTAGCAATGTTTTTGTTTTTGTCATACTTTGTTTTTTTTTTGTGTTGTTTTTTTTTTTCATTTTTGTGACCAAGGACTTTATATTAAGATTGTGTGTGTGTGTGGGTGGGTGACATCCAACTACACATGATTCAGAAAATGTCACTAATTGACTTCTGAATCCTTAACTTTTCAACTTTTATTACTTATGTACTCAAAACTGGCACATGATGGGTTCATTTTTCCAGTTAAACTTAACTCCCCCATATTCAGAGACTATTTGATGGACTTTCCCAATATTTAAATCCAAACCACCACCATATGACAGAAGTTCCCTTCTTTTAGGTACAAGCTCGTCAGTTTGAGCTGGTTGTTCGTCATCTTCTTGTTTAGATTGTTCTTCTGAGTCGAGTCCACCGTCTTCCTCTGTAGCTGTTTGTTTTAGCCGCGTGCAGTGTTGCCAACTCCTCAGTAAGGAAAGTCGCTATTGGCTGTTCTCGAAGTCGCTAAATGACGTCATCGCCTAATTTGCATATTTCCCAGGTTGCATGTAATTGTAATCAGCGTTGTAGGAGAGAGGCATAACGTTGTGGAAGAGACCAAAAAGTGAGTATAAAACACCCAAAATATGTTTTTTTCACAAGAGGCTAAATGCTGTGGTTTATTTTAGTATGACAGTGAAGAAACATTTTCATTTATATCCCGCTCCGTAAGTCTGGATGGGATCTGTAGTGACTTTGTGCATGTGTGATTCATCTGCCGTCTGGAGGGATGTGTCCTCTAATCAGACACTGGGACTGCTGTGGGGTTACTGGACTGACAGCCTGTGCTCTGGGAGGGGGAGGAGCTCACAGCAGCACCTGCTGCTGGTTGAGGACAGTAACTGCTGAATTATCCCAGTTTTCCTGTCAGTCTCCAAAACGGCAGAAAAAGTCGCTAGGACGCTTTGGAAAGTCGCTAGATTTACCGAGAAAGTCGCTAAGTTGGCAACACTGCTGCGTGCCTGGGCTTGCTGTAAGGCACGTCGGTGACGTAAAATTCTGCCGTAAAGCGTGTTTTGTGACACTGCAATATAAACAATAGGATCTTCACATAAAACGATAGACATTTTCTATCACCCAGATGATATCTATCGTCATATCGCCTAGCCCTACTCTGTCCATTCTGCAAAAGTGGTTGCTTGACTACCTCAGAATCTGTTTAAACTTTGTAGGAATCGTCTTTGGCATCTGAAACTGACGTGCCTTTTTTTTTTAAGCTGAAATTCCAACATTTCCATGATTCTTCACCCAATGGAAATTTTCAGTAAATCATTTGCCTGTTGGAAATGGAACGAGCTGTCACTTTCAGATGCCCCTTCCATATTTCTTGAAGTGTTTGTCTTAGAGTCTGATTTAGTATGTGATTTGTAATGGGACTCTGACGCCTTGCTGTCAGACGTGTGACAGTGCCACCAAGCACTGCTTTTCTATGGCTCGTTGCAAAGAAGTTCCACCTTGATTTCAACTTGAAATCACTCTCATGGTGAAGGAGGTTGCAGAAATTTTTTCTTTTGTAATTCTTAGGTTGGACAGTGCATCATCGCTGAAGTAGTACAGCATATTACCCCACTGCCCTCTAAAAATCATCAAGACCGTCACAATCTTCTATGTTTCCATGGAAGATGTTGCAAAGAGTACAGAAATGTTGAAAGTGCTATCCAAACATGCACAGACAATCCCAGGCCCAAGAGACAACCACTCTTTCATCCCAGATGGATGATGGCCAAAGATCAGCAGAGTGTCTGGGCAAGCTAAAGTATTATTCTCCTCAAGTGCAGTGGCACCCTCTGCTCCAAAGGTGCATCCAAACCAGCATGTACACTGTTTCCTCTACATTCATTCAGCAGCGGCAGGCCGCCATTCCTAAATCCTAGCTGCTGCTCCTTCAAATTTCTTTTTTTTTTCCATTTTCTTTTTTTTTTTCAAAACACCACCTCCACATGTCTCCACCTTCACAGCAGAGTCCTGCACTGTTTTGGGTACTCGCCAACACTAATGTAAACGGATAACTATCTTGCTCAATCTGTACTCTTTGATACGTTGTGTTAATAGGACGTTAATTACTCGCGAGAGTGCGGCCTTGCAAGTGATGTCACGTCAAGCACCTAGGCACCATGTCGGAGTCAGAGGAGTGTTGTCCTGGAAAATAGGGCAGCGACTTACCGGAGAAAAGTTAATAGCTTAAGATAACTCATAGCAGATTTTACAAGTTAAATAGACACTTGCAAAATATTGATGGTCAGCTAACGCTACGTAACATATGGGTAGTTTCAGTTGATTGGCCCCAGTGCCAACTCAGTGTTGATGACGCCAATAAACTGATAGCATTAAGCTAATATGTACACCATGATGTAACTGCTGACTGCATTTTCATATGAGTTTGTTCAAATGTTGTTGTTTTTTTTTTTTTTTTGTGACATTCAGCCTTTAAGCAAAACAGTGAGTCTTGATTGCTAGAATTTGCACACTCTAGGACCGGCATGGGCAAACTATGGCCCCCGGGCCACATACAGCCCTTTGGGCTTTTCAATCCGGCCCGCGAAATAATTTTGTCAATATTAGAATTGACTAAATTACAGTAAAGACCACATTCATTTGGCCTTCCCCTGCAGTATCCAATGTTTCTGTTGACCCCACTAGATGGCGCTCCAGACACAAGTGACCTTTGTTGGTTTATTTTCTCTTCTTCCACTTTGCAGCTGCATTGAGCCCTGCTGTAATGATGAGTTTATCAAAGAAAAGAAAAGTCGACAGTGAGTGTCGAGTGTTTCACAAAGAGTGGATTACTAAATATTTTTTCGCTGAAGTCCGTCCAAAGGCTGTATGTCTTATTTGCAATGAAACCGTTGCAGTTTTTAAAGAATAGAATATCAGCTGGCACTTTTCCACGAAGCATGCTAACTACGCTAGCAACCAGTCAGCGCAAGAATGGACAGCTACGGTCAGAGGCTGCAGCCAGTTTACAGACTCAGTAAAAATGCATTTTTTTTTTCTGCAAACTACGACTCAAGAGTCAAACCCGAAGGCAAATTATTTGCAAGCATTCAAAATAGCAAAGGCTAGCAAGCCTTTTTCTGAAGGGGTGTCTTTGAAAGAATGCATGGTAGAGACAGCAGGTCTCCTGTGTCCAGAGAGCAAAAACCAATGTGAAAAAATTAGTTTATCACTCAGGACAGTTCCTTTGCTCATTTCCTTATACTGGCAATGCTGACAGAGGCCAGTCGACATGTGATGAAATATAAGGAATCACTAGACGACCTACACGGAGAATTCTGCCGTCGGTTCTCTGATTTTGAAGAAATTGACAAGACCCTTCAGCTGGTATCATGTCTCTTGTCACAAGACCCAGAAACGGCATCACAGGAGCTGCAGTTGGAACCAATCGATCTTCAAAGTGACTCGGTCTTAAAGGAGAAGTTCAGCTCCCTTCAACTGAATGACTTTTACACTTCACTAAGTGACGCCAAGTTTTCAAACATTTGAAAGATGACACAGAGGATGCTGGTGTTGTTCAGATCTACCTACGTGTGTGAGCAGACGTTCAGCGTGATTAACATCAACAAAGCACACCACAGATCAGTTAACTGATCAACACCCCAGATCCGTCCTGAGAAATTGACACCAGACTTTGATGCACTGGCAAAAAAGGGTGACCAACAACACTGTTCCCACTGAAACTTAATGTGAGTATTCTTTACTTTGTCAGTGTTGTCTTTAACATGTAATTCATATTAGTTTGCACAGTCTCCAACCATCTGATGCTGGTCTGGACCGTCTGTCAAATTTCAAAAGTCAATGTGGCCCATGAGCCAAAAGGTTTGCCCACCCCTGCTCTAGGACATATACTTCAAGAGATATGGATATCTGAAAGTTGTATCTCATTCAATTTCCGACTCGCAAGTGATTTATTGAAAATTTCCGTTGGGTGAAAAAATTATAATTTCAGCTGTAAAATTGGCAGATGTCAGTTTTAAATGCCAAAAATCATTCCTACAAAATTTCAACAGATTCTGAGATGGTCAAGCAACTGACCTCCCCTAATCTTGCTGAGTAGACATGGAATGGCCCTTTTATCTTTAATAGTTTCTGACATGTTATCGTTCCAACATCTTACATTTTATGCACAAAAACTTGCTGAAGTTGCATACATTAATGGAAAAAAATTAAAAACACTTACACTCAGAAATCATACATAAATCAGACGTAGTTCAGCAGAGGTTCTTTGAAAATATGATGATTTGAGACGGAATGACTGATCCGTCCTCACCTTGCTTACTAAACCTATTGCTCTGTGTGCCATGATGTTAGTGCTGATGTGAATGCTTTGGACCTTTTCAGTATGACCTCAGTGTTGGTTTGCATACTGTGTTTTCTTAACTCTTCTCAGCAAGGAAAGGATATGTAATTGGTTGTATTTCAAATCTTTGCTTAATGGTCTCTAAATGATAAAAATAAGGTTAATAGAAAAAGAAGGAAATTGGTTCTCCTAGTAAACTGGCTGAATTGTGAAAGTCATGGGGGCTCAAGGCAAACCGTTTGTAAGCTCTAGTGTTTCACTTTTGTACACAAGCATTTGCTGTACTTTGCAAGGATGGGGGGAAAGGATGGAAAGTGGGGCAAAATTTTTCAGAATGTAAATCTGGTGAATGTTAATGTACTTAATTTGAAAAAGGAAAGATGAACTCGAAATATACAGGAGAAGAACATATCGTTATGTTAAGGCAAGGGTTGTGCAGTGCGGAATCTATTTAGCCAGCCTACAGCAGACAGTTGTGGCTTAGGTAGTAGGTGGGTTGTCCATTGATCACAAATTTTGCAAAACTTATGATTTTCAGTGTGGTTGATTGTTATTTGAAGGTTGTTATTGTTTCACATCACAAACGGTAACACGTAGATCGAGATGGGGAAGGAAAAAAAACAGATAGTAGCGGCCAATGAGAGGCGTATACCTAAATCCCAGTGGAATGAACTCTGGAAGTTGACAGGCCTGAAGATGGAATGGGACATTGTTCTGTCTCTGCTTGACAGGTGGGTAAATATTAATTTTGCTATATTTCACAGAACCAAGATGCTTTTTTGTGAAGCTAGCTGTAGTAATGTGAGAACTGTCTGGAGCTGGTGTTTGCTGTAATCACATGCATCTAAAAAGGCATCAGTTGTGACTCAACATTTTATTTGGTTGCACTGGTATGCCTAACATTTGGTGTGTGTGTGTAGCTGTGGTGTGCAGGTCAACCTGTGAACTGGGCAAAAAGCCATGCTTAACAGAAAACATTGAGTCAAAATGTGAAAGCAGATGGTCTGACTTGGTTATAAATCAGTTACATTATGTGTAGTAAGGTGGGCTGTGCTTATGCTAGCCCACCTCTGTTACTCTCTCAAACATGAAGCACTGGAGAGTGCAGGGCCTCTGTTGAGTTTCAAGGCTCGTTTCCCCATCTACATGCAGTGTTACATCCCAGATCAATGATAAGTCTTGTGCAGGTTGCTGTGATTTATTGCTCTGCTGAGCATTGTGAGCTCCTGTTTGTTGCTCCATAAACCTGTGCTAAAATGCTCAGCACTTTGACTCACAGGTATTTCTGTTGGTTGTTGGCCATTAAGATTGAGTGACTGCAATGTGATGTTCTATTTTAAATTCATGTTAATCTATGTACAGATGAGTGCTACATATATTATTGATAAATGTCCATGCTGGATTAGCCTAGTCTGGTTTTGTGAGTATTTGCCTTATCAGAGACAATTGTGAATTACAAAACAAAGTACATGCAGTGTTTTGATGTCTTTCAGCACTTTATTGGTGCTGTTGCATTTTGGTAGTGTTTTTTTTTTTTTGGCTAAATATCGGTGCTCTTGTTGTGTCCTGCTGTTGCACACTATTGTCCATGTTCTTTCATATGCCAACTATTGATTTGGATCATCAGGCCACGTCTGCTTTGGAGAGGTGGCAAGAGCTTGTTTCATTCAGGAGGGGTAGGCCATACATTTTCCTCCGCTTATCAGGGGCTGGGTCGCGGAGGCAGCAGGCGAAGCAGGTCGTTCCAGACGTCCCTCACCCCAGCAATGCTTTCCAGCTCTTCCTGGGGGATCCCGAGGCGTTCCCAGAGCAGACAAGCTATGTAATCCCTCCAGCGAATTCTGGGTCTACCCCGGGGTCTCCTCCCGGACGGACGTGCTCGGAAAACCTCCAAAGGAAGTCTCCCTGGAGGCATCCATATCAGATGGCCAAACCACCTCAACTGGCTCCTTTCAATGCGAAGGAGCAGCAGCTCTACTCCGAGCTCCCTCCGGATGTCTGAGCACCTCACCCTATCTCTAAGGCTGAGCCCAGCCACCCTACGGAGGAAGCTCATTTCGGCCGCTTGTATCCGCGATCTTGTTCTTTCGGTCACTACCCAAAGCTCATGACCATAGGTGAGGGTTGGAATGTAGATGGACTGGTAAATCTAGAGCTTTGCTTTACGGCTCAGCCCCCTTCTTCACCACGACAGTTCGGTACAACGCCCACATTACTGCTGATGCCGCACCAATCCGCCTGTTCATCTCCCACTCCATCCCCCCCCCCCCCCCCCAACCCGAAGGGAGCAATCTACCGGTTTCCGGCAGAGAACCATGGCCTCTGACTTGGAGGTGCTGATCGGCAACCCTGCTGCTTCACACTCTGCTGCAAACCGCTCCAGTGCGTGCCGGAGGTCACAGTCTGAGGACGCCAACAAAACCACATCATCCGCTAAAAGCAGAGATGCGATCCTGAGGCCCCCAAACCGAAAACCCTCTCCACCACGACTGCGCCTTGAAATCCTGTCCATGAAAACCACAGGCAGGATTGGAGACAAGGGGCAGCCCTGGCGGAGTCAACACCCACTGGAAACGTGTCTGACTTGGTGCCGAGTATGCGGACGCGGCTCTCACTTTGGTCGTACAGGGACCGAACGGCTCGTAACAACGAGCCCGCGACCCCATACTCCCGCAGTGCACCCCACAAAGCCCCTCGGGGGACACGGTCATAGGCCTTCTCCAGATCCACAAAACACATGTAGATTGGCAGGTCATACTCCCATGACCCCCTCAGCAGCTCCACAAGGGTAAAGAGTAGGGCTGGCCCGAATAGTGGTTTCTGGCCTCCGAATATTCAGGCCCTATTAAAGACTAATATCCGGATATTCATTCCGCCCCATAACGTCCGACCCGGGGGGGTTGGCGTCGGCGGCCCGAATATTCGGATCCGTTTGTGTGGTTCATGCAGCGGCAGAGACGGCCCGGATAGTCGGTTCCGTTCGTCTGGTCTCCCGGGTCCACATTTTGCCCTCGTTTAGTCTTCAGTAAACTGAAGAATTCCCAAAGACCGGTCTTCAGCATCTTGTCTTGTGTTTATGCAATGAAGTGAAGCGTGACGTCGGAGTCGGCAGCCACCCGGCCATTCAGGTGGTGTTTACAAACACGAACGGAGGAGCCGAAATGAGCCGAAGGCTCAGGGAAGAGACCAGCTCCGAATATTTTCGTTTGGGGGGAGGAGGGGGTAATCGACATATGTGTATATGTTATAGACATGTGTATATGTTTGTGATCACATGACGAGATGAGCCGATGGGGGCCGAAGGCGGAGGAAAGACGGTCACACTGCATATTCTTTCCACCCCGTGACGTCCGACGAGGGGGGGCGAATATTCGGATACCAAACTTAATATCTGGATAGTGCTGTAGCAAACGAATATTCGGGATATCCGGGTCCAGCCCTGGAAAGAGCTGGTCTGCTGTTCCACGACCGGGACGGAATCCGCATTACTCCTCTTGAATCTGAGGTTTGACGATCGGTCGGACTATCGGGAGACCCCCAAGCCAACCAGGCTCAAAGTCTCCTTTTTCAGCCTGACAGCCTCCCTCACCTTGGATTGCCGCCGCGACAGGCACCAGTGACCTTAAGGCCACAGCTCCTAAAAGCTGCTTCTGCAATGGAGGCTTTGAACATGGACCACTCAGAATCCATGTCCCCAACCTCCCCTGGGATGCAGGAGAAACTCTTCCGGAGGTGAGAGTTGAAAACCCTACGGACAGGGTCCTCTGCCAGATGTTTCCAGTTCACCCGCACTACACGTTTGGGTTTACCAGGTCTGTCTGGCAGTCTTCCCCGCCATTGGATCCAACTCACCACCAGGTGGTGATCAGTTGACAGCTCTGCACCTCTCTTCACCCGAGTGTCCAAAACATACGGCCGCAGATCTGACGATACGACTATAAAGTCGATCATCGACCTTTGGCCTAAGGTGCTCTGGTACCAAGTACACTTATGAGCAACCTTATGCTCGAACATGGTGTTCGTTACGGACAATCCATGACTAGCACAGAAGTCCAATATCAAAACACCACTCGGGTTCAGATCGGACAGGCCGTTCCTCCCAATCACCCCCCCTCCAGGTTTCTCCATCATTGCCCACGGGAGCGTTGAAGTCTCCCAGGAGAACTATGGAATCCCTGGGCGGTACCCCTTCCAGGACACCACCCAGAGACTCCAAGAAGGCAGAGTACTCTGAACTGCTGTTCAGCGCATAAGCACAGACAACAGTCAGTTTTCCCCTCTGCAACACGAAGTCGCAGAGAGGCGACCCTCTCGTTCTCCGGGGAGAACTCCAACAAAGCGGCGCTCAGCTGGGGGCTTGTGAGTATCCCCACACCCGCCCAGCGCCTCTCACTTTGGGCAACTCCGGAGTAGGAGAAAGTCCAACCCCTCTCCAGGATTCTGGTTCCAGAACACTTGCTGTGCGTGGAGGTGAGCCCAACTATATCTAGCCGGTATCGCTCCACCTCCTGCACCAGCTCAGGTTCCTTCCCCGCCAGTGAGGTGACATTCCATGTCCCCAGAGCTAGTCTACACCACCAGGGGGTGGCATGCCTAGGCGCCCGCTCCTGTGTACATAGCACCTGACCCCGACTTCCTGCCCTTCTTCGGGCTGTGCTCGGCCACCAGACGCTCTCTTGCGAGCCCCCCCCCCCAGGCCTGGTTCCAGGGGAAGGCCCCGGTTTCCCTAACCCGGACGAGGTAGCGGCTTCACCTTTGTCTGTTTTCATTGTGGTCTTCTGGTCTTCTGAATCACTCTTAGTCTGGTCTCTCACCCAGGACCAGTTTGCCTTGGGAGACCCTACCAGGGCCTTATGCCCCGGACAACATAGCTCCCAGGATCACAGAGACACTCAAACCCCTCTACCGCGATAAGGTGGTGATTCGACGGGGGTAGGCCAGTAGAGTGAAATTTTTCATCTGCACCCTCTAAACACACCAAAGAACCCTCTTGGATGAGAAGTTAAAGAAGCCCAATGACTTTCTACTGAAATTCCGAGGAGCTTTTAATTATGTTTAGTTTCTCACTCGACTGTTTAACCATGGCAGGGTTGCAGCTAAAGCAATAAAGCTGTCTTAAATGCCAGAAGAATAAATCTAAGCCACACATTCATTTGTAAGAATGTACAGTTGTATGTAGTAACACATGTGCTTGTGCCCGAATACTTTGGTAGTGACATCAATCAGCCTGACATTCACATAGTGTGCAGTTTTTTTTTTTTTGTTTTTTTTTTGCAGCTTTCCCTCCTGCTTTGGCTGCTGCAGCAGTGTTGTCTTTATTTTATATTGCATGTTTAAAATCCTTGTATTTTTCTAGTATTATAGTTTGCTCATTAGATCTGTTCATACTTGTAACTGGTCACCCATTAGTGTCGGGGCATTTTACATACCATACAATATGTTAAGCCTTTTTTAGTTCCAAAGTGAAGAAATTTGTATCGCTACATCCACAAAGGGGATAGTGTAAACATCTAAGAAATATCAGTAGAAAATAAAGATAAATTAAATAGTACTGCTCAGATTGTTTAAATTTCTGAATGTGGAAATAACAATGCTGCACATATCAAAAGCATTGCACAGATTCTTTTACGAGTAGAAATACTAATATAGAAGTATTAATATTGCAAAGATTTTATCTATATTGCACAGATTTGTCCAGACGTATTCATAAGTGGTATCCGACCAGTCCAGTTTATTGTTTAGGTGACATTTGGGTACTTATTAAGATGTCATTATTTCGATGTCCATTCACTAGTGTTGGGTGAATGAATTTGGCCCTTCGGGAGTCCCCACCAGTTCTTTGACTTGCTGTTTGCTCATAGGGAATCCAAAAGAATGTTTGGATTGTCTTTTCAAAATTTGTAATGTCCTGTCCCTACTCTGTTAAGTGCTATTTTGAATTAATGGCATATAAATAAAATAAAATTTAATTGGTTTCCCCAGGGCACTGCACAGTGGAATGGTGGTTAGTAGTTTCGCCTTGCAGCTAGAAGATCCCCAGTTTGCGTCGCGGCTTTCCCGGGATCTTTCTACATGGAATTTACATGTTCTCCCTGTGCATGTGTGGATTTTCTCTGGGTACTCCAGCTTCCTCTCACAGTCCAAAAATATCCATCCATCCATTCCCTACACACCGCTTTATCCTCACTAGGGTCATGGGGGGTGCTGGAGTCTATCCCAGCTGACTCTGGTGAAGGCAGGGGACACCCTGGACAGGTCACCAGTCTGTCACAGGGCTACACATACAGACACACAATCACACTCACATTCACACCTACGGACAATTTAGAGTAACCAATTAACCTCAGCATGTTTTTGGACTGTGGGAGGAAGCCGGAGTACCCGGAGAAAACCCACGCATGCACAGGGAGAACATGCAAACTCCATGCAGAAAGACCCCAGGCCCACCCTGGGATTTGAACCGGGGATCTTCTTGCTGCAAGGCGAACATGCTAACCACTACTCTCCTGTGCAGCCCAGTCCAAAAACATGCTGAGGTTAATTGATTATTCCAAATTGCCCATAGGTGTGAATGCGAGTGTTATTGTTTGTCTGTATATGTAGCCCTGTGACCTGTCTGTGGTGTCCCCTGCCTTCGCCCTGAGTCAACTGGGATAGGCTCCAGCACCCTGTGATCCTAATGACATGTTGCACCATCTGATGGATGTACAGTGGGTATGGAAAGTATTCAGACCCCTTGAAGTTTTTCACTCTGTGTCTTGACAGAAAAAAACAGAAATGTAGAAATTTTTGCAAATGTATTAAAAAATAAAAACTGAAATATGACATGGTCAGAAGTATTCAGACCCTGTGCTCAGTATTGAGTAGAAGCTCCTTTTCAGCTCGTACAGCCATGAGTCTTCTTGGGAATGACGCAACAAGTTTTTCACACCTGGATTTGGGGATCCTCTGCCATTCTTCCTTACAGATCCTCTCCAGTTCTGTCAGGTTGGATGGTGAACGTTGGTGGACAGACATTCTGAGGTCTCTCCAGAGATGCTCAATTGGGTTTCGGTCAGGGCTCTGGCTGGGCCAGTCAAGAACGGTCACAGAGTTGTTGTGAAGCCACTCCTTTGTTATTTTAGCTGTGTGCTTTGGGTCATTGTCCTGTTGAAAGGTGAACCTTTGGCCCAGTCTGAGGTCCTGAGCACTCTGAAGAGGTTTTCCTCCAGGATATCTCTGTACTTGGCCGCATTCATCCTTCCTTCAATTGCAACCAGTCGTCCTGTCCCTGCAGCTGAAAAACACCCCCCCCACAACATGATGCTCCCACCACCATGTTTCACTGTAGGGATTGTATTGGGCAGGTGATGAGCAGTGCCTGCTTTTCTCCACACATACCGCTTAGAATTAACACCAAAAAGTTCAATCTTGGTCTCATCAGACCAGAGAATCTTATTTCTCATAGTCTGGGAGTCCTTCATGTGTTTTTTCAAACTCTGTGCGGGCTTTCATGTGTCTTGCACTGAGGAGAGGCTTCCGTCGGGTCACTCTGCCATAAAGCCCCGACTGGTGGAGGGCTGCAGTGATAGTTGACTTTGTGGAACTTTCTCCTATCTCCTGACTGCATCTCTGGAGCTCAGCCACAGTGATCTTTGGGTTCTTCTTTACCTCTCTCACCAAGGCTCTTCTCCCACCATTGCTCAGTTTGGCTGGACGGCCAGGTCTAGGAAGAGTTGTGGTCGTCCCAAACTTCTTCCATTTGAGGATTATGGAGGCCACTGTGCTCTGAGGAACATTGAGTGCTGCAGAAATTCTTTTGTAACCTTGTCCAGATCTGTGCTTTGCCACAGTTCTGTCTCTGAGCTCCTTGGGCAGTTCCTTCCACCTCATGATTCTCATTTGCTCTGACATGCACTGTGAGCTGTAAGGTCTTATATAGACAGGTGTGTGCCTTTCCTAATCAAGTCCAATCAGTTTAATTAAACACAGCTGGACTCCAATAAAGAAGCAGAACCATCTGGAGGAGGATCAGAAGAAATGGACAGCATGTGAGTTAAATATGAATGTCGCTGCAAAGGCTCTGAATACTTCTGACCATGTGATATTTCAGTTTTTATTTTTTAATACATTTGCAAAAATTTCTACATTTCTGATTTTTTTTTCTGTCAAGATGGGGTGCTGAGTGTACATTAATGAGAAATAAAATGAACTTTTTGGATTTTGGCAAATGGCTGCAATGACACAGAGTGAAAAATTTCAAAGGGTCTGAATACTTTCCATACTTACTGTATATACAGGCATACTGTTTTGATTACCGTATTTTCACGACTATAAGGCGCACATAAAAGTCTTAGATTTTCTTCAAATTGTGCAGTGCGCCCTATGGTGCAGTGCGTCCTGTGTGTGTTGTTGTTGTAAGGCGGACGTAGACCAGGTGGTTTTTTTCCACGCATCACCATCGCTGTTGATCTGTGACTCTATGCGTGCCCATCTCACAGCCGATGTGAAAAAACAAGTGAAGCAAATGAACTCTGAGCTTGCTGTCATTCCGGGAGGCCTGACAAAGGAACTCCAACCGCTGGACATCGGTGTGAACCGGCCGTTCAAAGTAAGGCTGCGAGCGGCGTGGGAGCGATGGATGACCGATGGAGCCCACAGTTTCACTAAGAGTGGAAGGCAGCGCCGGGCGAGTTACGCCACAATTTGCCAATGGATTGTAGATGCTTGGGCTAACGTGTCTGCTGGCACTGTTGTTCGAGCTTTCGCAAAAGCCGGCATCATTTCCGAGGCGCCGCACGGCACGGAAAGTGACTCTGACAGTGAAGAAAGTGAACCTGGCATGTTTGATGGAGGTTTAGCGCAGCTGTTCAATTCAGAAACAGAGGATGAGGACTTCCATGGGTTTGATTGATGACGATTACCGGTAAAAAAAAAAAAGTGAATACCAAACTCAGTTTTGCTCCCGCTCTATTTTTAAATACGCACACTTGTGTGCTTGTTTTATCCGTGTGTTTTACCATGCCCGCGACTATTGATGATTAAAAAAATGTTAGTACTTTGTAATCAATACTTAAATAAAGCACAACCAAACTCAGTTTTGCTCCCGCTCTATTTTTAAATACGCACACTTGTATGCTTGTGTGTGTGTTGTTGTTGTAAGGCCGACGTAGTAGAGGACACCATGAGAACGTTAAAGGGCGAAGTGCGGGCGTGGATTGTATATAAAACCCTCGCCATATAATCAGGTGCGCCTTATGTGTGTGTTAAATACAGTAATGGCACACATAACTGAGACTGCGCCTTTTGGTACAGTGCGCCTTTTGGTCGTGAAAATACGGTACTTTGTAAATATTCTAGCTGACAACCAGATATTCAAGTCAGTTTTAATTATGTTTACAATATTCTGAATTAAATCACTGTTATGGTCTTAATTTTGTGATTTCCTGTATGTGTATTTGTTTGACTGCAGTAACTGTTATTATTGATATTTTTGAAATGTAGTTTTATAACCTTTCATATATCAGTTACTGAACATATTTTCTGAAGATTAGTGGTTCTGTGGTATTTTGCAAGCTATGGTACATCCGCAACTTAAATGCTTTCATTGTAGGAAATAAGGAAGAGGTGTTTAGATCAGTCATTGTGATCACGTTTGATTATATTGCACTACTGGAGACACTACGCAGAAGAAGTAATCCTGCACGTTCGTATTAGATATGACATATACGTAGGTACTGGTTAAAATATATGTTGCCCTGTCAGCTATGTTGGATCAGCGATCCTTGTGTTGTTGTTAAATGCGTTGCCAGTGTGTGTCTTGGTATTTATGTTCAATGTGAGCGTCACATGGTGATGGTGGCTGGTTGCTTTACTTGTCCTGTGTGTGACCACAGAAGTCACAGCTTCTGATTGTAGAAAATTCATTTCAACGTGTAATGTCAGTTTACACTTTGAAATATAATTTGCCCAGCTTTCAAAGCTAACCTTAACATTTTATAGATAGACAAAAAAAACTGACACACTGCCAAACATTTTAGGTGGAACCCATTCCTGGAATGTTGATCCCTGTGTGTCGACATAATAGATATCACCGTTAACAGATGTCATTGTTTTGATCACAGGGTGTACAGAACAAAGGTAGTCTCATCCTGCGATAAATCTCATGCTGAACTGTTTATGACGAACAGTATGGAACCCTCATGCCTGTAAAAATGTCTTTGATCTCTTTAGCTTGAGCTGAGTCCATCAACCTTATCAAACATATCTCTTTAGCTTTGAAGACCCTATTCTTTCATTCCCACCTTTTGACTTCAGGTATTGCACTGGTAAGGTAATATGCATTGAGCAAGGACATACAAGAGTCTGACTTTTAACTTCTATGTTAGATTATTACTAGAAAAATATTTTCTATACTTTTTGAATGAAGCATGTCTCTTTCTATAGATGCTGGGGGCTGGTCCATGGCTGTGAGTCGACTGGATGTATTTTACAGAAGACTGCTCCTCACCAAACTCTTCATTGGGGGATGGGGAAAGCCTGAAGACCTCAAGAGGTACGGAAAAAGAAGAGCAGAATGGAATCTAAAACAGCAAAAAAATGTCAGACTTGCCTGTCAACTCTAGGTAGAAGATCCCTCAGAGGTCCTTGAGTGTCTGATAGATCCATTATATCCTTGACCTTCCAGGGCCAAAATTCATCAGACTTTTATTGGTGAAATTACTTAAAGAATACATTTTTGTTGCGCTCCTGCTCAGTAACATAAAAATGGACATGAGTACTTACTCTCAAACATGTTTTTGATTAACTTTATGCTACATTGTCTCATTGATCTTAAGGAGTAAAATGTAATTCAGAGCAAAGTATTATCCACAGCAGGGTAGTTTTGGCCTACTACTTGCAGGTACTGCTCTCTTTCTGTCTTGGAATCTCTAAACACACTTTTTGGATTTATGGGCCATGCAAACAACAGTAATTTTTTTTATTTTATTTTTGCTATTGCTTTTCATACATCATATCTGCAATTTTCACTGTAGTGCTAAATCTGTTATTTTTAAAGTAAGACGAAGTCAGATAAAGCTTAATTTTTCCTGACGAAAATTATTTTTGCCAGATGTTGTTCTATGAAAACAAAATGACAAATAAGAAATGCAGTGCTTAGTAAAAAAAAAAAAAGCATTAAGATGTACAGTTGTGCTCTTAAGTTTACATACCCCTGGCAGAATCTGGAAAATATGTTCCATTCTTTTGTGAAAACATAAATGATCAAAGCAAATACAATTGCATGACAATAAGTAACTTTATCTGACCACTAACCCTAAATGAAAGGTTTTTCTATGATAAAACATATTTTCTCAAAACAAGGGTATGTAAACTTGAAAGTACAATTACATTACTGACAATACAAAGCAATGCTGGCAGTGGGTCTGAAAAGTATTATCACACATGATAATTAAAAACATGTAAATGTAATCAAAATATTACACGCGAAAATGGTATATTTCACAAAATAGGACTCTGGATATACACCACCAGGATGAGTGGAGTTTTACATTTTGCAGTCCTTGTACTCCAGGTGTTCTATTTGCAGATTTGTCATTAGGCCTACCTGCCTTACTTGTTCATGTTTGGGGTCCCTATGTTGCTATAGGATGAACCCCTGACCAACTAGGTGCATATCAGAGGATACTACATGAAGAATGCTGTGGTAGCCGGGTACCTCTCAGTCTGGACAAGTCACCAACCCTGAATCCAGCAAAACAGCCCCAGACCATCACAGTTCTTCCATCTTTGACAGTTGATGTCACACACTGAGGAACCATCCTTTCTCCTATTTGATGGTGTACAAAAATCCTGCATGATGAAACGAATGTCAGATTTTGATTCATCATAATGCCTTCTTCCAGTCTTCAGTAGTCCAATGATGGTATTTTATGGCCCAGGCAAGCCTGTTTTTCTTATTCTGTCATCTTAGCAATGGCTGTCTTGCCTGAAACTCGACCTGTCAAACCTGCAACTTGAAGTCTTCTCTTCACAGTTGAAACCGAGACTTGCTCACTATGACCACTGTGCTTGAAGCTGTCATGTGAGCTACTTATCACGCAAACTGTTGACTCTCAGAAACTTGCCTTCTGATTATATTGTGAATAGGGATGGGAATTCCGACTAATTTCCGAACCGACTAGTCACTAATTGGCGACTAGTCGGTTCGGAAAACTTGCAATTTAACCCTTTAAGCGCCAAAGTCGCAATATTGCCACAAGCAACATTGCTGAACATAACAAGCCATAGCTTCAAATATACTGCCTCATGTACTGTACACCAGGAGATGGACATCTGGAACTTCAATCTGAACATCAATTGTGGGCGTGTTTTCATTCAAAGTTTTGGAGTTTACAGAGTTTGAAAACCGAGGAGACGAGACTCGCCGTCGGAGCATATCAGAGCGCAAGACGGCACATTTTAGAGTGAGAAAACTCACCGTACCGAGAGGTCTGCTCAACGCTGACAAAGTACTTTGTCAAGTAATGGCTTACTCATATTCTGAAGAGGAATATTCACCCTCTGATGAAGATGTTCAGTCGTCCACAGACAGAAAGTGCCGCTGCGTCTGTGCGTAACGGCAGCGGGTCGGTGCGCCATGACAGTCCACGAGCAGCACATAGTGGAGCCGATGCTTTGCTTCGGGGGGGCAGGAAGGGACGTGGTGGGTGTAGCTGGAGTGGTCAAAACACCGCTAATGATGAGGGGGATAGCGGGGGTTGAAAAAGAGACAAGCATATGCTACTGGCAGGATCAACCAGGAAGCCCAGACGAGCGTGCGGCGCACGGCCGATCGTAGAGCTGCATGGCGGCGCCCGGTCGAGAGTGCCGGGGGGGAGTGTGAACAGACAGGCGGTGTAGGTTTGGAGAAATGAACGTGTCGACCGCCCCCTGCTACGTGTGTGTGAGGGGAGGGGAGGAGGAGCAGTTCTCTCCCTGGCCGCTCAGCCTGTTTACAAAGAAGCCGATGCAGAGGCACAAAGAACAAGGTGCATGATGTTTAATGCAGCGTTTAACCGACTAGTAAAATACTAAACGTTTAATAAATGAGTAGGCGGTTAAACGATTAAGCGACTAGTCGCGCACATCCCTAATTGTGACTTTGAGTCTTCCAAACCTCTTCCTGTCAGTTTCCCCCAGTTTCTGAGCCTTTTGATGGTGAAGAAAACTGTACTCACTCACACCTTGACTTTCTTTGCAAGTTCTCTGTAGGAAAGACCTACATTTTTAAGTGTTATGATGGTCTGTCTCTTTTTTTTACTGCTAAATTGCCTTTTCCTCCACATTTTGTTGCAACACATTATTTTCTGTAGTACAATACTGTTCAAATAATGCTCTCAAGGGTATGGTGCCATAGTGTGTTCCAACTCTACTTTTATGCAGACAGTGGGGGTTGTAAGGAAAGAACAATTGGGTGTTAACAATAATACAGAAAGTTCTAAAACTTTTGACTGGTAGTGTCTGTACAGGTGTGGCATGAAGGATGGTGTGTCCACATTTCTGATATTGCAGTCAGAAATGTTATGAAGAAAGAAGACTAGGGTTACCATGATATTTTTACACATGGCAACTGTAAGAGAACAGTGTTACATTTTGCTGATTGATTTAAGTAACTAAAGAAAGATGATCAGAAATTTTGTCAAAGACAACTAGATCTGAATGTAATTGTATGGACAGAATTGAACCAAAACATACTCTGTAAGAACTATGATGAACTATAAAGCACCACCGATGTCCATGGTGAGTGCTGATGTCTCTCTGGCCGATGAATTGAATGACTTTTATGTGCGCTTTGAGGCTCCCAGTTGAGAGACACGCATGACGGTATATCAGGGTGTGTCCTGAAAGCCTGTGCCAACCAGCTTACACTGGTGTTCACGGAATTATTCAACCTTTCGCTCTCCCAGTGCATCATCCCCAGGTGCTGTAAGCAGTCTGTCATTGTTCCAGTCCCCAAGAAAACCAAGCACAGTTGTCTGACTACTGGCCCAGTGTCCTTTCCTCTGTGGTGATGGAATGTTTTGAAAGACTGGTCAGAAACTTCATCACCTCCTCCCTACCTGTTTCCCTGGACCCACTACAATTTACGTACCAGTCCAGTAGATCCACAGAGGACGCCATCAGTCACCTGTGACATACAGCCCTGTCCCACCTGGATACTAGGAAGGGGAATGTGTGAATGCTGTTTGCAAACTTCAGTTCACCATTCAACACCATAATCCCCTCCAGAATGGTCACTAAGCCGGAGAGTCTCACCCCCTCCCTGTGCTGGTGGATCTACAGCTTTTTGACCAGCAGACTACAGGTGGTTTGAGTGGCAAAACACCTGTCCCCCTCTTCCCTCCAGGGTACCCCCCAGGGGAGTGTATTGAGCCCTCTGCTGTACTCACTGTACACTCATGACTGGTTGACCACATCAGACTCTGACACCATCATTAAGTTTGCTGCAGTAGTGGGTCTGATCTCCAACAACAGTGAAGAATAGAATAGAAAGCCTTTATTGTCATTGTACAATGAGTATGCAATGAAATTGGGAGCGCTGCTCCATTTGGTGCTTAGAAAAATATATACAATAAAAATACAATACAGTAAAGGATAATTAAAAATAGAATAAAATACAATGGGAAAGAGCGGCAATTGTAGAAAAACAAGAGCTTTAGATTGCACATACATGATAAAGTGACTTTACATAGATTCATTGTGAAATCTTGCACGTGTAGTGTGTGTTCCCAGTGATGTTGTTGTGTTCATGTTTTCTTGTTGTTCAGAGCACTGATGGCTCTGGGGAAGAAACTGTCCCTGAGTCTTTGTTCTTGTTTTCTGTGCTCTGTAGCACCAACCAGAGGGCAGAAGGTTGAACAGATTGTGACTGGGGTGGGATGGGTCCTTGATCTTTGTAGCTCTGCTGAGATAGCGAGAATTGGCGATATCGTCCAGGGAGGGGAGGGGGCAGCCAGTGATGTTCTGGGCGGCGTTGATCACTCTCTGCAGTGCTCTCCTGTTGGCTGTAGTGCACCCAGCATACCACACTGTGATGCAGTACGCCAGGATGCTCTCAATGGTGACTCGGTAGAAGGTCAACAGCAGCTTCTCCTCCAGGTGGTTTTTCCTGAGCACTCAGGAAGTGGAGTCGCTGCTGGGCCTTCTTCACCACCGCCGTGGTGTTAACAGTCCAGGAGAGGTCGTCAGATATGTGAACACCCAGAAGTTTGAATGAGTGGACCCTTTCAATGCAGACCCCGTTGATGAGGAGTGGGGCTGGGTCCAAGCTACGTTTACGGAAGTCCAGGATGAGTTCTTTTGTTTTTGTGGTGTTCAGTGTGAGATTGTTCTCTGAACCCCACACTGACAGTCTCTCAACCTCATCTCTGTACGCCGACTCGCCTCCTCCTGCGATCAGCCTGACCACGGTGGTATCATCAGCAAATTTGATGGAGTTGGAGAGATGGGTTGTGCAGTTGTGTGTGTACAGTAAAGGACTCAGTACAAAACCTTGTGGGGAGCCGGTGCTGAGTGTTATGGTGGGGGAGTGGTGTGAGCCAAGTCTGACAGTTTGGGGACGGTCTTAGAAAGTCTTTTATCGATCTGCAGATGGATGTTAGCAGTCCAAGGAGAGGGAGTTTGTCGACGAGAATGTCTGGGATGATGGTATTAAAGGCTGAGCTGTAGTCGATGAAGAACATCCTCGCATAGTTCCCCTGGTGTTCCAGGTGACTCGGCGTTTTGTGAAGAGCTATGGCGACGGCGTCTTCAATGGATCCGTTTGCTCTGTAGGCAAACTGGCGCGGCCTACTTGATGGAGATTGCCCACCTGGAGGACTGGTGCAGACAACAGCCTCCTCCTGAACGTCAGCAAGACCGAGGAGCTGATTGTGGATTACAGCAAGAAGCAGCATAGAGCATACCACCCACTCAGGATCAGCGGGACAAAGGTGGAGAGCTTCAAGTACATGAGTGTTAACATCACACAGGACCTGATGTGGTCTTGTCACATCAACACCATGGTGAACAAAGCTTGACAGCGTCTCTGCCACCTCAGACGCCTGAGGGACTTTCAGCTCCCTCTCAAGGTGCTCAGGAACTTTTACACCTGCACCATTGAGAGCATTTTGGCTGGGAGTATCACCACTTGGATGGGCAGCAGCACCAAGCAGGACTTCTTCGCCCTGAGGAGGTTGGCTTGACTGAGTGCACCATCAGAACCACCCTCCCAACCCGCAGGACATTTACAACAAATGATGCAGGTTAAAGTCCAGGAAGACTGCAAGTGAGCCCGCCCAGCCCAGTCACAGACTGTTCTCTCTGCTGCTGTCAGGGTGGCGTTACTGCTGCTTGAAGGCAAACACAGGGATGAGGATGAGCTTCTTCCCACAGGCTGTCTGCCTGCTGAACCTTAAACAGTAGACTCAATATACAATCAGACCTGCAAATTCTTTTCAATATCCTGTTCACTTTTCGATGTATCTACAGCCATGGCCATAAGTTTGGACACAGCATGACTTACTATGTGTGTTTTGACGTCTATTACAGAACATAACTAATATTTTTTGACAGCACCAGTTTAATTAGTCAACAAATCAACAAGGGATATAATATTATCAATAAATTCCAACAATTGGAACAACTTTGTTCCCAAAACATAATATTAGAAGAAAATAACAAAAAATGCAGCACTTTCACAACCGGATTTGGTAAGAATAACAAAATGACACCAAACTCTTTCGATGTTTTTTTAAAATATGAAACTTAATATAGTTCTCAGGAGTTGTGTACTGTATTGTGACAATTTTGTGGTATTTTCTAAGATTCACAAGCGTCATGGTACTTGTGTCCAAACTTATGGCCATGGCTGTATGTATGTATGTAATTTTATTGTATTGCACTATTTGACACATGTATTTATTCTTTAGCCTTTGTTGTAGACAGGAAACGTGAGAAGAGTCAGGGAAGGACATGCAGAAAAGGGCCATGAGCCGGAATCGAACCATGATCGCTGCATCGGGGACTATAGCCCCTATTTCATGGGTCGCCCCCTCAACCAGTTGAGCTATGTGGGCGATTATCGATGTCTGTCTGAAATAGTTGGATCTGTTCTGATATAAAACTGATTATTCCTTCTTGTGTTTTACAGAATCTTTGAGTTTCGTAAGATCATTGGAGACAGAGAGAGGTGTAAATCTCTGGTACCTAAGGACTATCCAGTTTACATAAACAAGGTGCTCCCTCTTCTTTGGTCATTAGTACTGTAGATATTTTTTGTAATCTAATGTAGTATTTTTTTTGTTTTTGCCTTTGTGTCCAGACAGAGGATCTCACTGACTGTCAGATCCACGATGGGTTCTTTATGTCTCCTCTGGAACACTTAGTTCCTGGAATCCTGCCACCGGAGGCTGTTAAAGCCAGGTAGTGAACATGGTCGTATATACTACAACTGTAATGGGAGGATCGTTCCCTTTCTAGTGAAGTACAACCTTATGAAAATCACAATTACAAAAACCCGAACAACAAGTTGCAACAATAAATAGAATGCAGTTAACAACAAAGCATTTTAGTCCAATACTATTGCATTGAGTAGAAATATTAAGAGGGGCTGCGAAAATGCTTTGATAAATACGCTGAGGTATTGTAAGCAGTTTTTTAAGAAATTACAAGTGTGATTGCTGAAGGCTGTTGGAGCTTTCCTGTGGTTGCTAAAGATTGTACAGTTCTGCACATGTAAAGGAGGAACCTTAGCCTAGCCGCGCTAGACAACCCACGGCAACGAATTAAATTCTCTGCCAGGGTCGACAACAAAAACGACAACAGTCGTTGAGCTCCATCAGCACCGACTCTGAATAATCTTTCTGTTAACATGTCTGTAATATACTTGAGCTTCACCCATTGACTGTATAAATAAGGCTTCACCGAACTCCCGCATCCTCTGATTTCCGGCGCTCTAGGAGCCTGTTCGTTGCACTGATTGGTTGTATACCTACCCAATTGCTGCAGAGTGATTTGATAGACAGCCTTTTAGCCCGCCTCCCTCCCTGTTGAGAGTTCCTAGACCCCCCTTGTGTCTTCAGACCTGGGTCTAGCGCGGCTAGGCTAGAGGAACCTGGTATGGAACCTGAAACCTGGTGACCATAGCTGTGGCCGCTCAGACACAAGTCAGTAGCATTGCAGTTGGAAAGATAACCAGGGAAGCTGGTTCATGAGATTTATCCTGCTGTCATTCCTTATTGTGACACACAGAAGCTGCAATTACAGCTGCAGCCATGGAATGACATCGCTGTCACTGTTATTGTGTCTGTAACTATGGCTTCACTTTGCTGTTATGATTCTGGCTGTTGCATATTCATTTTAATGGATTTAAAACTGAATGCATTTATTGATTGTGTGTATACAGTAATCGCTTTGCTGAAGAGTGTTGTATTGAAGCTGCTGAACTGCCGTGGTGTGTTGATAAGACATCTGTCATAGGAGTGCAGGTTCAAATGGTAGTACAGCTGGACATGTCCATAGCAGCATATACTAAACCACAGCAGTCACTGAAGCAGTAAGACGCAGCAGTTATACCCATCACAGAGAGGCAGAGCAACTTCTGCTGTGTTCATAGCCAGTAGCTACACTAGATTGTTACTTTTAACTCAAGCATTACCAAATGATCAGTAAAAAACTGTTCATATAGATCAGAAGGAATACAAATGTAATTCTAAGGTATTGCAAAAAAATTGAGGGAAAGCTAATGTAATCTACAAAAATTCACTAGAATATTTTGGGGCTTCCTCATATTTCATGTTGTCTGCCAAATGAGACCAACAAAACTGAACTCTTTTCATTCTGTTCAGTGAATAATCAGAACGTAAATCAGTAACTGCAGACACATCCAGCTTTCTCACAGAAGCATAATTTACAAGTCCTCATTCATAGTGTGACTCCTTACAGTGTGTGTTGTTTCAGGTTCCAGTTTATAGTTCCCAAGAAGTGGCAGAGGAACAGACCAGTATGCATCCACTTAGCTGGGACTGGAGACCATGTAAGGTTCTTGAGCCTTTAGTGTCAACAGTACTTGCATATGAATGGACACCCCTTTAAACCTGATCATGCTAAATGAGATGCAGTCATGAGTATTACTGTTGACATTCACATTTTGATCTTGTTTCTTAATGTTGAAAGTCTTCTCTATCAGCATGTATTTTTATATGAATAATGATGTCAATATAAATACACACGTAATATGATTTAGTGGCTCTAGTAGTGGAACCCATGAATGATGATCGTGATGATGACTTTATTTATTTTTCTCTGTATTTTATGATTTTTATGTATTTCTGACTTGTGTGTAGTTTTTCTGGCGCCGCCGGACCCTGATGGCCAGACCCATGATCAAAGAGGCAGGAATGGCTTCACTGCTTCTGGAGAACCCTTATTATATCCTTCTATATTCCATTGACATGTGCTTCTCTTTTTGAATGTTTTTGTTAATTGACAACTCAACAAATGGAAAGGTGCTTCAGGAAATCATGTTGTCTGGATGGTTCAGGTCAGCATGATCTGAACACGTCACCACAGATCTGCAGCCAGAGAAGAACTGTGTTTAGTTTTATTTAACTTGTGTACTTATGGCAAAAATGATACAAAACACCAGATACATTTTGATGACCCCTTTCAGGTCAGTATGATTGCTTGAATCTGTATACATTTCTGATGTAAGGATAAACCAGAATCACTTTCTGTGATGTTAGGTACTTTGCACTTCAACACTCAAAGGATGTCAAATGTTACATTATGAAAGACTGATTTCCCTAGCTGGAGATCATCGAATCCACAGTGGCCACTGTCAGCTATAGGCAGGGAATTTCCTTTAATACGGTGCAGAGTCTCAGTTAACTTGCACTTTGAACCGAATTACACCCGTCAGGACAATAGATCAGTGGTGGGTGTCCACTTCTCTTCCTCAGGTATTATTGCACATTTTCACACTCGAGGCTTTTTCTTAGTGCTGTCTTACACAGTTAATCCACTTTGTGTTAACTGAGGTGATCACGTTGTATGATTGCCTTTAATCCCGTTCTTCTTTTTAGCCTCATAACAATCAATATTTTTAAAAATCAAACAATATATCTGCCAGTATTTCTGTTTTTTAATTCACTGGGTATTTTTACAGATCTTACACAGATCGACTGGACAGTTCTGTTCTGCTACTTTGACAGACTTACTGGTACACCTTTGAAACTCATGTGAGGTCAAAGGGACCCATATTCAATCATTTTTAGGCCAGTAACTTAAACATCTAGTTGGCTTGCAGGCAAACACTGCTAATTTGTTGGAAACATGATAATTTGACAGGAAGTGTAGTTTGATAAAATAAGCACACATGTGGCTGCCTACAAGAAATAGAAATCTGTTCTGACCAGTGTCTGAATACCATATTCTGGTCATGTATCTGTGCTTTCTTTGGCAGATGCATATTGCCTGTGAATGTTTTATTGTTCCTTGACTGATGCTTTACATGGCTATCGTAAGCCCAAAGACCAACGGTAAGTTCACACCTCTGCTAGAATTGATTCAGACAGAACTAAATAAAGAGGCTTTTCCAGTGTAGAACAGAAGCTTTACACACATCATGGTAACTCAGCACTGAAAGTGATGAGTGTAACTGGTGGACTGGTAGTCTTTTATTCATGGTTACACATCAGCAAAATTCTGAGTTGCAAAAATTATTCCTCAATTTAAAATTATTTTGGACACAAAGAAAATGGATGAGTAGACGTCTGGATAACTAAACTCAGCCAAACAAAACCAGTGTGGGTGATGAAATCACCATGAAGTCTTAGAAACTGTAAATGACAGCTTTAGAACTTATTGAGAAAACAGATTAGAAGACATTTGATCATGGAATTAATCAGTAATTACAACCCTTTTTGTGTGGACAGTTCAGTTTTAATGATTAAGCACCAATTCACAAACAACACACGTCCTATCATAACACTTTGCAGAGTAAGGCTCAGGGAGGACAGCCGTCTGCCTCAACCAGTTAGGGTGGAAATGGGGATGAAGGGGGTGGGGGTGGAGATAGCAGGAAAGCACATGGAACGCATGAGAGAACAATGAACATGTTAGAGGTTGGTGAGACCAGCAACTGCAGATCAGAGAACTAACTGGAAGCTTGTTCCACAACAGAGAAGTCTGATAACTGAAGGCTCTGCCTCCCATTCTACTTCTGGAAACTCTGTTTATGTTCATTTGTTCACCACTGTGACTGTGGGCAAACTTAGCAGTCTTAGACATTTTTTGGGACGGGCACATGTCAGTGGTAAAATAAGTCACAATGCCCACATTACTGACTTCTCCTCTGCTGGTCCTCTCTGTGTTCTATACAGGAAATAGCTGAAATGAAATTACTTCTACAACCCAATGTCACACATTTGCCTCAAGAGGCTTTAAAATATACACAGGATACAGGTTTTGAGTTCTTTTGTTCAAACACAGAATATTTAGGTACGTACACACGTGGACAAAATTGTTGGTACCCCTCAGTTAAAGAAGGAAAAACCCACAATTCTCACTGAAATCACTTGAAACTCACAAAAGTAACAATAAATAAAAATTTATTGAAAATTAAATAATCAAAATCAGCCATCACTTTTGAATTGTTGATTAACATAATTATTTAAAAAAACAAACTAATGAAATAGGCCTGGACAAAAATGATGGTACCCATAACTTAATATTTTGTTGCACAACCTTTTGAGGCAATCACTGCAATTAAACGATTTCTGTATTTGTCAATGAGCGTTCTGCAGCTGTCAACAGGTATTTTGGCCCACTCCTCATGAGCAAACAGCTCCAGTTGTCTCAGGTTTGATGGGTGTCTTCTCCAAATGGCATGTTTCAGCTCCTTCCACATATGTTCAATGGGATTCAGATCTGGGCTCATAGAAGGCCACTTTAGAATAGTCCAACGCTTTTCTCTCAGCCATTCTTGGGTGTTTTTGGCTGTGTGTTTTGGATCGTTGTCCTGTTGGAAGACCCATGACCTGCGACTGAGACCAAGCTTTCTGACACTAGGCAGCACATTTCTCTCCAGAATGCCTTGATAGTCTTCAGATTTCATCGTACCTTGCACACTTTCAAGACACCCTGTGCCAGATGCAGCAAAGCAGCCCCAAAACATTACTGAGCCTCCTCCATGTTTCACCGTAGGGACAGTGTTCTTTTCTTCGTATGCTTGGTTTTTGAGTCTATGAACATAGAGTTGATGTGCCTTACCAAAAAGCTCCAGTTTGGTCTCATCTGTCCAAAGGACATT
The DNA here is from genome assembly GCF_021347895.1 of Acanthochromis polyacanthus. Lineage (NCBI taxonomy): Eukaryota > Metazoa > Chordata > Actinopteri > Pomacentridae > Acanthochromis > Acanthochromis polyacanthus. The sequence continues at coordinate 31,047,799 of NC_067122.1, read as the reverse complement.
CTCCCAGAAGCTTTGTGGCTTGTCAACATGCATTTTTGCAAATTCCAGTCTGGCTTTTTTATGAGTTTTTTTCAGCAGTGGTGTCCTCCTTGGTCGTCTCCCATGAAGTCCACTTTGGCTCAAACAACGACGAATGGTGCGATCTGACACTGATGTACCTTGGCCTTGGAGTTCACCTTTAATTTCTTTGGAGGTTGCTCTGGGCTCTTTGGATGCAATTCCAACGATCCGTCTCTTCAATTTGTCATCAATTTTCCTCTTGCGGCCACGTCCAGGGAGGTTGGCTACTGTCCCGTGGGTCTTGAACTTCTGAATAATATGAGCCACTGTTGTCACAGGAACTTCAAGCTGTTTAGAGATGGTCTTATAGCCTTTACCTTTAAGATGTTTGTCTATCATTTTTTTTCGGATGTCCTGGGACAATTCTCTCCTTCGCTTTCTGTTGTCCATGTTCAGTGTGGTACACACCTTTTCACCAAACAGCAGGGTGACTACTTGTCTCCCTTTAAATAGGCAGACTGACTGATTATGAGTTTGGAAACACCTGTGATGTCAATTAAATGACACACCTGAGTTAATCATGTCACTCTGGTCAAATAGTTTTCAATCTTTTATAGAGGTACCATCATTTTTGTCCAGGCCTGTTTCATTAGTTTGTTTTTTTTAAATAATTATGTTAATCAACAATTCAAAAGTAATGGCTGTTTTTGATTATTTAATTTTCAATAAATTTTTATTTATTGTTACTTTTGTGAGTTTCAAGTGATTTCAGTGAGAATTGTGGGTTTTTCCTTCTTTAACTGAAGGGTACCAACAATTTTGTCCACGTGTGTAGATGTTGATTACCTTGCTTGCTTGACGGTTTCGGTGAACACTCTCTCCTTCCTCAGAAGTGTCTCACTGACAGCCTGTGACGTGTCAGCCGGCAGATTTTGACAGCCGGCATTTGTGGCACGCAGGATAATACCCTGTATCATTAAAGCCTCAACTATTTACAGTGCTATGAAAAAGTTTGGGCACCCCTGATAATTATCAAGGTTTTCCTTTATAAATCACTGGTTGTTCGGATCACCAATCAGTTAAATATCTTATAGCAGATGAACACAGTGATACTTGAGAAGTGAAATGAAGTTTATAGGATTTACAGAAAGTGGGCAATAATTGTTTAAACAAAAGTAGACAGGTGCATAAATTTGGGCACCCTTGTTGTTTTGTTGACTTGAACGCCTTTAGCACTAATTATTGGAACATAAAATGTGTTTGGTAAGCTCATTGACCTTTGACCTGCATACACAGGTGGAGCCAATCATGAGAAAGGGTATTTAAGGTGGACAATTCCAAGTTGTTCTCCTCTTTGCATCTTCTCTGAAGAGTGGAAACATGGGAGCCTCAAAACAACTGTCAAATGGCCTGAAAGCAAAGATTGTTCAGCATCATGATTAAGGGGAAGGAAACAAAAAGCTAGCTCAGAGATTTCAGCTGTCAGTTTCCACTGTGAGGAACATAGTGAGGAAATGGAAGACCACAGGCTCAGTTCTAGTTAAGGCCCAGAGTGGCAGGCCAAGAAAACTGTCAGCTAAGCAGAGGTGAAGGATGGTGAGAAAGGAGGATCTACTGAATACTGATGTAATTCTTCTGTTGGGGTGCCCAAATTTATGCACCTGTCTACTTTTGTTTAAATAATTATTGCACACTTTCTGTAAATCCTATAAACTTCATTTCACTTCTCAAATATCACTGTGTTTGTCTGTTATATGATGTATTTAACTGATTGGTGATCTGAACAACCAGTGATTTATAAAGGAAAACCTTGATAATTATCAGGGATGCCCAAACTTTTGCATACCGCTGTGTGTATATATATATATATATATATATATATATATATATATATATATATATACATGTGGTAGAAATCCTTAGAAAGGCTAACTAAAGGAGGGGTCCCCTTTCCATTGCAGATATAAAAATGTTGGTCTGCAGAGTACATAAAAATAGCAAAATAACAATTTAAATAGTCAGGATGATAAAAGATTGATTAAATAAGATGTTATTTTGAATTTCTTGAACATGCAAAAAAATTAGAGCTCAGCACAGTGTTCTGCTGCAGGAGTTAGAGATTCTTAGTGGAGCTGGGATTAATCCATTGTGAAGTAACCATGGATGTTTCTTGTAGGCGCTCCAGTCTAAAGAATGTTTCCGACCTATTTGTGATGGGAGGGGCTTTGATTCTGGAGTCAACGGTTCTTCTCCGTTGGCTGGAGAGAGACGGATACTGGCCACTTGGAATGACTGGCATCTCCATGGGAGGATATGTGAGTCACCAGAATGGCAAATGTCATTTTGTATATTGAAGCAGCTTTGCTTCAGTTTTATTCCTATCAGATCCATACAGCATAGTCTAACAGTTTTGCACTACATAACTAATTGATGTGCTTGACATCCCAGAGGCACACATTTCCTACCAGCTTGCTTGAAATTTGAAAATGTTTTATAATCTTACAGTCTCTTGTCCACATTTGTGTCCAGATGGCGTCCCTGGCAGTGACTAACTGGCCAAAGCCCATCCCTTTGATTCCATGTTTGTCCTGGTCCACTGCCTCCAGTGTGTTCACCACGGTAACACTGTTCCAGCTGACAGAGGTTGATTAGGAGACGTTTAGTTAGTGGTGCAGCATTAGATTTGGTGTCATATCCAAACTTTGTTGTAGAGGTTTTTCTTCTTAGTAACAACTAGTAAGCTGTGACAGTATGTAGTCAAAGTCCAACTCCGTACAGACAGAGAGGCTTAAAGCAAAACCAAAATTCAGAGTGACTGAGTTTGACTTAGAGTTATTCAATGGTCTGACATCATGTCCTGGTCTGAACCAGGCTTTATGGTGCTGAGGTGGAAGCTGATAGGTTCATCACTCTCTGCCACAGTTGTGCACACTAGGTAATCAGCCAGTGGCCTGCACTGTAGGTATTACACACACACACACACACACACACACACACACACACACACGAGGAAAACGGAAAGGAGGAGGAAGGGAAGGCTGTCACCTCCAGCTATTGCCAGAAGTGGAGGTGGTGGACATGCCAGCATTGTGCAAACTCAACCTGATTCATTGAATTTTGAAGTTTGCATAGTAAGAAAGATAAATACAAACAAGATTAGAAAAATAAAAAATATACAACACTCAGCAACATTTTAAAGGTTCTCTCTCAACAATGTGTCTTTCAATTTTTCACCTCAAAACTTCCACTGGGGCTGTTTCAGAGTCTGTAGATTTGAATACAGTTGAGCTGCTGCTGTTTGACCCTCTTCAGGAAGAAAACTCTCTCTGCATTTATGACTGACATCAGAAAAGGGGCAGAAAACATTTAAATCAGGACAGCCTTATCAACAATTTCTATATATTATAATATAGTATTTGTGAGCACAGAAAACAGATGGAAGCACCAGTTTAGTTTAGTACCCCACTCAGTCCTTGTTTTTTGGTTTTAAATTGGTCTTAGGTTTTCACAATCTCTAAATGTACGATAGCATTGCTTATTTAAACCAACATTCAGTAAGGAAAAGTTGTATTACCTTTTCTCACATGTTTCTACAGCCTCTGCTGTCTTCCTCAGAGCGTCATCTGACGTTTGGTGACGTGTCCTTTTTATCACGTGGTCGGTTTGACAGATCCGTCAGAATCTGTCAAAGCGACCGGTGGTGATCACTGCAAAAGACAAAACCATGTTATGGACTGGGACGGGGGGCGGACTATAGCCTCGGAGACAAATAAACATAAAGGATGGATCAAGGAAGCCACTGAGATCAGGAAGCGGGCGAGCTGCACCACAAACCGGGAGGAGAGGGCCTACATGCTCTTGCATACCTGGGACTCCATCCTGCAGAGACCACTGGACGGCGGGAGGCGTGGTCGCTTTGACAGATTCTGACAGATCTGGACACGTCACCAAACGTCAGATGACGCTCTGAGGAAGACAGCAGAGGCTGTAGAAACATGTGAGAAAAGGTAATACAACTTTACTGAACTGTTGGTTTAAATATGTAACGCTATCGTACAGTAATGAACAACAAAATGAACGTAATCCAACAATCTCTAAATGTTCCTGAAAATAATTGTTTTTTCCATAGTTTTTGGGCATGATTGTATGTCACCAGTGTGTTTAGAGAGCAGCAAAATATGTGAAAAGACCATCTCCTCATTTCTTTTCTCCACTGATTGGAAAATGTGTCTCTGAACAAGCTCTTCAGAGGCCTGACCTACAGAGCAGTATTTAAGCTTCATGTTTAACTCTGGGTGTCCAGTACTGTGAATGCAGTTCACTTATTACAGAGGTATATCTCCATAGTAACTTATGCTGAACTTCTAACTGGTTTCAAAGGTGATGTTTCAGTTCTATGTGCACTAAAACACGTCAAACTTGAAATGTACCTTCTTAGGACATGTGGAAATGACATTCAGTTAATCAAAGATAGTTTAAAAATCCCATCTTTATTGCCATAAATTGACTATTTTGTATATTGTCGCCCACTCAACTACGTGGCCGGCAGTTTGGTCACTTCTGGTCTTACCTGCTTCTTGTGTCATTAGCTGTACACTGACCTCAATTTTGTTAGTTCAATTGATTAACATGCAGTAGCTTAAATTAGAGTGCTTTATGAATGAAGCATGAAGTGAATCATCATTCAGAGATACTCCTTAGCCTCTGTACCTCTGCTTCCACCATCTATCTCTTTCCCTCGTGTCTGTCCTCCAGACAGCTCACACTGTGTGAGAATATCCATCCATCCATCCATCCTCTATCCACCGCTTTATCCTCACTAGGGTCATGGGGGGTGCTGGAGTCTATCCCAGCTGACTCTGGTGAAGGCAGGGGACACCCTGGACAGGTCACCAGTCTGTCACAGGGCTACATATACAGACACACAATCACACTCACATTCACACCTACGGACAATTTAGAGTAACCAATTAACCTCAGCATGTTTTTGGACTGTGGGAGGAAGCCGGAGTACCCGGAGAAAACCCACGCATGCACAGGGAGAACATGCAAACTCCATGCAGAAAGATCCCAGGCCGGGATTTGAACCGGGGATCTTCTCGCTGCAAGGCCAAAGTGCTAATCCACTGTGCAGCCCTGTGTGAGGAAGTGCCTTACATAAATGCTATGTATCGTGTGTGTGTGTGTTTGTTTGTAGGGTGTGCTGAGTAAAGCAGTGAACTGGACAGAGCTGGAGAAGCAGTATGCAATTAATTCAGTGTATGAAGAGGAGATTATTAAGCTGTTGGAGTACTGTGGGGTATGTTGTCTTTTTCCTTCCTTTCTAGATGACTGGCTTATATTCTGACGTAGTAGTTGAAAATCTAATCCAAATATTCCCCTCTGTGCTTGATTTTTTTTTACACAAGCTAAAGTTGTACAGCAATTAATTGTTCCAGTTTGATGAGGATATTGCAAATGCTAGTGATTCACCATAAATGTGGAAACTACTAATGGTGACTTAACAAAGTAAATAGTTCATTCAAAAATAAAATTATCAATTTGGTTTTGAATAATTAAGAATTTGATAAAAACGTTTTTTAGATTGCCGTAGTTTTACATATGCTCATATTAGCTTGCTTTTCTCTGTTTCATATCGGAATCCTTTGGGATGTTTTGTTGAATCATCAGTTTTCAGATTTCTGCTGGAGAATTAGACCCCCTTACCAAACACATGGATGAACACACAAGCTTCAATTGTAGTGTACTCATATAGTGTACTGTGTCAATATTTTGGTCTTTGTGTCCATATCTGTCAGGCTGATTCCTTTAAGATGATGCCCAACCTTCTGAAAAATGTGAACTCTTTAGAGCATCTGCTAGGCCTGTCTGGAGATCATGAAGTATCAGTTAGTCAATATTCCAAAACACAAATGGAAGCAGAGGTTGATGGAGGCCTTCAAGGATACAGGGCTGGAGAGAGAGAACAACAATTATCATCCGTGAACAGCAAAGGAACAAGCTTGGACACTGTAACCAGGTAAGAGCAGGGTATTTGTTCTCATGTAAAACTAACAGCTTAGGTGTACTATGTTAAAACTATAGGCCTCAAAGATGAAACTCATGGCAACGAAAGTTAGAACTAAGGTCCATGCACACTACCAGTCAAAAGGTTTAGAACACCCCAACTTTTCCAGTTTTCATTGAAATTGAAGTAGTTCAAGTCCAGTGAACAGCTTGAAATGGTACAAAGGTAAGAGATGAACTGCCAAAGCTTAAAAAAGGTAAGGTTACCCAAAACTGAAAACATAACGTACATTTCAGAATTATACAAAAAGGCCTTTTTCAAGAAACAGAAAATGGGTTAACTTAATGCTGCAGCAATGGAGGCTGATCAAGCTGGTTGGTGCTCCCAGTTCCTACAGGTGTCCAAACTTTTCTTGATTACTGACAACCCCCACTGTATGCACATAAGTAGTGTTGGAACACACTGTGGTACCAGCATTATTTGAACAGTATTGTACTACAGAAAGTAGTGTTGCTATAAAAATGATGAGAAAAAGGCAATGTACAATGGAAGAGAGACAGACCATCATAGCACTTTAAAATGTAAGTCTTTCCAACAGAGAAATTGCGAAGAAAGTTGTTGTATCTTCTTGTGTAACGATGATTTGAAGATAGTGAAGAAATTCTCCGCCGACACCATCTTATACATAAAAGGTTTATTAAAACAAAGACAGCATCACAGACACCATGGCTTGTCTGGGAGAGGATTCAAGGCCCGATAGAATCACTCTGCAGAGTAACTGTTTCTCATAGCTTATATTCACTATGTCACCAAAAATATTCACTCACCCTTCCAAATAATCAGAATCAGGTGTTCCAATCACTTCCATGGCCACAGGTGTATAAAATAAAGCACCTGGGCATGCAGACTGCTTTTACAAACATTAGTGAAAGAATGGGTCGCTGTCAGGAGCTCAGTGAATTCCAGCGTGGAACTGTGATAGGATGTCAGCTGTGCAACAAATCCAGTAGGGACATTTCCTCACTGCTAAATGAAGAATTCATTTGCAAAAACAGGTAACTCCGTTTTCAAAAAACTATTTTTTTATTGTTTACTTGAGATAATAACACTAATTATTTATTTTCTATTTTCTCATGTATTTTTCTACTGAGTCAAATCCACTCAACTTCAGTTTTATTGATATTATCTCAAGTAAACAATTTAAAAAAAAGTTCTCTGAAAATTTTTCAAAACGGAGTTATCTGTTTTAGCAAATGAACTCTTCAAATATTCCACAGTCAGCTGTCAGCTGTATTATAAGAAAGTGGAAGTGTGTGGAGGCTCCAGCACCCCCCGCTACCCTAGTGAGGATAAAGCGGTATATAGAGAATGGATGGATGGATGGATGGAAGTGTGTGGGAACGACAGCAGATCAGCCACCAAGTGGTCGGCCACGTAAACTGATGGAGCGGGTCAGAGGATGCCAAGAGGTGGTCAACTTTCTGCAGAGTCAGTGGCTACAGACCTTCAGACTTCATGTGGCCTTCAGATTAGCTCAAGAACAGAGCTTCAGCAGAGAGCTTCATGGAATGGGTTTCCATGGCCGAGCAGCTGCATCCAAGCCGTACATCACCAAGTGCAACGCAAAGCGTGGGATGCAGTGGTGTAAAGCACGCCGCCACTGGACTCTAGAGCAGTGGAGACGCCTTCTCTGGAGTGACCAATCACGCTTCTCCATCTGGATATCTGATGGACCAGTCTGGGTTTGGTGGTTTCCAGGAGAACCATACTTGTGGGACTGCATTGTGCCAAGTGTAAAGTTTGGTGGAGGGGGGATTATGGTGTGGGCTTGTTCTTCAGGATCTGGGCTTGGCCCCTTAGTTCCAGTGAAAGGAACTCTGAATGCTTCAGCATACCAAGACATTTTGGACAATTCCATGCTCCCAACTTTGTGGAACAGTTTGGAGCTGGCCCCTTTCTCTTCCAACATGACTGTGCACCAGTGCACAAAGCAAGGTCCATAAAGACATGGATGACAGAGTCTGCTGTGGATGAACTGGACTGACCTGCACAGAGTCCTGACCTCAGCCCGATAGAACACCTTTAGGATGAATTAGAGCAGAGACTGAGAGCCAGGCCTTCTGGTCCAACATCAGTGTGTGACCTCACAGATGAGCTTCTGGAAGAACGGTCAAAAATTCCCATAAACACACTCCTAAACCTTGTGGACAGCCTTCCCAGAAGAGTTGAAGCTGTTCTAGCTGCAAAGGGTGGACCGACGTCATACTGAACCCTATGGATTAGGAATGGGATGTCACTGATGTTCATATGAGAGTCAAGGCAGGTGAGTGAATACTTTTGACAATATAGTGTATGTGGGTTCTTCACATAAACCCAGCAGGTGCTTGGACATATGGTTACTGGTGCTTCGTTGTCTGGACAAGCAATGGCAATAAAACAATAAACTCATATTAAGACATCTGGTGTTTAACTTAGGAGTTTTTAACATTCCCATCCCCTAACTTAGAAGGCCACCTGGAACAACAGATACTACAAAGTCAAGGTGTCTATGAGTACAGTTTTCTTCAACATCAAAAGGCACTCAGGAGCTGGGGGAAACTCTGACAGGAAGAGGTCTGGAAATCCCAAAGGCACGACAGAATCAGAAGTCAAATTTCTGACGGTCAGCTTGCTTAATAGTGATCGTAGTAAGCAAGTCTCAGTTTCAACTGTGAAGACAAAACTTGGACTTGCAGGGTTGACAGGTCAAGTTGCAGCAAGGAAGCCATTGCTAAAATGTCAGACAAAGAAAGAGGCTTGCCTGGGCCATGAAATACAGCCAGTGGACTACTGAGGAAGCTATTATGGACTGTTGAATCAAAAATTTAAATCTTTGGTTCATCACGTAGAATTTTTGTACGCCATGGAGCAGGAGTAAGGACGGTTCCTCAGTGTGTGACGTGAACTCTCAAACATGGAGGAGGAAGATTGATGTTCTGCAGCTGTTTTTCTGGATCCAGGGTCATTGACTTGTCCAGAGTGAGAGGAACCCTGAACCTAAACGGCTACCACAGCATTCTGCAGCGCCATGCAGTACCCTCTGGGATGCACTTAGTTGGCCAGGAGTTCATCCTATAGCAAGATAATGACCCCAAACATGAGTCCAGAACTACCTTCCTAAACAGATACCTAGATGGTAAGCTTGACAACGTGTAGCGGCCAGCTCAGTCCCCAGACGTAAACCCCATAGAGCTGGTCTGGGATGAAGTGGACAGAAGAGTGAAAACAAAGCAACCTGTAAGTACTGTGCATTTATGAGAACTTATGCAACAGAGTTCATTGATTTGTTCTAGGCTTTCATTTTAGAGTACAATGAAACATTAACATGCATAATTTCCAATAAAAAATGAAGCATTGGGGTGTTCTAAAACGTTTGACTGGTAGTGTATATCACTTTTTCAATACTTTGTGTGTTCACAGAGGGAGAGAGTGAGAATGAAGAGGTGGAATGGGAGAATAAAGGGAGGCCAGGCAGGGACCTGGGGGGGGTGGGGGGGGCTGACAATTTCAGTGTGATTCTAAACTTTAATTAATAAACACTGATTACAGTAAAACAAATCTGGTTAAGATATCTCACCAACTGCTTTGTGATAAATTCTTAACATTGTGAAGAGACTTTCTGGACATCCTGTGTAACTGTTCATGCAGTGAGGCTGATGTGAAAGCACAGGGGTTCTCAGCTCAGTTTCAGGGATGACAGGTTTCCTCACTTTTGTGCCGGTAACCACAGTTCTATTTACTTTTGTGGCATTGAGTTTCTACTTTGAGCCCGCATTTTCAACAGCATCTTTCTAAAGCATAAATGTTTTATAGTTTGTAAGACAAAAGCACTTGTCAAGTTAGTAATACCATTTATGAGGTGGTTATGCAGTTTGAAATAACTTATTGTTTACGTGGTTTTGCATAGAGGTGTTATCACTTCTGTTGTATACATTTATTTATTACAGTTATGACAAATTATGATTGTTGATTTCCTACATGATACACCTGTGTTCCCATTGTTCTTGTTGCTATTTAACAGTATTGTTTTCCTTTTTAGTATCTTTTACTTGTTTCTTCTGTTGCAATGTTTCCTCATAATTTCCGTTTTTTATTTTTTTTGTCTCTGTGTTTAGAAAATGTGGTGCACATAACTCACACTGGAAAAAGACTCTCTATCGGCCATCATTACATAAAGAGTCAATAAGCTTCATGAAGGGAGTGATGGATGAATGTACACACATGGCCAACTTCTCCGGTAGGTTTGAATCTGCAGTCCGGCGACAAACTTGCTTCATAACAGAAACAAGGGAGATCAGATAGAAATAGACAAATACTCAAAATACTTCTCCAGGTTACAGCAGAGAGGAAAGAAAACAGACTGCATAGCCTCATTTTTCTACCTGGCGAGTGGAGTAGAGAAGACGTGAGGTGATAAAATGGACACACCTATGAGCACCGCTGTGGCTGACAAGGGAAGCATGAAGGAGAACAGAGCGAGGTGTGAGAGTTTCTAAAAATGGGAGATCTTTGCAAGACTAATACCGTTTGCAGTTTTTGACCAGTGAGGAACTGCTCACTATGAGCTGATCCTAAAGTATAGAACCCATTCTGTATAACCTAGTATGAATGTAGGAGCCAATGAGCTCAATTATTATAAATAGGAACCAATCTTTGTCCGGGCAGGTGTTCCGCCCGGAAGGAAAAAACAGTTTTGACCGCCGTTGAAACCGCTGCTGAAAAGCCGGTAACAATGAATTGTTTGTTTTAGGTTAAAGCTGTTGGATTATACTTATTTGGAGTAATAAACGCAGATTATTGGAACAGCACGCATTGGTCTCGGCTCTCTTCATCAGACGTGGTAAAGTTGTTGGCGTGTCAACTATATAAATCCTGGTGAAGCACCTCAGGGGCTTCAAGCATTGGCTTAGCCTCTACAATGAAAATAAAATTGACAGCTCTGGTTCTTTTCCATGTCGTGTGCTTTTTAGTGAGGAAGTTTAGCTACCCAAGCTATCCCTCTAATTAGTTATGAAAATATCTTTTACCCTCTCCTCATGCCAAAAATCTGTTTCGGGGGCTAAGCAGAGACAAAAAGCTACAGAAACCCAAGAAAGTAACTTCAAAATGATATAAAAAGAGAGACATGAAATGCACAAACAGTGGGAGACACCGATGGAAGAAGATGAGACATGAGGACAAGGAACTACTGAGAATGACAATGAAAGAAAAGAAAACTAAGTACAGTGATGACCATGAAAATGTGTGTACATTTGTGACAGACAGTTTCACTTAAATTTAACTGGAGAAAGCTGTGGGCCAATCGGTAAGCTTTTTTTTGACAGCAAAGATAAGTGATGAAAGTTGTCCTTTTGTTTTTAAAAGGTTTTTATTGGAAGTCCTTTAAACAGTGCACCTTTATGTCCTGGGGGCAACATGTCTTAACAAATGAACATATCCTTCCCTCCCTAGTTCCTGTAGACACTAGTCTCATCATTGTGGTCCAGGCTAAAGAGGACGCCTACATTCCTCGAACAGGTGTCCTCAGTCTGCAGGAGATCTGGCCAGAATGTGAAGTCAGATATCTGAATGGAGGACACATCAGTGCGTACCTGTTTAAACAGAATGTCTTCAGGTAACCCCCACACTGTGCTGACACGCTTTTAGACATGATCTCTTTGTCATGCTTCCCGTGTTACCATTTTAGAATCATTTGCATGTGTGTCTTATTTCCAGACAGGCCATATATGATGCATTTAACAGATTTTGCCTGAAGTATCCCAACCTGCATTAGCCATGGGATGCTGAAGCTCTTTCCTTCCTGTGTGAGATCCAGGACCAGCAGCTGTAAGAAAAAGCAACGTCTCCAAGCCCAAGTATGTAGTAAAGCAGTACAGATGTCTTCTTCTGTGACAAGACACATCTGAGACTTACAGATTCTACATAATTAGGTGTCAATTGAGCACAATCACTTTGCCATTATTTGTAATTTCTGCTGTTCTAAAGGGAAGTGTGTGCCCCGGTGCACCCACAGAACTGTAGGTGACTGAAACCGTAGCAGTGTCTAAAATGCTGTGTCATGTTCCTGCAGACTGTAGGCATGCACTTTGCATGGCAGCTTTGTTGAAACTGGTGTGTGAATGAGAATGGGAGACAGTGTGAGAACATTTTTCCTATAAATAATTTGTTTTATCCTTTATTTCTTTTCAGCATTAAGTCATGGTCAATATTATTTGCCTTTTTTGACAGGAATTTACTGGAAAAGACTTGGATGTCAAAATATCAAATCAGTATTTAGTAGCTGCAGTTATTTCAAGTTCAGCTACTAATTCTCAGTTGGATTGACAACTGAACGATTGTTGGGCTACTCCAGAAAAGCCCCCTAGTTGTCTTTAAGCCTTTTCTGTGTAGGTGTGACTGCATGCATCAAGTAATGGTCTGCTAGAAAAGAGATTTTCTCCTGAATCAATCCTGAATCTCCCAAATCACAGTTCTCTTGCAGACTGCATCAGGTTGTCATTCAGGATTTCTTCCTTGTTTGCTGCATTCTTCTCCCTCTGCTGTACCTTTACAAGCCTACCAAGCCTGCTGCCAAGAAAGAGTCCCATATTTTGATGCTTCACAGTTGGGAAGGTGTGTTTGTGATGGCGTGCAGTGTTTGGTGTCTGCCAAACGTAGTGCCTAGTCTGATGACCAGAAAGCTCCATTTTGATCTCAGCACACCAAAGAATCTTCTTTCACTTCATACTTGCCTTCCAGTAAAGATGAGTGTTTTTACTTAGCGTTTTTTTCATCAGTGGTTTTCTCTTTGCCACTCTCCCATAAAGCTTTAACTGATAGGCCACAGTTCTTGTATGAGCAGTCTCTCTCATCCAAGCCCCCAAATGTTGTTTCTCCTTAAGAGGAGAACCAAGAGGTGTCTTGGTGGCCTTCCTCACTAGCCATTGGCTGACTTACATGTGTGCCATTTTCCTTCCATTTCTTCATGATGGAACTGTAGTCCAAGGGACATTCAGTGCATTGAACATTTTCTTGCATCCTTACCCTGAAATACCTTTTACATTGTTGGGAAGGTTTTGCATGATGCATGCAGGTGAAACCCATTTTATTAATTTTGTGACCTCTGCACAAATGGGATGCACCTGTGTTAATTCTGTTTTCACTCTGAAATTAAGGAGCCTTTTCTTGTAAATTCTTGTCAAAAAAGTTGAATTAACTGACCATGATTCAGTGTTAAAAAGCAGTACAAGGAGAAAACTTCAAAAGGAGTGTATATTTTATAAAGGCGCTGTACGTGGCAACTATTTACAAAGTTCAACAAAATACTTATAGAGAAATATGGACTTTTTTTAAAAGTAAAATTCAATCACTCTTTCCTGCTAAATTTGGAAAACTGCTGTAGACAGCATGAAGTCAGATTGTGTTTGTAGAAAGGCTGTGTGGCTGCACTGTGAACACATCTATGTTGTATAGATTTATACAGCATAGATCTATACTAACAGATCTATGCTATGTTGTATTTCTGTGAACAGATCCACTAGGTGATCCTATGTTGTATTTCAGTCAAAGCTGTCATCCAGTGAACCAGGACTGACTCTGACAGCGTAGGCAGTGCATCATTTTTTTCTTTGAAACAGCAGAAGGACACATCTGACATATTGTTGCCTTCAGAAGCTTTCCACACTTCTCTAACTGTATGCTAATCTTTACATTTTTATGTATTATTAATTTGAGCTGGGACAGGCTGTTAGATTTTAAAAGTAAATTAATGTTTATTACATTTTGAGATTTAGTTTTCTTTTTTAGGCATGTTTTTACATTTTAAAGTTTAATTGTTGCTCTTAAGTGCAGTAAGATACAATCTGAACTTCTGCAGTATATCATCTCACAACTGCTGTGAAACTGATAAAAACTGATGCAGACTAGATGTGCACATTATGGTTTACACAACCCAATCAGATATATTCCTAAATAAATGGAAGCCACTGGCAATTAGCTGTGATGTCATAACAGTGTAACTGTTTTGTGCAATACTGGATACAACACACAGTCACCAGTATTAATTATTCTAGCATTTGGTCCCCTGTTTGTCCTCACACTGTTTAATATTTACCCTTTTCAGCAGACGGTTTGGCATGTCGTAGCAGAACAAACAATTAGTCCTACTCTTAGTTCCAGTAAGCGTCTCACTAATTCATATGTGTGGTTTGAGCTTAATGTTCCTTCAGCATTAAAGTCATCTGGTGTATCTGTACATCCACAGGCAAGCAGCAAAATAAGTTCAGCATGCATTTAAAGTTGCCATTCATAAATAAAATAGTACTATCTAGCTTTTTCAAGGGTTTAAAACATGCTGCACTGCTGTCACACTCTGTTGTCTATTTGTTAACCGTGCCATGGTTTGCTGACATTTCAGCAAGAACCTTGTTTATTCATATCTATACACAGACAGCAGTTAGAGGATGAGTCTAATAAAAACATCTGTTATTCATTGGACTTTAAATGTATGTTTTAATGAGGTACACAGATTTCTGTGATTTTGAGTAGATTTTAAAAACCAACTACACTAATGAAATGGTGCTACAGATACAGTGCACACTGCTGTACAAACTGAACATCTGTGTAATGCAGTTTCAGGAGGATTGACGGCAACAAACAGCTCCTTCAGTTTATCAGGGATACCATCTGAATCTCTCTTTTGTGTCATGTGCTGTCAGTGTCAAAGTGTTGACATCGTGATTCAGCTGCAGTCTCCTACTTCCTCACACGCGTGTCTTTGGCCGGTACTGTGCCTTCAACACCTCAGAAAATGTCTTGTATCAACTTTTATATGTCCCTTTGAGCCAAACCGAGGAAAAACTGAGAGTTAAAGTCTCTCTCAGACATAGAGTTTTTAAAAACTGTGTATTTATCAAAGTGACATTTTTGTTTATTCCCTCCATAAAATAGTCCCTTCCTAACTTAATATTGCTTACATGTTACTCTGTACTGTGGCTTCCTCCAGATGAATGGATAAGTAAAGCGAAAAATGAATCATTTGGATTGAGTGATTTTTAATTATTCTATATTTTTTCATGAATAAGTTTCTTTTGGCTGGAAATGACATAAAAGTGACAACAAACAGTGAGATGTTGTGTCAGACATGTTAATGATGACTATGAACTATTTCAATGTTGTTGTTTTTTCTTAAATCTTTCTAAAAATGTAATGTCCAACGTTATTCACCACAGCTGCAGTGAAATGCTTTTTCTGTTTGCTAACAAGCTTTGTGGGGTTTTGGACCAGTCCTCTTTTGCAACTAGCTTCAAGTCTTTGAGGTTGGAAGGCTTCCTTGCCTGTTTGTTGTGTTTTGTTTGTTTGTTTGTTTGTCTGTTCTTTGGTACTGTCATGCAAGCTGTGTCATTACTTTTTTCATCCAAAACAAGCCATCCAAGCAAACACTTTTAAGACTTTATTGTCTGAGATGCAGCGTTACTTTTTTTAATCCTTTGTCCAATTTGCATCCCTGTCTCAACATCTTTCATAAGTGTTTACCTTTCCTCTTGTTTTCTCCTGTGATTAGGACAAATCTAGAGAGAATGGGCCTTCTGGGGAAGGTGACTCGCTTGCAGGGTAGCAAAACCCCAATAAAAGACTGAGTATTTACAAAAAACCACAAAGTATGTACACATGACTGATGATTTGTTCTAAACATGCACGTTGATGAATAAACTTTTGATGAAAACTGTTTTTTGTTAGCTGCCATGATTGATTTCCTCTCCCTCAAAACTGCACGTTTCCTGACCCTGGACTCTTGCACCCACGGCTCCAACTTGGTCCTTGTCTGTCTTCATGGATGATGTGTTGGAAGAGAAGCTTCCACCACACGGTCCTCCATCCCTGAGGAGACCAGGGCCAAGGTCAGCTGAAAGGAGAAAATGGCCTCAACCTGTTCATCATCAATTCAAAGTCACAATCTATAGCCTGCCCTGGAATAACAATAAAGTGCTGGGCCCCTACGTTGCACTGGCTTTTTGTAGGGAGTGATGAGGGAGGGTGGGTGTCATGCATAAGGTATGAGGAGAAAAAAGGCAATGGTTACTGAGCTACAGAGACTAGGATGAATTGAGGTCAGAGTTAAATATCTGCTTTAGTGTGGGGACATGCTTGTGGGGAGTTAATGAGTGCTTAGTTTTCTCATAGCAACCCCGTCAATTAGCCTACCACAAGACTGAGAGAATCGGACGATAGTGGCGCGATAGTCAGTAGGAGGCAGTAAAGCGACGTAAAGCCTGGAAAACCTCGAAGAAGAAGAAGAAGACGGATGTGACTTCAGCTCTCGTGTGTACAGCAGCATAGATATATACAAACACTAGATGGCTCATGAGCGCTGTCAGCCTATGGGGAGCAACGTCGCCACATGGCGGCCATCTTGGGACAGGGCTGCTCGATCACTCATAACATTAAAGTCAATGGAGCATGGATTTTAAAATCACTGTAGATTGCTCAATTTTCAATCGATTTTACAACAGCTTGGTTTGTTATAAACGTCAGAGATGTACTTGTTTTACTGCTTACATAAGAATAATTAAAACCATTGAATTCATATAATAATGAACACAGATATCAGCTTTTTTCAGCATAAATGGATGTAAATGTAACTTTAATATTTAGCATTGCACTTCTTTATTACTATCAGCTTTCTAATGCACAGATAAAAACAAAGCTCAACCAACAGATGTCTTTTCTTTTCATGAACCTGGTGCCTACATTACCCACAATGCATTTCGGCTGCAGGCTAACTAATCCAGGCATAGATGTATACAAACAATAAGTCTAAGGTCTCAATCAAAGTCTCTTAACAAGCAAATAAATACAACCACAACCACAAAGAATGTAATTTCACCTAAAGATTCGGTTCTCAAAAAACGTTGGTCTCAGGAAAACATAATAATGGAAAATCAGATTGTGAGTAACACCATCTTCAATGTGAGTAGCCAGGCAGAAAAGACACACAACTATGCCGCATTTTTCAAAACGAAAAGCTGCGATTTCGGAATTGAGCCCGAATCATAGCCACGTTAATAAGGTTTGTAATAAACTAAACCGTTTGTAAATCAATCAAGAATTGAGCGAGTTATGAGTGTTAAAGTGAGGAAATCATCCACCTTACCATTGACTACAGTACAGTGCCAGAGCAGTCCCCTGTCCTAAGATGGCCGCCAAGTGACGACGCTGCAGACTCCGTCTTGAGACATCCAGTGTTTGTATATATCTATGTGTACAGCAGCTGATCGGAGCAGATCCTTTCAGATCATCGTTTCCGTTTTGGCCCCGTGAACGAGCAGAGCACCACCACTGACTGAGCAGGAACCTGCTGCGCGTGCGTGAGAGGCCTGTTTGTTGTGCTGGAGAGACCACCGAGGCCTGCGGACAATGCTAAGCTAAACGGTAATCGGGCTTCATTAATGTCAGCTGTCGGTGGACGAAGTGAACGGTGAGGGAATATCCTTCCAGCTCCGTGCGGCCAAACGCTGAAGGTCTGAGGGACATGTGGATCATTGTTTAAGCCTGCTGTGAATGTGCACAGAGTCGATGCTGGAATCCTGCGGAGCCTGTCTGCTGTTTACAGAGACATTTTGCTAGCGCTCACGTCCAGCTGGAAGATGTGGTTGAAACTGTTCTTCCTTCTCTTGTATTTCATAGTGTTATTTATGTTGGCGAGGATTTTTGAGGCAGTGGTTTGGTATGAGACTGGTATGTTTGCTACCCAGCTTGTGGATCCAGTAACTCTAAGTTACAAGAAGTTGAAGACCATCCTGGAGTGTCGAGGGCTGGGATATTCTGGACTGGCTGAGAAGAAGGACGTCAGAGAGCTTGTGGAGAAATCAGGTAAAGATCGGGGCTGGAGTGTTTGTGAGGCAGCCTTAAGGATACTGGATACTCACATCATGTGAGTTCAGGCTCTGCTTTTAAATAAGATGATGCATTAAGTGCATAATTGCTAAATTATTTGGAGGCTCAGGTACGTCTGCATTCACAAAGTGACTGCCATCGTTTTGTCTGTATTCATATCCACGGTGAGACAACAGCAGCATTAAACTGTAAGAAATGACACAAGGAGGACCCTTCCATTTGGCGCGGTAAAATTGGTTTTATATTCGACATTCGCTTGTTTTTTCCGTTTCTAGCCTTAATAGCCTCGCGAAAACCGCACCAATTCCAGCCAGGTTGGTATTATTTTGTACAGTTAAGTCAGAGAGACATTTCACTGTTGCCATCAACTCACCAACCACAATGATTGTGGCGAAAACTAAAAGGATCAACGCTGAATGTCCGTCGGAGTTCCGTGCGGCAGCCGGAGCGTTTAGGGACCGTCGCAAAATTGCAATCGGTGATTTTTCTGTTTGGACAATCAAGGAGAAAAAAAACCCCATACAAATACTGTCTGTTTAAGTTTATTATACATCTTTCACAAGCATTATCTAGAAGAAAATGCATTTAAAAACACCTCACAAAGAAGAAGTGTTCATTCAATAAGAGTTATTTCTATTTCCATTTTTGGAAATTGCTCTCAGAGATTCCAGCCAACCAACCACAAAATATTTGTCATGTGTTCTGCTGTTCTTTTACGACCATTATGTCCAACAGATAAAACATTTCAATATATACCAGAAAAAATGCATGTCCATTGAGTGTGATATCAATATTTATCCATTTTATTTTGGAATAGGTCACAACAATTTAATCTGACCAACACTAATCGACTCATCATCCATTTGCATGGTTGATATTGATTTTTCACAAACATTATCTCTCAGAAAATCATGTATAAAATATTGTGGAAACTGTGACTGATCATTGAACATATTTTTGGAACAGTTCTCAGTTTTATTTTGAAATAGCTCTCAGGAAACTTGACCTACAAACACCATTCAATTTGTTATGTGTTGTTAAGGCCAACATTGATCTTTCACAACCATTATCTTTTAGAAAATCTGCTAAAAATATTCCAAGAGCTATTAGTGATGTTTGTGTATATTTTACGCATATTACTTAGTTTTATTTTGAAATAGCTCACAGGACACTTGACCTACCGACACCATTCAACTTGTTATCTGTTGTTAAGGTCAATATTGATCTTTCACAACCATTATCTGTAAGAAAATCTGCTAAAAATATTCCCGAAACTATAAATAATAATTGTGTATATTTTAGACATATTACTTAGTTTTATTTAGAAATAGCTCACAGGACACTTCACCTACCGACACCAGTCAATTTGTTATGTGTTGTTAAGGTCAACATTGATCTTTCACAACCATTATCTCTTAGAAAATCTGCTAAAAATATTCCAAGAGCTATTAGTAATCATTGAGCATATTTTACACATATTACTTAGTTTAATTTTGAAATAGCTCACAGGACACTTGACCTACCGACACCATTCAACTTGTTATCTGTTGTTAAGGCCAACATTGATCTTTCACAACCATTATCTCTTAGAAAATCTGCTAAAAATATTCCAAGAGCTATTAATTCAATTCAATTCAATTCAATTTTATTTATATAGCGTCAATTACAGTCAAATCGTCTCAAGACGCTTTACAGAACCCATATGCCTGACCCCCAGAGCAAGCCCAAAGGCGACAGTGGCAGGAAAACACCCTTTTACAGGGAAGAAACCTCGAGCAGAACCCGGCTCTATATAGGGGGGACCCATCTGCCTGCTGGCCGGGCGGGTTGAGAAGGACAGAGGAGGGCAAGGGGGAGGGATGGGAGAAGAGGGAGGGGTGAGAAAGCAAGGAAAACACAACACACATTTGGATACATGCATGACAGGATATGTGACACAGACAAAGTATAAGCTAACATTGAAAACTGACTCATAGTTTACTCTGATGATGTACGGCTCTGACATTAAACATACTCCTTATATAGCTAGCAGTAAAATTCAAACAGTATGTAAGTTAGCATAACAGTATATTGAAGGCGATGCAGAGTTGACTCGTGGAAAAAGGGAATTGGAAGCAGAGGGCTGGTGGAAGGTCAGTAGCAGCATCCCACAGTGGACATGGTGGAGACTGGACCAGCTGGTGGAACATCGACCGCAGATCTGAAGCATCCAGCTCTGGGACCAGGGACACTCGGAGAAATAGCACAGGGGGAAACAGAGTGAATGTACTGCAATAACGGTATACATATTAAATGTAAAGGTAGATAGAGAAGGGCTCAGTGCGTCAAGAAAAGTCCCCCAGCAGCCTATAGGCCTATAGCAGCATGACTAGGGGCAGAACGAAGGGACGTCCAAGAGGGGGTCAGCTGTACAATGAAGACACAAGCCGAACCTCTGTGGGTCACCCAGTCAGCCCCAACTATAAGATTTGTCAAAAAGGAACGTTTTAAGCCTGGTCTTAAAAATAGAGAGGGTGTCTGCCTCCCGAACCCAAACTGGGAGCAGGTTCCACAGGAGAGGCGCTGATAACTGAAGGCTCTGCCTCCCATTCTACTTTTAGAAATTCTAGGAACAACAAGTAAGCCTGCAGTTTGAGAGCGAAGAGTTCTACTAGGATAATAAGGTACTATCAGATCTTTAAGATATGATGGAGATTGGTTATTAAGAGCTTTATATGTCAGAAGAAGGATTTTAAATTCTATTCTGGATTTAACAGGAAGCCAGTGAAGAGAAGCAAGTATAGGGGAAATATGATCTCTTTTGCTAACTCCTGTCAGTACTCTCGCAGCAGCGTTTTGGATCAACTGTAGATGTTTGAGAGAGCTATTTGGACAACCCGATAATAAGGAATTGCAATAGTCAAGCCTGGAAGTAACAAAAGCATGAACTAATTTTTCTGCATCACTCTGAGACAGAATGTTCCTGATTTTACAATATTACGCAGGTGAAAAAAGGAAGTCCTACAGACTTGCTTTATGTGTGAGTTAAAGGACATGTCCTGGTCAAAAATAACTCCAAGATTCCTCACAGTAGTACTGGAGGCCAATGTGATGCCATCCAGAGTAACTATTTGCTTTGAAAGCGAGTTTCTAAGATGTTTGGGGCCAAATACAATGACTTCAGTTTTGTCTGAATTTAGCAGTAGGAAGTTAAAAGTCATCCAGGTTTTAATGTCCTTAAGACAATCTTGCAGTCTAGCTAACTGATCAGTTTCATCTGGCTTCATAGATAAATACAATTGTGTGTCATCTGCATAACAATGGAAGTTAATACAATGCTTCCTAATAATATTGCCTAAAGGAAGCATGTATAATGTGAAAAGTATCGGTCCTAAGACAGAACCCTGAGGAACTCCGTGATTAACTTTAGTCTGCTCAGAAGAGTTATTGTTGACATGCACAAACTGGAACCTATCTGATAAGTAGGATTTAAACCAATCCAGTGCTGTTCCTTTAATGCCAATTGAATATTCTAGACGCTGTAATAAAATGTTGTGGTCGATTGTGTCAAACGCTGCACTAAGATCTAACAAAACAAGTATAGAGACTAGTCCATTATCTGATGCTATGAGAAGGTCATTAGTAACTTTCACTAGAGCTGTTTCTGTGCTATGATGCACTCTGAAGCCTGACTGAAACATTTCAAACAAATTATTCCTTTGTAGGTGTTCACACAATTGATTTGCAACTGTTCTTTCCAGAATTTTAGAGAGAAATGGTAGGTTGGATATCGGTCTATAGTTAGCTAACACATCTGGATCTAAAGTGGGCTTTTTAAGCAAAGGTTTGATGACAGCAACCTTAAAAGCCTGTGGTACATAGCCTGTTACTAGAGAGAGATTAATCAGATCTAACATTGAAGAATTAATTAAAGGTAAAATCTCCTTGAAGAGTCTAGTTGGGATAGGATCTAAAAGACATGTTGATGGTTTGGATGTAGAAACTGTTGAAATGAGTTCAGAGAGACATATAGGAGTGAAGAATTCTAAAGATTCATCAGGTCTAACAGCCAATTCAAAAGCATCTGTGACATTTGTAGGAAGGGCCAGATTAATTTGATCTCTAATCAGAACTATTTTATGCGTAAAGAAGCTCATGAAGTCGTTACTGGTTAAAACTAAAGGAATACAAGGTTCAACAGAGCTCTGACTCTTTGTCAGCCTGGCTACAGTGCTAAAGAGAAACCTAGGGTTGTTCTTGTTCTCATCTATTAAAGATGAATAATAAGTTGTCCTGGCATTATGAAGAGCTTTTTTATAGATTACTAGACTATTTTTCCAAGCCACATACACTTCCTCTGAATTAGTGGAATACCACTTTCTTTCCAGCTTTCGGGATGCCTGCTTTAAAGTCCACAGCTGGAATTGTACCAAGGAGCAAGTCTTCTCTGAGATAGAACTTTCTTTTTACAGGTGCAACACTATCAAGAGTTGTACGCAGTGAGGCTGAAGCATTATTAACATAATAATCCACTTCTGTGGGGGTAAAATAATAATATTTGCCTTCTGATTTATCAGTAAATGTTGCTGAAGTAAACAGTGAGGGTATTATTTCCTTAAATTTAGATACTGAATTGTCAGACAAACACCTACTGTAATGATATTTGTTCTCAGCTGCTAAACAATCCTTTACTTTAAATTGAAATGTTATCATAAAATGGTCAGAAAGAAGAGGGTTCTGGGGAAATACTGTTAACTCTTCAATTTCTAAGCCATAAGTCAGGACAAGGTCAAGAGTGTGATTAAAACTATGAGTTGGTTTATTTACATGTTGAGAAAACCCAATTGAGTCTAATAATGAATTAAAAGCTGTTGTAAGGCTGTCGCTGTCTACGTCAACATGAATGTTAAAGTCACCCACAATAATAACTTTGTCTGAACTGAGCACTAATTCAGATAAAAAGTCTGAGAATTGAGATAAAAACTCAGAATAAGGAGCAGGAGGACGATATATAACAACAAATAAAACTGGTTTCTGAGCTTTCAAATTTGGATGAGAGAGACTAAGAGTGAGATTTTCAAATGAGCTGTAATCAGGTTTAGGCCTCTGGTTCAATTTTAAACTAGAATGGTAGATTGCTGCTACTCCTCCTCCTCGGCCTGTGATTCGAGGAATATGACAGTTAATATGACTAGGGGGAGTTGATTCGTTTAGGCTAACAAATTCTTCCTGCTGCAACCAGGTTTCAGTCAAACAGAACAAATCAATCTGGTGATCAGTTATCAACTCATTTACTAGCAGAGATTTAGACAAGAGAGATCTAATATTTAACAGACCACATTTAATTTTCCTGTCTCTTTGCTCTGTTGAAATAGAGGTATTAATTTTTATTAAATTTTTGTGGTTACTATTTCTTTTGTATATTTTTGATTTGATTAATTTATTGAATTTTGGTGGTCGGGGGACAGACACAGTCTCAATAAAATTAACTGAATTAACTGAATTACTGGAGGGTGACAGCTGTGAGGAAACTGCAGAGAGGTGTGTAAGACTACAGCTCTGCATCCTGGTCTTAACTCTGGGTTGTCATGCTTTAGGAGTACTAATAAAATCAGCCATATTCCTAGAAATGAGAGCTGCACCAGCCAAAGTGGGATGGATGCCGTCTCTCCTAATCAGACCAGGTTTTCCCCAAAAAGAGCTCCAATTATCAATAAAGCCCACGTCGTTTGATGGACACCACATAGACAACCAGCGGCGAAACGACAACATGCGGCTAAACATGTCATCGCTGGTCAGATCAGGCAAGGGTCCAGAGAAAACTACGGAGTCCGACATGGTTTTGGCGAAAGTACACACCGATGCCACGCTAATTTTGGTGACCTCCGATTGGCGTAACCGGGTGTCGTTACCGCCGACGTGAATAACAATCTTACTATATTTACGATTATCTTTAGCCAGCAGTTTCAAATTTGCTTCTATGTCGCCCGCTCTGGCCCCTGGGAGGCATTTAACTATGGTCGCTGGTGTCGCTAGCTTCACGTTTCTGACTATGGAGCTGCCAATGATCAGAGTTGGTTTCTCAGCGGGTGTGTCGCTGAGCGGGGAAAAACGATTAGAAACATGAAGCGGTTTGTGGTGAGCCGGGACAGCAGGCTTGAGTTTAGGACTGTTTTTCCTACGAACTGTCACCCATCCACCCGGCTGTTCGGGCGCTGCTAAGGGACGGCTAACAGATGCTACACAAGCTAAGCTATTGCGGTCCGCACCGGCTAAGGGGGCCTGGCTAGCTGCTAGCGGGTTATTTTCCATGGTGCGGAGCCGCGATTCCAATTCGGAGAGCCTCGCCTCCAGAACTACAAAAAGGCTGCACTTATTACATATATCGTTATCACTAAAGGAGGCAGAGGAATAACTAAACATGTGGCACACTGAGCAGGAGAAAGAGAGAGAGGGAGAGGGAGAGGAAGAAGCAGAAGCCATGCTAACACCACAACACAGTGCTGAAACAGGAACAGGAAATGACGCAATACGCTCACCGTAACGTCAGACGTCCAGGGAAGAGCCCAATGACCAATGATTATTAGTAATCATTGAGCATATTTCACACATATTACTTAGTTTTATTTTGAAATAGCTCACAGGACACTTGACCTACCGACACCATTCAACTTGTTATGTGTTGTTAAGGCCAACATTGATCTTTCACAACCATTATCTCTTAGAAAATCTGCTAAAAATATTCCAAGAGCTATTAGTGATGTTTGTGTATATTTTACGCATATTACTTTTATTTTGAAATAGCTCACAGGAAACTTGACTTACAAACACCATTCAACTTGTTATCTGTTGTTAAGGCCAACATTGATCTTTCACAACCATTATCTCTTAGAAAATCTGCTAAAAATATTCCAAGAGCTATTAGTAATCATTGAGCATATTTTACGCATATTACTTAGTTTAATTTAGAAATAGCTCACAGGAAACTAGACCTACAAACACCATTCAACTTGTTATCTGTTGTTAAGGCCAACATTGATCTTTCACAACCATTATCTCTTAGAAAATCTGCTAAAAATATTCCAACAGCTATTAGTAATCATTGAGCATATTTTACGCATATTACTTAGTTTTATTTAGAAATAGCTCACAGGAAACTAGACCTACAAACACCATTCTGCTTGGCAACTATTTGTAAGGTTGCCACTGCTGTTTCAGAAACATTATCTCTGAAGTAATCATATAGCTTGGACATAGCTAGAAACAGGGCCGGACTGGGAAAGAAATTCAGGCCGGGAGATTTCCAATCAGTCAGTCCACTTCCGCCACCGCAAGGGTTGTGTCACGTGGGAAATGCACCAAAATTGTGGTTTTTTCCTTCCAAAAATATGCCTTTTACAGTTATGTTATAGCAATTACAACACTACTAAACAGACAGTAAGTCTATTAAACACAACCATAAGGACAGCTCCATACAGTCCAGAACTTTTCTCTTCTGTAATCTCTTCACTACCCTCACCAATTTTTCCAATGTTTCCTTTTCCTATTATTTATATAACATGTGGAATTAAAAAAAAAAATAATTTTGTCAGCAAATCATTTAGATGTCAGCTGGTCATAGCTAATAGTATATGCAAACACCAATGTTCATTTTATAACTGAAAATTGTAAGTCAACTGCCTATCCTACCTGAAGAGGGGGTCTCAAACGTTTTCAGGCTTCCTGCAACCCACCTGACACCTGTGGAGCTTATTTGGGCCAGACTCACCATATTTTCCGCATTAAAATTAGCATTACATTTCCATCACCATGTTAGAACAAAGGTGTAATAATTATTTGATTCATTTCACTTGCAACTGACAAAATGAAACAAAGTTTTCTAATATAGCCAAGCAAATCAATAATATACCAATCATTTTTTATTAGATTTTGGCCTTTGAAGTCTGATGATGCATTAGTGAGAAGAACCAACTGTTTGTATTTCTCAGGGTGCTCCATAATCTTCGCTCCTTCCACCCTCTCGTCTCAATCTCATATCACCGCTCTGCAGTGCATGCTTCCCCGTTCTCGCCATAGACATAATAAAGAGTAGACGCCGCTCGGGGTGCTGCGCAGCAAGAAATACGGCCGCCATCTTGGTCCGGTCACCCGCTCCACTCAGCGCTGTTTGACAGCGCATTTAATCCATCTTAACTCTGAATATTAAACTGATTTTCACGCGTTTTTTATTTTTATTTTTTTGCTGCAAACGTCATACATGTAGCTATGATACAGGACAAATGGTTCGGCGTATTTTAATATTCATAGCGGGATTAACAGTAATAGAATATTCTGAAATTAAGCTCGACTGTAGACAGGTATTTTGCAGACACTGTAAACACACACACACTAATATATGTTAGAGAAGCAGATAATGGCAGTAAAGTCAATTATTTTAATAATTTGAAGAGACAATATATGATTACGCCATATATACATATATAAACAAAACACTGACTAATGAACACATATTTCTATATAAAACAATAGATATAATTTTCTGACATATCTTTTTTTAATATATATGTATGAATTATATTGACAGTCTATACGTGATTTATATAATAATTTTCTCTGATATATAACTTTTATTTATTATATATATATGTGAATGATGTTGATACTCCATCTATGATTTATATATATTCATTTTCTCTGATATATAATTTCTATGTATTGTTTTATATAGAAATATGTGTTCATTAGTCAGTATTTTGTTTATATACATACATACAGCCATGGCCATAAGTTTGGACACAAGTACCATGACGCTTGTGAATCTTAGAAAATACCACAAAATTGTCACTTACAATACAGTACACAACTCCTGAGAACTATATTAAGTTTCATATTTTAAAAAAAACATCAAAAGAGTTTGGTGTCATTTTGTTATTCTTACCAAATTCGGTTGTGAAAGTGCTGCATTTTTTGTTATTTTATTTTAATATTATGTTTTGGGAACAAAGTTGTTCCAGTTGTTGGAATTTATTGATAATATTATATCCCTTGTTGATTTGTTGACTAATTAAACTGGTGCTGTCAAAAAATATTAGTTATGTTCTGTAATAGACATCAAAACAGACATAGGAAGTCATGCTGTGTCCAAACTTATGGCCATGGCTGTATAGTGTAATCATATATTGTCTCTTCAAATTATTAAAATAATTAACTTTACTGCCATTATCTGCTTCTCTAACATATATTAGTGTGTGTGTGTTTACAGTGTTTGTAAAATACCTGTCTACAGTCGAGCTTAATTTCAGAATATTCTATTACCTATTATTATTATTATCTATTATTCCCGCTATGAATATTGAAATATGCCGAATCATTTGTCGTGTATGGCTACATGTATGACGTTTGCAGCAAAAAAATAAAAATAAAAAACACGTGAAAATCAGTTTAATATTCAGAGTTAAGATGGATTAAATACGCTGTCAAACAGCGCTGAGTGGAGCGGATGACCGGACCAAGATGGCGGCCCCACCGCTCGTCAGCCCCAATAGGCAGTAGCGGTCGATGTGGCGTCTACTCTTTATTATGTCTATGGTTCTCGCTATGAAGGGGCGGGCCATAAAGTGTCCTGTGAGCTATTTCTAAATAAAACTAAGTAATATGTGTAAAATATGCTCAATGATTACTAATAGCTCTTGGAATATTTTTAGCAGATTTTCTAAGAGATAATGGTTGTGAAAGATCAATGTTGGCCTTAACAACACATAACAAGTTGAATGGTGTTTGTAGGTCAAGTTTCCTGTGAGCTATTTCAAAATAAAACTGAGTAATATGCGTAAAATATACACAATTATTATTTATAGTTTCGGGAATATTTTTAGCAGATTTTCTAAGAGATAATGGTTGTGAAAGATCAATGTTGGCCTTAACAACACATAACAAGTTGAATGGTGTCGGTAGGTCAAGTGTCCTGTGAGCTATTTCAAAATAAAACTAAGTAATATGTGTGAAATATGCTCAATGATTACTAATAGCTCTTGGAATATTTTTAGCAGATTTTCTAAGAGATAATGGTTGTGAAAGATCAATGTTGGCCTTAACAACACATAACAAGTTGAATGGTGTCGGTAGGTCAAGTGTCCTGTGAGCTATTTCTAAATAAAACTAAGTAATATGTCTAAAATATACACAATTATTATTTATAGTTTCGGGAATATTTTTAGCAGATTTTCTTACAGATAATGGTTGTGAAAGATCAATATTGACCTTAACAACAGATAACAAGTTGAATGGTGTCGGTAGGTCAAGTGTCCTGTGAGCTATTTCAAAATAAAACTAAGTAATATGCGTAAAATATACACAAACATCACTAATAGCTCTTGGAATATTTTTAGCAGATTTTCTAAAAGATAATGGTTGTGAAAGATCAATGTTGGCCTTAACAACACATAACAAATTGAATGGTGTTTGTAGGTCAAGTTTCCTGAGAGCTATTTCAAAATAAAACTGAGAACTGTTCCAAAAATATGTTCAATGATCAGTCACAGTTTCCACAATATTTTATACATGATTTTCTGAGAGATAATGTTTGTGAAAAATCAATATCAACCATGCAAATGGATGATGAGTCGATTAGTGTTGGTCAGATTAAATTGTTGTGACCTATTCCAAAATAAAATGGATAAATATTGATATCACACTCAATGGACATGCATTTTTTCTGGTATATATTGAAATGTTTTATCTGTTGGACATAATGGTCGTAAAAGAACAGCAGAACACATGACAAATATTTTGTGGTTGGTTGGCTGGAATCTCTGAGAGCAATTTCCAAAAATGGAAATAGAAATAACTCTTATTGAATGAACACTTCTTCTTTGTGAGGTGTTTTTAAATGCATTTTCTTCTAGATAATTCTTGTGAAAGATGTATAATAAACTTAAACAGACAGTATTTGTATGGGGTTTTTTTTCTCCTTGATTGTCCAAACAGAAAAATCACCGATTGCAATTTTGCGACGGTCCCTAAACGCTCCGGCTGCCGCACGGAACTCCGACGGACATTCAGCGTTGATCCTTTTAGTTTTCGCCACAATCATTGTGGTTGGTGAGTTGATGGCAACAGTGAAATGTCTCTCTGACTTAACTGTACAAAATAATACCAACCTGGCTGGAATTGGTGCGGTTTTCGCGAGGCTATTAAGGCTAGAAACGGAAAAAACAAGCGAATGTCGAATATAAAACCAATTTCACCTCGGTCTTCCATTTCTCCTTTAAGTTAAGAAAGAACTTACACAAAGGTCAGAAACTAGTATTATAAGTAGTCAGTGAAAGGGTTTATTTTTTGATTTTCACGTTGTGGGATGTCGGTGATTACCAACAATACAAAGATTTTTGTGCAATATAAGATTGAAAGAAACCTCATGCTTGAGACCTGAGAGACAAAAACGTTGCTCATTGTCAGCAGACTGCATGATTGGCTCCAGTGCTTTCATCTTCCCAGTAGGCTATAAAATGACCAGCCTCCCAAACTACTCATGTTCATAGTTACGTCTGTGACAGCACCTGTGGAAAGTCACTGACTGTCTGAAACCAAATACACACTGACTATTTTTGGTTTTCACAGTAGTGGCATCTTAAAGGTGCTGCAAGATGCCCCAATGGTTTTATTATTTGAAGAATTGCGTGTGTGGGTGTGTATTGTAAGGAGGAATTGTTGAGGGCCTTTTGAAATGCTCCATCAAAGTCAAGCTTACATTTCATCTCTACATAGCATATCAAATAAAATAACAACTGTGACAAACGCTCAGTTGATATAGACATATAGTCATGAAAAAAAGATTTTCATACACTTGTCAGTCCTTCCAGGATTTCGCAGGCGTTTTTCATGATTGTTGCGGCCAAAAAATGCCTGAATTCGTAGCAGCTTTTTTTTTAAAAATTGTGGTGTAAGTTGCGATGTTTTAAGCTTATTTGTTGTGATGAAATTGCAGGAGACAGTTAGCCTAGCCGCGCTAGACAACCCACGGCAATGAATTTAATTCTCTGCCAGGGTCGACAACAGTCGTTGAGCTCCATTAGCACCGACTCTGAATAATCTTTCTGTTAACATGTCTGTAATATACTTGAGCTTCACCCATCGACTGTATAAATAAGGCTTCACCGAACTACCGCATCCTCTGATTTCCAGCGCTCTAGGAGCCTATTCGTTGCGCTGATTGGTTGTATACCTACCCAATTGCTGCAGAGGGATTTGATAGACAACCTTTTAGCCCGCCTCCCTCCCTGTCGAGCGTTCCTAGACCCTTGTGTCTTCAGAACATGGGTCTAGCACGGCTAGGCTAGGAGACAGTAACTATTGCTAAAAAAAAAGTTGCATGTTTTCAGCTGTTAGAACATGTTTTAACTAGGGATGTGCGAGACTAGTTGTTTAATCGTTTAACCGCCTACTCATTTATTAGACGTTTAGTATACTAGTCGGTTAAACGCTGCATTAAGCATCATGCTCCTTGTTCTTCGTGCCTCTGTTTCTTTGTAAACAGGCTGAGCAGCCAGGGAGGGAACTGCTCCTCCTCCCCTCACACATAGCAGGGGGCGGGGCCACACAGTTTGGGGAAGAAAGTTTGGAAAGGTGAAGTGGGAAGATGGCGACGCTCCCACGTAAGAAAATCAGCACCGTTTGGCAGTATTTTGACGCAGCAGATGACAACAAGGTCGCCTGTCAGCTGTGTAAGCAGAAACCAGTGTTGCCAACTTAGAAATCTAGTGACTTTTTCTGCCGTTTTGGAGACTCTGACAGGAAAACTGGGATCATTCTGCAGCTACTGTCCTCAACCAGCAGCAGGTGCTGCTGTGAGCTTCTCCTCCTCCCAGAGCACAGGCTGTCAGTCCAGTAACCCCACAGCAGTCCCAGTGTCTGATTAGAGGACACATCCCTCCAGACAGCAGGTGAATCGTGCATGCACAAAGTCACTACAGATCCCATCCAGACTGAGAGCGGGATATAAATGAAAATGTTTCTTCACTGTCATTATGTGGCTTTACAGACTAGTCGACTAGTCGCAAATAAAATTTGAGACTAGTCGGTGGGGAAGTTAGTCGAAATTCCCATCCCTAGTTTCAACATTATATTTGACAATATTTATTCAGAAATTAATTATTTAACGTTCCAACCCATTTACACAAGCTGGTACACCTTGGTGGGACATTAGCAGCAGCCAGATACTGGTTTAATATGATGTGGTTGGTAGATTTGCGGTACAAAATGATCATTTACTGTTGAATGAATCACATTTGGACATGTCTGTCAGTGGCCTAAAAAGATAATTTT
This sequence comes from Acanthochromis polyacanthus, assembly GCF_021347895.1. Taxonomy (NCBI): domain Eukaryota; kingdom Metazoa; phylum Chordata; class Actinopteri; family Pomacentridae; genus Acanthochromis; species Acanthochromis polyacanthus. The sequence goes on along the minus strand of NC_067122.1, from coordinate 31,016,577 downwards.
ACTTCCTGGCATAAACGTGTTCACACACACACACATGCTCACAGTTTGTCACGTCAAAAGCACTCAGAGAGCACAATACTCCACCAACACAGTTCATTACCTGACCTTACGTTGAACACAGGTGTGTTTTCTGCATGTGTACCTTATGTGACGTGTGTGACGTAAATATGTAGTGGGCAGTGGGAATTGATGGGACTCGGAAACACCCCCACAATTTAGTCAACTGTTCCTTGTGTCATTTCCGATACGTCCACAGTGGTGGATTTGTGGTAGGATAACAATCATGTGATCGTCAGCAGGCCGCTGAGGTAGCGTTCACCTGTTGCCATGGTTACCGTGGCGCTATCTCAGTGGGAAATCCTTAACAAATGTGGCGGTGGATTTGTAGTAGGATCGCAATCATGTGGTCGTTAGCTTGTTGTCATAGTTACGGTGACGACGTGTTGCTATCTCGCAATAATATGGAAATCTTAAATCCGTGGTTTACAGTGATATTCAGTGTGTGGGGAGGTTTTTAAATCCTGAAAACGTATATCAACAAGATAAGCACTCGGAGAGCGCAGTACTCCCCCAAGGCTGTTCATTCCCTGACTTTGCGCTGAACACAGGCATACGTTCTGCATGTGTACGTTATGTACGGATACCGAACCTGACCTGAATGTGTAATTACCTTTGCCCTGTGCTGCTGCAATACCTGAATTTCGCCTCTGGGGATCAAAGGATTATCTTATCTTAAATATGCAGCAGGCGGCTGAAATTGATGGGACTTGGAAAACACCTACACAATTTAATTAGTTCCTTATATCATTTCTGATAAGTCAGCAATGGTGGATTTGTAGTAGGATCGCAATCGTGTGATCGTCAGCAGGCAACTGACACAGCGTTCACTTGTTGTCATGGTTACTGTGACTCCGTGCCAGCTCCTATATCTTGGAATGGGAAATCCTTAACAAATGTGTGGATCCAGACTATAAGCTGTTTCACTGCCAAAATCTAATCACTTGGTCCTTGTATCATTTCTGACCGACCCTGAAAATTTCATCCAAATCCATTCATATTTCCAGAAGACCCACAAAAAATCTACACAAGAATCAAAATGCATGATTGTTTTTTGTGACAAAGATGCATGTATTTCCGCCATTCTATCATGGAAGATTTGGTGTTGTAGGAGTCATTAGAAAATGAAGACTACCATGATACGTGGTCTTTATCGGTGTATGTAAACGTTTGACAGCTGTATGACCACGTCCACCTGCATGCAGACACGAAAGTACCCCCCTACAAAGATGCACACACCCCACCCATACACTCTCCCTCACTCACACACTCACTTAAAATTTGACATGAACTCACCCTCATTAATTAATTAAACCTGCACCTTTGAGTTATGATTTGTTCCGTTTATTCTGTAGGTTCGATAGGTTTGAGTGTGATTATGCATGCATTTGTGAGATGCATGAGAGAACAGAGGGTGGAAGTTGTCATCTGCAATACATTAAGAGTATCTCTAGTAATGCTGCACACACAGCATTTACACCCCTTTCAGATATGCACACTGTTCCATTAATCTGAGGGCAACTAAATGGGTCAGCTGCATGTGTGAATGCATACCCTCGTAGCATAGCCGTAAATGTCACCAGCTCAGACCTATTCGTGTTTCCATAGTCTGAACTTTATGTACAGTCCCTGACAAAAGTCTTGTCACTTATCCATTTTGTAGAAACAAAACCTCATAACCTGACTTTTAATTAATCCATTGGTTTTAGAAATGGCTCATATGAAAGCTAAAACCCTCCCAAATTCTGTTTAATATACTAAAATAAATTTGCTTCACTGAAGAAGGATTCATCATTTAATGAACACAGAAATGTCAGATTTTGGCAAGACAAAAGTTTTGTCGTCTAAAGAGAATAATGTGAAAATTGAACAAATAATTTACTTCAAATACAAAAATATGTTGCATAACATCAGTGAATTAAGTAGTGATGCTGTGAGATCCATATTTAATATCTTGTATGACTTCCATGAGCTTGAAGGTCTGCATCCATGCGGTTCGGCAATGATTCATACAATTTATTGATGAAGTCATCAGGAATAGCAAAGAAAGCAGTCTTACATGCCTCCCAGAGTTCATCAACATTCTTTGGTTTTGTCTTCCATGCTTCCTCTTTCATTCTACCTCAGACATGTTCAATGATGTTCATGTCTGGTGACTGGACCGGCCAGTCCTGGAGCACCTTGATCTTCTTCACCTTGAGGAACTTTGATGTAGAGATGGAAGTATGCGATGGAGCACCATTCTGCTGCAAAATTTGACCCCTTTTATGGTTGGGAATGTAAGAGGTAGCTAATACTTCTTGATATTTTAGGCTGTTGATATTGCCTTCCACCCTGCAAATCTCTCATACACCCCCATACTGAATGTAACCCCAGACCATGACTTTTCTGCCACTGAACTTCACTGTTTTCTGGGTGAATCTCGGATCCATGCGGGCTCCAGTAGGTCTCCTGCAATATTTGCGGTGGCTGTGATGTAATTCAACTGAAGATTCATCTGAGAAATCCACCTTCTGCCGCTTTTCTAGCGTCCATCCTTCTAGCAGGCTGTGGGCCTTGGCAAATGCCACACGTTTTTTTAATTGCCTTTTGTTTAGTGCTGGTTTCTGGGCACTGATTCGACCATGGAGGCCGTTTCGAGACAGAATTCTACAAACTGTTCTGGTTGACACAGAGACTTGAGGTGACCAGGCCTGGTGGAGCTCTGCTGCAGTGGAAAAAGGGGTTGGTCTTGGATTTTTGAGCCAACAGACGGTCCTCCCGAGCAGTTGTCTTGCGGGGTCTGCCGGACCTGAGCTTGTCAAAAACAGCTCCAGTCTCTTTAAATCTTTTTCTTATTCTTTGTACTTGATGCTGAGACACATTGAAGGTGTCAGCCACCTCAGTAATGAATGTGGTCTTCAGCCTCTTGATAATCATCGCTTTGGTCTCAGGGTGAATCTTAGGCATGTTGGCAGAGGTCAAGTTGCAGTTGATGTGATGGTCTGGTGTGCTGGGGTTGTTTTTATACACACCCACTAGTTAATAGATCAATTATTGATCACAGGTGAGGCTGTAATCTAGGATTGGGTGCATCATATGACAAGGCGACAAGACTTTTGTCTTTGCAAAAACTGACTCAGTGGGCTTTGCTAAGCTGTAAACGTTAGAATGCTTTTCAGTAGTTTTGTTTGGCACCAACACATTATTTCACAAGCTGTTGGGATTGAAATGAGCCATTTCTTGTAGAAAAAAAATGATTAGAAATATATTTGAGGGGCAGTTATGGTCAACTTGTACCCAAGCGACAAGACTTTTGTCAGGGACTGTAGTTGCGTTCATGGATAGGCACGCATGACGTGAAAATGTAACTCGTCGTTAGTCCAATACTGTAAAAGTTGCTGTTTGTGTTTATTCTAGTTGTTTGTTTGAGAAAAGCTAATACGACATGTATACCAGCTTGTCCAATGCTGAAGTGAGGGAGGTTCCCTCCCGTTGTGCTGACTGTTTGCATGTCAAATAAAAAATACAGAACAAGTTCTTGTGGCTAGTAAAAGGTTGAACTGCCTTAATTATTCATGGCATACTTTCAACAAGGCGTTGGTCCGTATTGACATGATAGCATCACACAGTCGCTACAGACTTGTCAGCTGCACATCCATGATGCCAATCTACCATTCCACACATCCCAAAGGTGTTCTATTGGACTGAGATCTGGTAACTGTGGAGGCCATTGGAGTTCATTAAACTGATGATCACAGACCTAAAATACCACTGAATAGGTGATTAGAATGAAACCAAACATAAAATGTTAATCTCATATGATTCTTGAGAAAATAATAAAAGGTGTAAACATAAGAATAAACTTCCAAATTTTAGACTTAGGGGTACATGAAAGTAACAAGAAGAACAATAGGACCCAGGAGATACACTACCATTCACACAACACAAGTTTGGACACACCTTCTCATTTAATCTTTATTCTTTATTTCCATGACATTGTAGATTCTCACTGGCATCAAAACTATGAACAAATATAGATTTATGTAGTAAACAAAAAAGTGTGAAATAAGTCAAAACATGTCTGATATTTTAGATTCTTCAAAATAGCCACTTTTTGCTTGGATTTCTGCTTTGTGTGCTGTTGGCATTCTCTGGATGAGCTACATGAGGTACTCCCCTGAAATGATTTTCCAGTTTGTTTGTTTTTTGTAACAGTTTTGAAGGAGTTCAGAGATGCTGAGCTCTTGATGGCCCTTTTGCCTTCACTCTGCGATCCCTCTCATCCCAAACCATCTGGATTGGGTTTAGGTCAGGTGACTGTGGAGACCAGGTCATCTGATGCAGCACTCATCAATCTCCTTCTTTGTCAAATAGCCCTTACACAGCCTGGAGGTGTGTTTGGGATCATTGTCCTGTTGGGTCATTCCGTGTGGTTTAATCAGATGGTGGTTGCTGCACCATCTTCAAATTAGTCCTAAATTTTAATGCCATTAGATAGTCACAAAAGTACTTTCTATTCAAAATTGTAGGCCTGTAGCTCAAATAGTTTCTGAGTTGTGGGGGTCTGAGATTTTCAGAATTTGGGCTATAAAAAGCCTCGCCAGCGTTTTTTTTTCCCATCTTTCAGTGGTTATTTGTCAGCCTCTAGACATACCAGAGAGCTGTGAGTTGGTAAACAAGGCCTCTGCATGTAGCTAGTGCCCCACAAACATCCCCAGGTGTTTCCCTACACTCTGCAGGCCATGGGGGCTTGATAAAAATGATACAAATTAAGAGATACCTACTCACGAGTGGAGTTTGGGACCTTAAAAGTACTAGAAATACTGCACAGAAGTGTTCTGACACCCCTGTCTTCCGTTCTACACAGACTTGTGTGATAAATGATCTATATACACCGCTTTAACTGCTGTGGTGTCGCAGTGGGGCTGGAGCCTATGGGTGAAGGCAGGGGGCATCCTGGACAGGTCTCCAGTCTATCGCAGGGCTACACTGTCACACTTAAGCATAGAATGATAATTGGCACAAAATTAGTTGTGATGGCTTTTGGTATCTTCAGATGTTAAACTTGAAGTTTTTTTTTCCTGTGCTTACCAAGGTGAGCTCAGAAAAGAAAAATCTCTCCAGAGCAGTTGAATGTGTAAACAAACCACATATGCATCGTCCTGCACACGTCAAACAGAAAGGAAAAGGAGTTTTACAAACAAACGTAGTAATTGAAAGGAAATCAAGCAAAGTTAAGAGCAGCTACATGCAGTCATACTCCAAAGGTAAGCCATCACTGTGTGGACTAGAACTGGGTTGTGCACGAAGAACATCTGACTGATCTGTCGTTTGGGTTTTTTGGACTTAATGAGCTCTGCAACTCCTGATACCATTCAAACCTAAATAAATGATCAGATACGTAAAATGTCACGTTGAACAGATTGTAAACACAGAAGCCAAACAAAGTATGGGAACCACTGTGACATGGATGCTCCTTGGCCCTTTTCAAATTGTGGCACTTTTTTCCTCCTTTAGGAGACTTGACACAAGGGGAGCTGTACTCAGCCATCAAGAAAAAGGAGGAGCAGACAGATGCAGGAGATTCCAGTACCACGCACTTTAGTGGAGAGATGCACTTCTACGAATTAGTGGAGGACACTAAAGATGGGATCTGGCTGGTTCAGGTAAAAGCACTCATGTTAAAACCTGCGGTCGGGGAGCAGGATTACATGGACATGATATTTCAACAATGAGAAAATCACCTTGTTTCTATTCAAGCAATATTTTTTAATGCATTCTTTCTATTATTTAAAAATGGTCTTTTCTTTAGTTGCATGATCACAGTCACAATTGCACCGTACTCTGCATGTGGACATAGCAACCATGTTGTCTTGTGGGATGTTAAGTTTGTCCTGGTGCCAGAATATCAAAAGACATGTTTCCTCAGTTTGTTTGCTTCACATAGATGATCTGAATAATTACTAGCTGTGTTTCCTAACAAAACCCGTAGGATGCGTTCCGGTGTGTCTTTGTTAAGGGGTACTAGCTTGTTGTCTGTTGTGTCGGTTTCAATTGAAAGATAATTGTATTCTTGCACCCTTCCTTTTCTCTTCACTATCCCCCCTTGTTGTTTTATTTTTTCTTTCTCTCTTCTTGTTTCTTTCTTCCTGCCTTTCCCTTGTCAGGTCCAGCAAACTTATGTATATTTAACTAATCAACAAGTATTCAATCTAAATAAATTACTGTACAGTATCAAGGGGAGTCTTATACTTATAAACTCCCCTTGGAAAAGCAAACTTGTGTGGCACAATGCAGCAGCCAGATCCCCATTCTGCCTGCTCTGTTACTGGACAGGACCAAAAAAAAAAGAAAAGGTCTTTCTGGAAGTGCAACAAGTGGCTGAATTCTGACACCCTGGTAAAATACACTGATTAAGAAACCTCTCATGCTAACACCTCCATCACTGAATGTGGCATCTCTCCTTTCTAGTATAATGATGATAGGCACTCAGGTCCACACCACTTCAGATCTCCTATGGCTCTGTGGTGGAAGCTATTTTACAGTCCATTTGTCTGTGATTTGATGGATCTGAAGTGCCTACCTGAGGGCCGTAGGTCAAACAGATGGTGTCCAGGATGGGATTGGACCTGAAAAATGTTTGCTGCTCTACGGATGCAACCAGAGATAAATATGTCATTCAAAGATCGTCCACTGTTTGGTGTTGATGATCCTCTAAAGGGTTCTCCTGTCTGCTGCTGAGCAGCTGATGAACCACACAGTGATAGTTGGCCAGCATGCTCTCAGAGGAGCAGCGGTAACGGGACACTAGCAGCTTGTTGCAGGTTTTCTTTGAACACTGCACCGTCAGTGTTTGGACTTCATTTCTCTTGTCTCCTCCTTCGATAAGTACGACCACAGTCGTGTCATTAGCCAACATAATGATGGTGTTACAGTTGTGGATGGGAACACAGTCATACAGTGAGTAGAGGATGGAGCTCAGCACACAGCCCTGTGGGGAGCCAGTGCTGAGTTTATTAGTACAAATCAGTGTACAAAATATTCCAATAGAAATTCTTGATATCACTTTCATGGGTTACAATGGTACAAAATTGACTAATTTCCTGGTTAAGCTTAGCTGGTATTTATGAGATCAGTTATTACCGTGTCTTTAACATATCTGAAAAGAACATCATTTTAAAGAGTGATCCTGCACAGTAATTCAGTGAAACCTTATGTTGTCTATATTCAAGCTCACCACCAGGATTCATGAAATTCGAGCCTATAGTTCTTGTGTAATCTTGCAGACAGAAAAACAAACAAACATCGTTCCTTTGTTACCTCCACCAAGAAGGCTGAACTCTGCTCAGGGTTGGTCGTGAATTCAGTTCCTGCTCCTGTACACTTCCCTGAGAACAGCATTTATTTCTCATCTTTGTTCTAACTTTAGTACTAAGGGTCTACCGAAGTGACTGTTTAAGCTGAGTAAATGTAAAATACGTGTATTCTGCATGACCGAACAGTCGTCTTTCTAACTTACCTAAACTATAATGCAAAATGTATGTATAAACACTGTCAAACATTGTAATTTTTAATCAGAGGGTTGCTGTAGATTAATTTAGATAAATCACTATTAAATATCATTCATTTTTAATCTATATTAATCACGCTTCATTTTGCATGCGCAAACAGACTCAAAGAATGAAGAGAATATACTGAACACTTCAGGTATGATTAAACACTTATAAGTTCATCTGAGAACCCGTCCTGCAGAGTGTGCATTTTGCCGTTTGTCAGTCAGCTGTCCCGTCTTGGGATTTTTTTTGTATCCAGATTTCCCACCAAGAAGGCCGATGTGCTGTTTAATAGACCCAACCGATATGGATTTTTTGAGGCAGACGCTTTTTCCAATATTTGGCAGACAAAAATTCTGATAACTGATTAATCGGCTGATAAATTTAAAAAAATATATATAATGAATAAAATAACTTATTTTTTGGTCTCTTGACAGTTACAGCAACAATGATATGAATTACAGGCAGAACACTGTTTTACAATATTTTGTCCTTTAATATTTGTTTAAAATTACAACAGAGAGGAATTTTCAAGCCTACTGGGACAAAATGCGTGACCAAAGACGTTTCAGGGATTTTGAGTAATTCTGTGCTGCAGATGTGTTCGACACAAAATAGTGTCTTTTAATAAAAAGCACAACTTCCAGGACTTCCGGTTTGGTGAGCATGTCAGCACAATGCAGTCTTCATCTCCCATAACTCTAACTTCATTTACTCTGCAAAGCCATACTTTGTTGCTGCTCCTACATGTGAAACTGAGGAATAAACATCAATATTATCTCAACGCAAGATGTCGAAATCTTCAAAACCGCAAAGGAAAGCAGAAGCAGAAGCCTCCACCTCATGCAGTAGCTGTCTAACTCGCAGAGCTAACCTGTTAGAGGACCTCAGAGCTAGCATCCCAACCAACATAAAGAACACTTTCGTGGCCATAAAATCTAGATTGGACAAAATACAAACCATGCAACAGAACACAGACACCGTCTTGATTCTCTGGAAAATAATGCTGAACTGAATACCAAGTGCATTCAGGCACTGGAAGAGAGGTGCAGCCCTGGCAGATAGCAACACCAGGCTAGCGGCGAAGACTGCAGGCTTAAAAAGCTGGAGCCGCAGAAATAACATCCAATCATCAGCCTCCCGGAATCTATTGAGCGGCCCAAGCCCACAAGCTTTTTCTCTGACCTCCTAGTGCAGTGGTTCTGAATTTCTTTCCGTCGGGCCCCTCGGAGGACAAAAAATCCCCCCCCCCCCCGGCCAACTCCCTCCCTCTCTCACACACACACACACACACACACACACACACACACACACACACACACATGTATATGTATATATTCAGGGCTGTGTTATTTTATTATCTGATTCCATTTTGTTGTTTTTCACACAGTAATGATCAGGGGTGTCAAACTCATTTTAGTCCAGGGACCACATTCGGACCAATCTGATCTCCACTGACCCCCACCAATAAAATCACAGCATAATGACCTATGAATAACCACAACTCCAACTTTTCCCCTTTGTTTTAGTTCAAAAACAGTAAATTCTGAAAATGTTCACATTTAATGAACTCTTCTTTTTTTTTTTTTTTACAAAACATTATAACCCTGAAAATTCTAATGGAAAACAAGTTGAACTTCAGCAGTAACCTATTAAGCCTCAGTTCATCACTGACTCATGCATTTTAACTGCCAGATCACAGTTTATCTATGAAAACACAGAACATTCAGTCACAGGTATCTGGAACTGAACAGTCTAATATTTTACTTCATGATCAAAACAACTTGTCAGGAAATTATTTTAAGTGTACAGTTTTAAAAATTTACAATTTACAGTTAATGTCACTGTAATTTTTATTCTTTGTAAAGTCCTCCCGCAGGCCGAAATGGACCGTCTGCCAGGCCGGTTTTGGCCCGTGGGCTGTATGTTTGTCATTGCTGGTAAAAAATAATTGGAGCAGATGAGCCGAGTACATGACGTTATCAAGTACTCTAGTGTTCCAACTGCACGCTACCGATGCGTTCTCCCGTTCTCAGGAGTCTGTACTTCCAAATCCAAACGGTCAGCGCAATTGCAGTACTGTTGTATGCCACGAGACACATCCTGACGTTAAAGCAGTAGTTCAGCTAATTGGTTCCATGCAGACAGACCTTTTCCTCAGAGTCGCCCACGTCTCCCTTGACATGCCTCAACACCCCCCAAGGGGGGCGCGCCCCACTATTTGAGACACACTGTCCTAGTGGAATTGTTCAGTGATGTGACCCTTCAGTCTCCCCCAGACCTCGACTGTGTGCACACATTTCTAAACCACAACCTGGGTCACGGCCCTGGCCGGTAATCATCTATCTTCATCAGTCCCATACCCAGGACCGGATGGATGATGGATGGATGGATGGATAAATAGATGCATAGATAGATAACACCTTTACCGTTCCCGCAGTGGGGAAATTTACAGTGTAACAGCAGCAAATAGAAAAACAGTTTGAATAAAAAGATCAGCACACAATGCACACAGATTATATGGGAAACCCAGTCCATGTTTTTAAAGACTACACTCCGGAGGTTGCTGAGGAATGCGTTAAATATAGGGCAATCTCGCTCTTAGGCCAGCCCTGCTCTTCCCAGCCCACTTGCAGGCTGACAGGTTTGCAGGAAACTGCCAACACCCTGAGACCCAATTAGCTGCACTGCTAGCTTGCTCGGAGCCTGAACACTAGCCACACTAGCCATGCTGACTAACTGGTCTTTCATCAAGCCATACTGGCACGGCCAGAGTATGACTTTGACAAATGCACAATCCCTTTGGTTATGTTTGGACATAAAGGACAATATGGTGACACTCTAGGCCTGGAATGTTCTTTTATGTAGCCTTTTACAAGGTGAGTCCTCTTGTGGCCCACCAGCTAAAGAACCAGATTGACTTCCAACCAGATCAGCCAGACACGAGACGAGTCAGTTTCTCCAACCTCTGGTCCGAACAAGATGACATCTTTAGGTCATTTTATTCTAAATTGTATACCTCCAAGTCCCCTAACGATGAAAGTCAATTGCAGGACTTCTTTGATAAATTAAAATGACCGAAAGTCTCCCCTAATGCTCAATGAAGAGTGGCAATCACTGGACCCAGATGGGCAGCCGGTGGAGTTTTTCAAGCGGTTTTCTGATCTGCTTGTTCCACTCTTACTCGGAATGTTCTGGTGTTGTTCTAAATTAGTTTATTTCTGGCAGTCCTTCTAGGTTTTAACATCAATCCACCCCCCATAAAGCCATCTGCGGTAGGCCACCTGACAGTCTTGACCACTCAGGACAAAGTTGTTGCCTTAGCCTCTTTAGGAGAATCCTTCTCTTATGGAAATCTTCACAACACCCCTCCTTCAAAGCATACCTGCATGAGGTCTTATATCTCCTTAAGTTGGAGAAAATTGCATTCACTCATTAAAAGATGCTCTTAAAGGGTGGTTTTACACTCAGTGGAGCCCTCAGCGTCAGTATTTTGAGAAACTTTCATCTGATGAGATATTATCATACATATATATAGACATATAGAATATACATCGCCTGCCAATACTGATCCTTTCCCGTCATGCCTGTCTGACCGCCTGGCTGCTTCCTCCTCCCTGTGACTAAACACCAAACTTCAGGTACTGACTGTCCTTCCAAGGTGCAGATTCCTCATGAGGTGGTGGCTTGGATGTGAGCAGCTGTTGTCTTTTCCTTTTGTAGAACAAGTTCAGTGCTGTGTGTGACTGATTCTGTTTCTTTTACAGGTTGTTCTGTTTTTCCTCTGCACTACACATAACATTCATTCCTGCTAATGTTTCTATTTTTATTTATTTTTATGTCTTGTCATTTTGTACTGTTTTAATTCCGTATGTATTTATTTATTTAGATACTACTCTCAAATGTACTTTTTAGGGCTGCAACTAACGATTATTTTAATAATCGATTAATCGGTCGATTATTTTTCCGCTTAATCGATGAATCGGATAAAAAGACATTTTTAATATCTGCCTCTTTATTCAGAAATAGAAGATTTGGACTGACAGATCATTGTAGTGAAGCCTTCATCTTCAACCATCATCAGAGGCCTCATGTCAGTGACGTCATGCTGAGGATGCTCTCAGTCAGCTGCTTGCTGTGGTGGACATGATGTCTTTCTATCATGAAGCCTGTCAATGTAGTTCATCCTGCCTCAGTCCAACACAGACCAGTGTCTTCACTCTGATGTCAGAAAATTAAAACTTGAGGCTCAATCTTTGAATTATTACCACCCCTGTGTGTAGGTTACATTTATTTATAATGCATATCCAAACCCTGCTTAAGCTGATTAAAGTGAAATAAAAGCATCTCTCAGTCACACACACACTATCACTGTTATTAATTTTGTTTTGTCAAACTGTTTTCTCCGTGCCGGTCATGTTTCATGTGTTGAATTTAGTCTTCCTTTGAACATACCTCCTCTGCTCTGCCTCCGCCTCGCTCTGTTAACTCGCTCCACGACACAGCGAATCGCTTTTAGTAATCGATTGTTGATTTTATCGGTTCGTTGTTGCAGCCCTAGTACTTTTATTTATTTATTCAGTTATTGTATTTGTCTTTGGTAGTTGTCCACTCTTCCACTTGATTTGTGTCTTGAAACTAAGAGGTCTGTTTGTTGGTCTGTAAGGGTTATTTATAGAGAAGTTAAACAGTTTTTTAGTTTTTAAATGTTTTGTAGGGGGATGAAAGAAAAATGTTGACTGCATCCCAGTTGCACTGTATGTCTTGAACTTGCTTAATAAATTATTTTATTCCAGAAAAGTACAACCTTCATTAGAGGATCACTGGTCACAAAATGACCCATTGCTCAAAATGTCTTATGTATTTTTATTTAATGAATCAGTTTTCAGTTTTTAATGGCTTTTTTAGGATTTGTTTAGTATTTTGGCTGTGACTGTACTAAAAGAACTTGCACTTGAAGACCTGAGAGTGATTATTAATGCAATACTTCACAAATCATGGGGTGTCTGAAAGCTTGTCTCCACCACTGTATGTTGTCAGGGGACTCAGTCTCTGGAGGCTAAAGGTGGTTTTGCAGAAATTCAGTGTACAGGAGGAGGAGGGTGTTTGGTTGGGTTTGCTTCCAGATCGCTCTACATAAACATGAGCTGTGCTGGCTTTTGTTACAGGTAAAGCTAAAGTTGCATTATGCAAGATTGTGATCATCATTATAGCATTAATCTAGCAGGAAACCGCTAGCAGACCATCCTTAGCAGATAAGGATGTTATGTGTGTGTCATGTTTGAAACTATGGTCCCTTTCTACACTTCTAAACAGACTGGCAGTGACCTCCCTCATAGCACTGGGAAAGCTTCAGTGTAAACTGAGTGTTCAGCGCCTAAAGTCCAAGGAATTAAAAAAAAAACTTCACTTCTGTGCACTTGTTTCTTTTAAGCTCAGTGCCAGAGTTTGTGCTGCTGTTTGAAGGTTCTCTTCTTCTTCTCTGTTCTCATGTAGTCTGTCTGTCTGTCTGTCTGTCTGTACTACAGTAGAATAACGGAACTGAAGTTGAGAACTTGCTCAGACATTTATTGTATTTTCCAGTGCTGGTGTGAGCTAACAGCTGTGGCTCTATTACTTTCTGTTCGTTCTCATGCACATAACTGTTTCTGGATGTGTATAAAATGTGACGGTGTGGCAGGTGTCTCTCTTTGGTCTGAGGGGCTGATGTTCTTCTGACATCTAGTGTTTTATAGTGTTGCATACATAGCCTTTAAGGTTCTTATTCTTCATCTGTTTTAACAGTTTTACACATTCATTCTTTCAGCCAACATCACCTGGAGTTAGCGTTTCCAAAAGCCTTGAAAGAATCCCCATATATGATGAACACTTGCTGACTGCTTTTCCTTCACTTTTCTCATCCCAAAGTATCTAGTTTTACTGTAAATCAGATGACCCTTTGAAAATCTGGAGGCCTGTTTTTGTCATGTTGAAAACCAAACCATGATCCCACTGAACTTCTACCAGAAAGGGATGGTGTGTCACTGAACAATGTTGTAGCCAAACTGGTGTTACCTTGACTTCAGAATGCCTCCAACAGCATCATGAGCTCCTTCTGTGTCCTTCACAGTGGGATTCACACATGCACATAGTCTGTACACCTTTTGTTTTGTGTATCTCTCAAAGCCCCAGCAGCTCTAACCAAAAATCTAAAAGTAGACCAATGTACATTTTCCATTGATTTAATGACCATATCTTCAGTTTCTCCACTCGCGTTCTCATTGCTCTCCCTCAGCAGTGCTTTTTGCAGCAGTCTCCTCATAACAGCTGATATTAAACTCTGCCTGAACTCTAGGAAGCACAGTGTGCGCTGCAGTTTTGGCTGTTCTTAATTGTTGATTTGTGAGGCTGCAGCCCGATCTCACGAGGATTCGTGAAACTGTCACGTAAGTTTTAGTTTCGGTTTCGTGTGCACCAACACGATTTCGTCATGTTTTTCGTGCCGCTCACCACGAAATGCACACCAATGTATTTTAAACGGCGGACTTTTCGTGCCACTCAGAACGTATTTCAAAAGAATGTGTATATTATATTTTTAATGTAAAACCGTGGCGAATCCAACGCTATATTTTGCATGACATCGTCCCTAAACATAACCCTAACCATAACCTAACCATAACCTAACCATAACCTAACCATAACCTAACCATAAGCTAACCATAAGCCGGTGGTACACTTACCAATTTGCATAGGAATTTCAAGAATGTCCGGCGGCCGGCGGCCGGCGTCCGCAAACGTGATCACACAAGCAGTATACGCCGATGGACAGCTTAGATCGTCATGAATCCGCCGGTATAAACCACTTTCAGATGTGATTACCACAGCGAAAAACATTTCGTGGTGAGCGGCACGAAAAACATGACGAAATCGTGTTGGTGCGCACGAAACCGAAACTAAAACTTACGTGACAGTTTCACGAATCCCCGTGAGACCGGGTTGGAGGCTGCTGATTTTAATGAACTGCTCCCATGCAGCAGAGGGAGCTGTTGGTCTATGAGAGCCACTGTCAGTGAGGTTCAATGGTTTCACTGGTTTTTGTGACTGCATGAGAAGAACATTTTAAAGTTGTTTCTATCTTAAAGGTCACATATCGAGCTCTTTTCTAGCAAATTTGTGAAAGTGTCACATGTTCCCAGAATGTGTGTGTGCTTGTTTTTCTCAGTTATTCAACCCCAAACACCTGGTTTCAGGTCTGTAGCTCCAATGCAAGCCGAGCTGCTGCTGACCATGCTCAGCTCAGAAATTAGATTTGTGCTGCATCTGGGATTGACAACACAGCAAAATAGCTCACACAGATATGAATGACTGTGTGAGACCAGGACTTTCCCTCTACATAGTCATTCTGTATGGAAATATGAAAGAATTCACACAGCCATTGTTTTAACTGATGCATGGAAAAGGTTGGAGTTATGATTTTAGTATTTTAGTAGTGAAGAGCAGCTGGAAATGGCTCTGAAGTTAAGCGCTGGCTGACATGTAGTCCTAATTAGATGCATTTCTGTCACTTTTTCATATGACTTCTGTTATCTGACAATAGAGACAGAAAAATGTGTAAATGTACAAAACTTTTTTTAGGAATTTGGCTGTATTAAAATAGAAGTTTTGTGAACAGGCCAGAAACAAACAGAGTTAAACACTAGACTACTCTCAGATCTAGGAAGCCCCAGTACTAAACGAGCCCTGGGGCAAAATCTTAGATTAAGATTAAAGGACTGACATTAACAGTCCTGCTCAATGTTACTTTTGAAAGTGAGAACGTTGTTGCACATTCTGTCTCCTCACTATAAGGTGATGATAGAACATGTATCTTTGCTTTCCAAATCCAAAACCGCCCGGCCAGCAGGCAGATGGGTCCCCCCTATATAGAGCCGGGTTCTGCTCGAGGTTTCTTCCCTGTTCAAAGGGTGTTTTCCTGCCACTGTCTCCTTTGGGCTGCTCTGGGGGTCAGGCATATGGGTTCTGTAAAGCGTCTTGAGGCGATTTGACTGTAATTGACGCTATATAAATAAAATTGAATTGAATTGAAAAACCGTTGTTGTAGAACACCTTGTGTGTGAAGAGTGGAGTAGCTCCGTCACTCAGTCGCAGCTCCATGCAGCACACAAACAGATAATGGAGGAGGAAATGTGATTAGACCACAAGTATGCAAGAACAAAAACACAATCAGTCTTCTGAAACATTCAGCAGAAAGTCATCACACAGAGTGTCCCTGGTCCCAGAGCTGGATGCTTCAGATCTGTGGTTGATGTTCCACCAGCTGGTCCAGTCTCCATCATGTCCACTGTGGGATGCTGCTGCTGACCTTCCTCCAGCCCTCTGCTTCCAGCTGCTCATTTCCACCAGTCTGCTCTGCATCACTTTCACTTTACTATCATCTAGCTTATCATGCATTTATTGAACTGTGTGTTTTATGTTCCCTGTTCCCCACCCTCCTGTTCTCCCATCCTTCCCACTCTTCCTCTACCTCTTCCTCTACCTCTTCCTCTACCTTTTCTGTCCCTCTCTATCCTCCTTCCAGCAGGTAGATGAGTTCCCCTACATAAAGAGCCAGGTTCTGTTTAAGGTTTTTTCCCCGTTAAAAGGATGTTTTCCTTGCCACTGTCACCTTAGGGCTGGCTCTAAAGGTTCAGGAATATGGGTTCTGAAAAGCATCTTGAGACAATTAGATCTATAATTGGTGCTATATAAATGGAACTGAATTGAACTGAGAGAAGTGTTTGACTGCTGGTGTTGGTGTTAGTGGCAGAAACAGTACAGTACCAATACTGTCAAAGAAAAAGTACCGCGTTATTTTATAATCGGGTGAAGAGCTCTTATCAACACACAGTGCTGACATTTATTTAATATCTGTTCAAGGTGAAGCGTTTAATTCTGATGCTGGAGAGTCTAAGGAAACACACTGCAGACAGTTTTATTCTGTGAATAAAGTCTGACAGGCTCTGATGATCCCATCACCACAGGATTAATGCCTGTAATGTCATTTGTTAGTTATTACAGAGTACTACCCAAGAACAGTCATTTATGTATGAGAAAATAAAGCAATGTGAAATCTGCTCTTAAAAACACTAAATAAGGACAATGGTACTGATAAATGATACATTAACAGCTTACCTATATCCATCCCTACTTATGTCACTGAAACACAACAGATGACATGGAAACACAATAACCCACCCAGGTGTTGTTTTTTGGTTATGAATCAGTCTTCAAGTTTGTGTCCTCTCTGAACATCCCTCAGCTGAACAGTTCCACAGAGCTCTGACCTGTGGGCATTCAAAGCAGTGGAAGTAAAACCACACCAGGCAAACGCTGTGCTGCCACCGAGGATTTTTAGATTTTGTTGTGACATTGCCACCATTAATAAAAATACTTGACTGGGTTTTCAGATCCTCAGCTGTTTTGTGTCCCTGGACAGATTATGTGTGACTCTAGTGTCCCTGTATTTGCCTGTATTTGCCTGCAGGTCATTGCCCAGGACCGGGAAGCCCTGCTCAGTCAGTCCAACTGGGGGAAGATGGTGCAAAAAGTGTCTCAGTTTGGGATCAGAACTGGGACCTTCAACTGTTCTAATGACTACAGGTTGGAAGATTTTGCTTTATCTAAACGGATTACTAAAGTGAATCAGTAACTACCACCATACATGTGATGTCTGTTCTGTGTGGACTTTCTTCAGTTCTTCAGTTAAAGGAATTTACGTTGACAAACTGACCTTCCTCTAACTTGTGTTTATGCCAGATTTATTTCATGAGAACACTTGTAGTCTATATATATATATATATATATACACACGTGGACAAAATTGTTGGTACCCCTCAGTTAAACAAGGAAAAACCCACAATTCTCACTGAAATCACTTGAAACTCACAAAAGTAACAATAAATAAAAATTTATTGAAAATTAAATAATCAAAATCAGCCATCACTTTTGAATTGTTGATTAACATAATTATTTAAAAAAACAAACTAATGAAATAGGCCTGGACAAAAATGATGGTACCCATAACTTAATATTTTGTTGCACAACCTTTTGAGGCAATCACTGCAATTAAACGATTTCTGTATTTGTCAATGAGCGTTCTGCAGCTGTCAACAGGTATTTTGGCCCACTCCTCATGAGCAAACAGCTCCAGTTGTCTCAGGTTTGATGGGTGTCTTCTCCAAATGGCATGTTTCAGCTCCTTCCACATATGTTCAATGGGATTCAGATCTGGGCTCATAGAAGGCCACTTTAGAATAGTCCAACGCTTTTCTCTCAGCCATTCTTGGGTGTTTTTGGCTGTGTGTTTTGGATCGTTGTCCTGTTGGAAGACCCATGACCTGCGACTGAGACCAAGCTTTCTGACACTAGGCAGCACATTTCTCTCCAGAATGCCTTGATAGTCTTCAGATTTCATCGTACCTTGCACACTTTCAAGACACCCTGTGCCAGATGCAGCAAAGCAGCCCCAAAACATTACTGAGCCTCCTCCATGTTTCACCGTAGGGACAGTGTTCTTTTCTTCGTATGCTTGGTTTTTGAGTCTATGAACATAGAGTTGATGTGCCTTACCAAAAAGCTCCAGTTTGGTCTCATCTGTCCAAAGGACATTCTCCCAGAAGCTTTGTGGCTTGTCAACATGCATTTTTGCAAATTCCAGTCTGGCTTTTTTATGAGTTTTTTTCAGCAGTGGTGTCCTCCTTGGTCGTCTCCCATGAAGTCCACTTTGGCTCAAACAACGACGAATGGTGCGATCTGACACTGATGTCCCTTGGCCTTGGAGTTCACCTTTAATTTCTTTGGAGGTTGCTCTGGGCTCTTTGGATACAATTCCAACGATCCGTCTCTTCAATTTGTCATCAATTTTCCTCTTGCGGCCACGTCCAGGGAGGTTGGCTACTGTCCCGTGGGTCTTGAACTTCTGAATAATATGAGCCACTGTTGTCACAGGAACTTCAAGCTGTTTAGAGATGGTCTTATAGCCTTTACCTTTAAGATGTTTGTCTATAACTTTTTTTCGGATGTCCTGGGACAATTCTCTCCTTCGCTTTCTGTTGTCCATGTTCAGTGTGGTACACACCTTTTCACCAAACAGCAGGGTGACTACTTGTCTCCCTTTAAATAGGCAGACTGACTGATTATGAGTTTGGAAACACCTGTGATGTCAATTAAATGACACACCTGAGTTAATCATGTCACTCTGGTCAAATAGTTTTCAATCTTTTATAGAGGTACCATCATTTTTGTCCAGCCCTATTTCATTAGTTTGTTTTTTTTAAATAATTATGTTAATCAACAATTCAAAAGTAATGGCTGTTTTTGATTATTTAATTTTCAATAAATTTTTATTTATTGTTACTTTTGTGAGTTTCAAGTGATTTCAGTGAGAATTGTGGGTTTTTCCTTCTTTAACTGAGGGGTACCAACAATTTTGTCCATGTGTATATGGTATCACTTGCACGCTGCTAAATCCAGGCAAAAAAAAAAGATAACGATACTGACTGAGAATAGAATTTATGTCAATATCGGGCTGAAAAAATGGGTGGGTCAATATTAACACATTCCTGCCCAAAATCATCTATTTTTTGTCCTGCCTGTCCCAGTCTTGTTTCAGCTTTAGATATTAATGTGCAGTTATCACAATATTATGGGACATTTGATGTGAACATTTGCACTGATGGATGGTATTCCTGCAGTTTGTTCCGTTATAAAACGTGTACATTTAAATGGTAAAGGCCTCAGACTGCACAGTAGTGTTGTTTGTGTGTAACACAAAGTGCTGCTCTGTTCTTCCACCAGGTCATGCATCAAACGTGGTTGGCAGCGCTCCACTCTCATCATGTCTGTTCCTCAGACTTCAGCGTCTAAGGGCAAAGTCATGCTGAAGGAATACAATGGCCGTCGCATTGAAACCGAACACATTTTCCGCTGGATGACCTCACATGTGGCTCATCGAATCAAAACGTTGCGTCAGTCAGAGCAGCTAATGGAGGAGTGGCACTCTGATCCTACTTACCCAGTAAAGATGTTTCTGTTCGCCTGTCTGTCCCAGCCGCCCACCTTTTTCTCCTCACTGTCCGTCAAGTTCACTGGCAGGATTGAGTTCATCTTTGTGGATGTACGTCACTGGGACAACCTCAGCAGCCTGTCTGACATCGGTGTGACACAGAGTCCTGCCTACATTCTCAAGATGCCTGAAGGCATTTATCGTTACGGTGACAGGTGATGATTAAACATGTTTTTCTTCCATTTTCATTTGTTTTCTTCCCTCTCCTTTTTCCACTTGTTCTCACCTCCTCTTTTTCTCTGTCCACCTGCTTATAGTACCGGGGAGTTCCTGTCCTTAGCGGCCATGGATACGTTCCTGCGTTCAGTACAGCCAGAGGTCAATGATCTGTTTGTCCTCAGTCTGGTCCTCATCAACTTGCTGGCCTGGATGGACCTCTTCATTACACAGGTCACTTGCTTCATTACCATTACACACAAAAAGGACTTGAACGTGGTTCATTTTTATGAATCAGAATACCCAACATTTAATATTCTGTTGAAATTCGGTTCTGTGCTGAGCAGCTTTGACATTAAAATGTAATTTGTAACGGTAACATACAACAGTATAGTGTGCTGTACAAACAGCATGAAACAAAAGGAACTATTCCACATAACAAAGTACACTGCCTGTCCAAAAAAATAAATCGTCACCTGGATTTAACTAAGCAAATAAGTACGAGTATACCATTGGATAATCACTGCAGCCATGAAAATGTTTCAGCAGCTTATTTAAGCCTCGCTGATGCAGTGAGGAGCTTCTCATTTGTTTAACAACCATTTTGGAAGACACATTCTGTGGTCATAGAAAGGATGTTAATCCATTTCAGAAGGGTGAAATTATTGGCCCGCAGCAAGCAAAGAAAACCACTAAGGAGATTTCTGAAACTACTCAAATCATCCAACACATTATTAAAACCTGAAGGATGGTGGAGAACCTTCATCTCTGAGGAGAAACGTGGTCAGTCATGTGGTCTGTTTCAAAGTGATCGGCACATGACAGGAGAGAGGTACCGAGCATATAAGCCTGTGGGGGCAGTGTTAGGGTCAGCAGCGTTATGTGGCCAAAGAATGAGGTCAGCTGACTAAGTGTTCTAAAAAATACCAGACTTTTCAGCCATAGTTTTTCTTCCCTGATGGCACAAGCATATTCCAAGATGATGATGTCAGGATTCATTCGGCTCACATTGTGAATGAATTCAGGGAGCATGACACTTCATTTTCACACATGGATCAGCCCCACTGAGAGTCTTTGGGATGTGCTGGAGAAGACTGACTCTCCCATTAACAATGCAAGATCGTGGCAGAAAATGAATGCACCTCTAGACAGAAATAAATGCTGTGACGTTGCAGAAGCTGATCAGATCGATGCCTCAGTGAGTGAGTGCCTCTCAGAGCTACAGGTGGTCCAACAGAAATGAGTGTGTGTGACGTTTTTTGGACAGGCACTATATTTTACTTCCAGTACATTTTGATGATGATATTTTTGTGCTTTTACTGATATTCGTTATATATTAAATACAGGAGTTTTTTTATGACACACTCTTGACACTTTCAGGATTAAACACCTCGTGCAAAATGCTGGAGAGAAAAGACAGAGACAGTTATTCCTGAAGTTACTGCTCCCTTTATTTTAACATGTATTTGCTGTTGTGGACAGGGGGCAACAGTGAAACGATTTGTAGTTCTCATTCGCACCCTTGGAACCTACAACTCTGTGCTGCTGGTGTCCTGGCTTCCTGTTCTGGTAGGAAAACACCTTCAACACATGATTTTCACAACAGAACACACCTTCAAATTCTTCTCATGTTGGCATTATCTTTCAAAGGTTAAATTTACACTGTTTTAATTATTAACAAACCCTGAAGCTAAACTTTTCCTCCTGGAGCTTTTAATCACACGGTGCTCATGTTCTCAGGTGTTGTAAGGGAGATGGTCACCTCTTAGAATCCTCAGTAGTTTCTATTTTTATTCTACATCTGTTGAAGAAGTCCTTAACACCAAGGATTGCCGCTGAATGCCACTTGCTCTGCACCTCTGCCCAAAAGCCAGCTGTCTGTTTAGTTTGTGGCTGAAGTGCAGTAACAGCAGCCCAGTGCCATGTGACTGCTTTTAGAGGAGAGGTCTGAGCTGTGGGGAGGAACACGAACATATTTTGGGGTAAAGTGAACAAACTTCTAAGAGTGTTTTGATCTGGTTTTACTTTGGATTCTATACATCCAGGTTTAATGCTCCAGTGAGCGTTTAAATTGTGGTTCTGGCTCCCTACCTGTTTATTTAAAAGGGTCTGGTCTTGTTAGTCTGAAATAACTCCACAGGGATGTTATCATGCTGCCAAGTGGTAAGACTTGCCTAAAAGGACTGTAGTAGTTCCCATTTTGTCTTATTCATGCATACATGTGCTCATGTGTAGAGGCAAAAGTAATTCTTGGCAGTGAGTGCAAACTGTCGACGTGTTTAAAAAATAAAACAATACATCTTTGTTTATGTTTTAATATTTTTACCCCGAAACGTTTTGAGCAGTACTCAACATAACCTTAGTTTGTTTCTAAGAATACTCTACAGGTCACCTTTACAGTATTATTAGTCAAGGAGTTATCGTAAAAATCTGTCATTAGAGCGATCACTTAATTGATTCTGACCTACTTTATATATTGATCTGTTTGCACTCGGTGGCTGCCTTCAATAATCTGTGTTTTTTCAGTCCTCGTACTGTGCAGTGCCGTTGAAGTAAATCAATGCCTGGAAGCATAATAAAGCATAGTATTTGCAAACAATATGACCTGCAGAACTATTTGTATCATTCAGCATCTTGCTCTGTGGCATATATGATGAGTTTGAAAGAGATTCATGGCCGGGACACGGATGGCAGGAGCTTCAGTCACAGACAGCTCCACTAGCTGGTGTTTTAATAAAAATATTGTTTAAGTGACGGCTGCTCTACATGCACAGGAAACATGGCCAGAAGCAGTTTTTATGATTCTTGTCAAAATGTTTGAAAACTGAAGAGCAGCTGTTCCTTCTGTGACTGAGAATAACAGTGCAGGATGTGATCAGGCCGTCAGCAAGAACAGTCTGTCATCAGGTCTGTATCTCACTATGTGAAGGGCTATGAGAGGATGTAAAACTGGACTGACCTGTCAAGGATTACTTACAGAGTAGTATAGTATTGGTATATGCATGTATCCTTACAAAGATGAATGCACATTTGAAAGTTCAGTGTTGCCAAAAAGGCACTGTTGTAGAGAGATGGGGAAATGTGATGTTATCAGATTAGTCAGTCCTCAGCACTCATCAAATGATCTGGGAGTCTGGTGGCTCTATTCTCTGAAAAGGGAAGGTTCACTGAAAATCATTACAAAACTGCTTGGAGTGATAACCTTTGTTCTATGATAAAACATTTTATCCTGATGGAAGAGGTCCCTTCCAGAATGACAAGTATCACTGAATGGTTTGAAGAATATGACAATTATGTGAGTCACTAGCTGTGCAAAGAATGGTAAGAGAAAGAAGAAGCTTCCACTGCATGGTGGCTCTATGGGCATACACACATGGACAAAACTGTTGGTACCCCTCAGTTAAAGAAGGAAAAACCCACAATTCTCACTGAAATCACTTGAAACTCACAAAAGTAACAATAAATAAAAATTTATTGAAAATTAAATAATCAAAAACAGCCATTACTTTTGAATTGTTGATTAACATAATTATTTAAAAAAACAAACTAATGAAACAGGCCTGGACAAAAATGATGGTACCTCTATAAAAGATTGAAAACTATTTGACCAGAGTGACATGATTAACTCAGGTGTGTCATTTAATTGACATCACAGGTGTTTCCAAACTCATAATCAGTCAGTCTGCCTATTTAAAGGGAGACAAGTAGTCACCCTGCTGTTTGGTGAAAAGGTGTGTACCACACTGAACATGGACAACAGAAAGCGAAGGAGAGAATTGTCCCAGGACATCCGAAAAAAATGATAGACAAACATCTTAAAGGTAAAGGCTATAAGACCATCTCTAAACAGCTTGAAGTTCCTGTGACAACAGTGGCTCATATTATTCAGAAGTTCAAGACCCACGGGACAGTAGCCAACCTCCCTGGACGTGGCCGCAAGAGGAAAATTGATGACAAATTGAAGAGACGGATCGTTGGAATTGTATCCAAAGAGCCCAGAGCAACCTCCAAAGAAATTAAAGGTGAACTCCAAGGCCAAGGTACATCAGTGTCAGATCGCACCATTCGTCGTTGTTTGAGCCAAAGTGGACTTCATGGGAGACGACCAAGGAGGACACCACTGCTGAAAAAAACTCATAAAAAAGCCAGACTGGAATTTGCAAAAATGCATGTTGACAAGCCACAAAGCTTCTGGGAGAATGTCCTTTGGACAGATGAGACCAAACTGGAGCTTTTTGGTAAGGCACATCAACTCTATGTTCATAGACTCAAAAACCAAGCATACGAAGAAAAGAACACTGTCCCTACGGTGAAACATGGAGGAGGCTCAGTAATGTTTTGGGGCTGCTTTGCTGCATCTGGCACAGGGTGTCTTGAAAGTGTGCAAGGTACGATGAAATCTGAAGACTATCAAGGCATTCTGGAGAGAAATGTGCTGCCTAGTGTCAGAAAGCTTGGTCTCAGTCGCAGGTCATGGGTCTTCCAACAGGACAACGATCCAAAACACACAGCCAAAAACACCCAAGAATGGCTGAGAGAAAAGCGTTGGACTATTCTAAAGTGGCCTTCTATGAGCCCAGATCTGAATCCCATTGAACATATGTGGAAGGAGCTGAAACATGCCATTTGGAGAAGACACCCATCAAACCTGAGACAACTGGAGCTGTTTGCTCATGAGGAGTGGGCCAAAATACCTGTTGACAGCTGCAGAACGCTCATTGACAAATACAGAAATCGTTTAATTGCAGTGATTGCCTCAAAAGGTTGTGCAACAAAATATTAAGTTATGGGTACCATCATTTTTGTCCAGCCCTATTTCATTAGTTTGTTTTTTTAAATAATTATGTTAATCAACAATTCAAAAGTGATGGCTGATTTTGATTATTTAATTTTCAATAAATTTTTATTTATTGTTACTTTTGTGAGTTTCAAGTGATTTCAGTGAGAATTGTGGGTTTTTCCTTCTTTAACTGAGGGGTACCAACAATTTTGTCCACGTGTGTAAATACCTGAGTGATGACAAAGGGCCTGACTGCTCAGACTGACTACATCCATACACCCTCCTCTGTTCTGTCATGGACCATGCCTGATTCCAGCAGGATAAAAAAAATGCACATGCCGTCTTCAGAAACAGAAAAGGCTGGGTGCACTGTAGTAAATCCACAGTGTTCTCATTCCTGTAACTGACACATTACATCACCGTGATCAAGAATCCCTGAGAGATGTTTCTAGCACCATATTGTATCCAGATCACAAAGAATCTACTCTGTTCTTAAGGAAATGAGGTTCTTGGCTAATATAGAACAAAAGAAAGAGACCAGGGAGCTTCAAAGTATGTGAACCCGTTCTTTCTGCACAAATGACCAGACACATCAATATCCACATGCAAATGTGTTGTGAAGCTTAGATTCTGACAGATCCCTGTCCTTTACATGCACCAGAGCCCACTAACAGCTGACTGATTGAAAACTCCAGGCTCTAATGTCAACATCAAAATAATTAATCGTAAACTCACAGATGTGTAATGTTGGATCATTTTTTTCAATAAATAAATGATCCAATCCAACAAATGATCCGTCTTTTGCTTAATTGGGTTCTCTTTAGGATTACTGTTGAAAATCCAATGATGTATTCTAACGGTTTTACCAAAACGATACCAGTTACAGATGTCTGTGTAGGTTCTCATTCATCCAGGTCATGGTTATCCAGAGTAGTTTAAATCAATCCACTGGACTTTAAGAAAGTTCCTTGAAGACGTTTCACCTCTCATCCAAGAGGCTTCTTCTTTGGACGTTCATCTTTTTCTGTAAAAGCTACGGCTCAGTGGAATGCCCTGATGACATTAAGACCTGTAGCTCTATCAGCAGTTTTAAAAACAAACTGAAAAACCTGCTTAAGAGCATCAGAACTGCAACCATTAATGTCTTTTTAATTGTCATGTATGTGTGACTGTGTGTACATGTGGGCTTTTAAGAGAGTGTGTGTTTGATTCACTGTCATGTATTTTAGTCTAGCAATGTTCTTCTTGTGTGTGTTTGTGTGTGTCACTTTTTTGTAACACTGTAATGTTGTGATGTTTTTATTGTGACCTGCTGAGGGGCTGCAGATGGAAATGAGCTTAAAGCTAACTCTGGTTCAATGCATCAAATGGAAACATTTATGGTTAATATTGTACATGGTCCCTTTTTAAATAAACTGATAATATATTCTAATAACCAACTTTCAGGCACCACTGTATGTAGCTCTGAAATAACCTCAGCAGAAAAAGTACCAAACTAACCTAAATGCCCATTACTGATTTGACTGAGTATAGAGCTAAATTATACATACATACATAATACATAATCACTAATCACTGATCACTCTTTCCAGGCTCTCCTTCAGCTGCCCTATCTGGACACTCTGTATGGTTACAGTTTGAAGCTGCTGCGTTATGCTGATACCACCACATTGGCCAGCCTTGTGAGAGCCGACTGGACCTTCTACTCATCCCACCCAGCTCTCTTCCTGTCCACTTACCTGGCCCATGGTCTGCTGGTTGACTACTTTGAGAAGAAACGCCGCTGTGGTGCCAGGAGTCTAGAGGACAGCACCACCAACCTGGAGTGGCTGGCCAGTTTGTGGGACTGGTACACGTCCTATCTGCTCCACCCCATTGCTTCACTACAGCAGTTCCCATCTGACCATTCAGACTGGGAGGATGATCCCAACTTCTTATTTGAGCGTTTTGCATTCCCTGATCTGTGGCTTCGCCCACTGGTAAACATAGATTACATAAAAGCACTGCCAACCTGGAGGGTCAGAGCTGTTAGTCTTTACAGTGGGAACAAATCAGATGGAAACCTGGATGAGGAGAGCAGTTGCTCACATTCAGATACAGAGTGCAGGGCAAACAGGGACTCCCCTCTTTCGTGTCCCATCAGACCTTTACACAGGAGCACACGACACAAGAGATCACTGTGCAGTGAGGACAGCAGCACACAGCTGTCTGTGTGCAGGAACATGAACCCCAGCCGCTGCCAGCATGTGTGCACTGCTGTTGCATCATCCCTCTGTTGCTGTCATAGGAACGGAAGCTCACCAGCAGCTGACAAGGCACTGAAGGATGGCTGCCTCACACCACAGTGTGTCTCGAACTGTCAGCAGTGTGACTGGGCGGGGTGGCCCTGTGACATGCTTCAGTGTTCAGAATGTGTGGTGTGTCTGGAGAACTTTGTGAGTGAGGAGCTGCTGATGGGTCTGCCCTGTGGCCATGCCTTTCATCAGCAGTGCATTGTGGTGTGGTTGGCAGCAGGCAGACACTGCTGCCCAGTGTGTCGATGGCCCAGTTACAAGAAAAAACAGCAGAGAGCTGCACAGAGCGGCTTCAGTGAAAATACACTGCAGGAATGATGAGCAGGAAGGTACTCTTCTGATCTCTGTGTCTCCTGTTAAACTCACTGGGCATTTAGACAATATCTCACATCACAATTTGCTTGGAATGAAGTTAGGACTGAGGAGGAATTGAAAAGAAAAATAAGTGTAAAGTAAACGTAATAGAGGCTGCTGTTATTTTGAATCATTAGCTTGTTCCGTTCCTGTTGAAGGCAATGTGCTGAGCATCAAAAAGATGGAACTATCAAAGCCTACTGCAATGCTTTCTGCATAGAGGTAACGACTCACACATTATCCACATGTATAATCACAGTACACTATGTAGTGCAATAAACACATAATTATAGTTTTGCCTTATTCATCTAGCAGAGTACTGCAGCTTATAGGATTGTGAGGAAAGTAGAGGCTGTCCACCCCCAAAAACTACGACAAGAAGTGACGGACCAAGCGAAATGCATCAAAATATAACTGTATAAAAATACACATGTACAATGTCTGCTCCATCCTGTATGCCTACCACATACAAAAAGCATTCCTTTATGTGTTGTAATTAGCATTTTGTTAAGAATGGTAGGGATCTGAAAAGCCTTGTTTCTCTGTTACTGGTCATCACAGGAAATCTGTATTAGCACAGAAATAATATTCTAATGGAAGAGTATCACTGCAAGCTCTTGTGCTGTGATTCTGAAGGTATTGACATGATCACACTAACAGCCAGTTTTCACAAAATCTTCCATTTGACATGTAATTGTTCATTTTTATTACACTACCAGTCACACCTTCTCATTCAATGTTTCATCTTTATTGTTCCTACTTTCTACATTGTAGATTCTTAATGAAGAAATCAAAACGACGAAGCAAGATATCCAGAATTATGTTGCAAACAAACAATTGTGAAATAACTCTAAATATGTTTTACCTTGGGCTTCTCTCAGTGAGCTTCATGAGGTAGTCACCTACAATGGTTTTCACTTCACATGGGGGGCCTGGTCAAAGTTCATTTGTGGAATTTCTTGCCTTCTTAATGGGATTGGGGCCATCGGTTGTGTTGTGCAGAAGTCAGGTTGGTCCACAGCTGACAGACAGATATTAGAGCGTAGATAAATGCCACAGAGTTCTAGTAGCAGACACATCTCTACATCAACTGTTTAGAGGAGACTGTGCCTGTCAGGATTTCATGGTGAAATAGCTGCTAAGAAACTATTCCTAAGGAAAAGCAACAAGCAGAACAGATTTGTTTGGGCCAAGAAACACGAGGAATGGACATTAGACCAGTGGAAATCTGTCCTTTGGTCTGATGACTCCAAATTTTAGATCTTTGGTTCCACTTGGAGCTGCACAGTGGAGTAGTGGTTAGCACTTTCTCCTTGCAGCTAGAACATCCCTGACCTTCCTGGGATCTTTCTGCATGGAGTTTGCATGTTCTCCCTGTGCATGCGTGGGTTTTCTCCGGGTACTCCGGCTTCCTCCCACAGTCCAAAAACATGCTGAGGTTAATTGGTTACTCTAAATTGTCCGTAGGTGTGAATGTGAGTGTGATTGTGTGTCTGTATATGTAGCCCTGTGACAGACTGGTGACCTGTCCAAGGTGTCCCCTGCCTTCACCAGAGTCAGCTGGGATAGACTCCAGCACCCCCCATGACCCCAGTGAGGATAAAGCGGTGGATAGAGGATGGATGGATGGTTCCACCCGCTCAGTCTTTGTGAGACGCAAAAAAATTAAACGGATGGTCTCTAGATGAATAGTTCCCACTCTGAAAGGAGGAGGAGGTGTGATGGTGTAGAGGTGCTTTGTTGGTGACACTGTTGGGGATCAAAATTGGAGGAGGCCTAAACCAGGATGGCTACCACAGCATCCTGCAGGGACATGCCATCCCATCTGGTTTGCATTTAGCTGGACCATCATTTATTTTTCAACAGGACAATGAGCCCACAAACACCTTCAGGCTCTGTAAGGGCTACGTGACAAAGAACGAGATGATGGAGTGCTGTGTCGGATAACCAGGGGCCTCATTTATAAAGCTTGCATACACAGGGCTAGAAAGTTGTGTACGCCACTTTCTACGCAAAGGTTGTGATTTCTAAAACAAACTTGGCGTGAGAATGTGCGCACCGGTGCTCCAACTTTGATTCTTACTTAAGCACATTTTGGAGACAGAGGGAACGGCAGTGCCGGAGGGTGAAGTGGTGAATTGAAACCAGACTGATCTCAAACCTTTATTGTTATCACATATTAGACTTGTAGAGCCGGATAATCATAAACCCTCATTGTTGTAGATGTTCATATAGTGCGCCATTCGGCCGACGACTGTATTTGCAGAACTATGTTCATATATCAAACTTCCATCTTCAAATGATATAGAGCGGTGAGCGGCACTGATTGATTACTGATTTGGAAAAGGCCTGTGACAATCAGTCCAATCGCTGATCAAGTGGATAAATAGCGGGTGACAGCCGATTCAGATTCCCTAGAGCAGTACTCTTGGATCTATGTGCTGAACTGGGCCGTCTTAGAGCAACCCCCCCCGCCCAAATCATCCCGGTACAGACACTGGAGCTGACGACTCGGGGGTTTCTGGCTCCTTCCAGCGTTAAGTGGCCGACAGGTCTGTGTTTTATATGAAGAATATATGAGGTTACATTTGTTGTCTAAATCCTATCTGGGTCTGATATACAGTTAAATGATGTCCTTTAGGTCTGGATATCACAACCATCCCTCAGTGCAATAATGCCAGCTGCTTTGGATGACATTATAAACATGACCAGTCAGTACATCAGGTTTCCTTACACTGTGGGTGAACAGGCCAACATTAAACGGCAATTTGCAGCGATGTCCGGTTTCCCAAATGTAATCGGCGTAACTGACTGCACTCATGTTGCTGTAAGGGCTCCGAGTGAAGATGAATTTCTCTATGTGAACCGAAAAAATGTACATTCAATCAGTGTAGAAATTATCTGTACATCAAACATGATCATAACAAATTTAGTGTCAGGGTGGCCTGGGTCAACACATGATTCATTCATCCTGATGCACAGCAGGGAAAAGACTGCAGGGGGCGCTGTGTGAAATGCCGTGGATCAGCAGCTTATTTATATACAGATACATTCATGAGTTACTTTGCATTGACCATTCATGGTAAAATGTGGGTGTGTTGTGGGCGGAATGTGAGGTGGATCCACCTGTGCAATCTTCCAGCTGGTGTGTTATTATAAAGGGGAAATTGCATGCAGCTGTGCACAGTTTTATAAATCACAATATTTTTTGGCGTACGCCTATTTCAGATTTTCGGCGTACGGAAACTTTTAGTATGGATCCTACACAATGTTTTATAAATGAGGCCCCTGGTCTCCACAGTCACCTGACCTAAACCCAATCCAGATGTTTTGGGGTGAGATGGATCGCAGAGTGAAGACAAAAGGGCAAACAAGTGCTCAGCATCTCTGAACTCCTTCCACATTGTTGGAAAACCATTTGTGACAACCTCATGAAGCTCATCGAGAGAATGCCAAGAATGTGCAAAGCAGTAGTCAAAGCAAAAGGTGGCTATTTGGAA
The DNA here is from genome assembly GCF_021347895.1 of Acanthochromis polyacanthus. NCBI lineage: Eukaryota > Metazoa > Chordata > Actinopteri > Pomacentridae > Acanthochromis > Acanthochromis polyacanthus. The sequence continues at coordinate 30,985,819 of NC_067122.1, read as the reverse complement.
GAGTCTAAAATCTAAAAGATCTTTTGAATTATTTGACCTGTTTTGCTTTACTAAATAGGGCTGCACAGTGGAGTAGTGGAGTAGTGGTTAGCACTTTGGCCTTGCTGCAAGAAGACCCCCGGTTCAAATCCCGGCCTGGGATCTTTCTGCATGGAGTTTGCATGTTCTCCCTGTGCATGCGTGGGTTTTCTCCGGGTACTCCGGCTTCCTCCCACAGTCCAAAAACATGCTGAAGTTAATTGGTTACTCTAAATTGTCCGTAGGTGTGAATGTGAGTGTGATTGTGTGTCTGTATATGTAGCCCTGTGACAGACTGGTGACCTGTCCAGGGTGTCCCCTGCCTTCACCTGAGTCAGCTGGGATAGACTCCAGCACCCCCCATGACCCTAGTGAGGATAAAGCGGTGGATAGAGAATGGATGGATTACTAAATAATTCCACGTGTTCATTCATGCTTTTGATGCCTTCAGTGTGAAACTACAATGTAAATAGTCACAAGAATAAAGAAAAACATTAACCCTTTACGCTTCAGTGCGTCGTAAGTGTACCACCGGCGGTACACCTACTAATTTGCGACTCACATTTCCGGGTTCATTATTACACACAGAAAAAAAGATTCCACAAAAAACGGCCATAATCCAACCTTGGACATCCAGACAACACAAGCCAGTAAACTATTTTGTCCAAAACATGTCCTGAAGTCGGTATAAAATCCACGAATCGGTCGTTTTCAAGGAAATGCACCTCCCGATGCGCGTCCAATATTCCCCGTATTTTTCGTAATTTTTTTTTATTTAAAAATAGAATATTAGCGATTTTTTTGTACTGAAAACGGCTGGAAATGACTGAAGCTTAAAGGGTTAAATGAGAAGGTGTGTCCAAACTTTTGACTAGTAGTGCATCTATCAAGATTTTACCTAAATTTATTTCCCATAGTGGTCATTAATGTGCTAGTTAAACAGGAACATATAACAAAATGAAAGTTCTAATGACTGTGTAAGTTTGTGTAATTGAGTCAATTTAAGGTCAGACAACAGCAAGTCTGATTTACATTTCTAATGCTGAGGACTAAATGGACTCATCAGAATACTAAACCAAACCTTTTTTTCCACTACACATTTGCATACCTGCCTGGCAGCTAGTTTGGCATCCCCTCAAACAAAGAACGAGCAGCTGCCTCACGGGACACCATTGCTCAGGGTGCATCCCTATGCTCAGAGATCTGTGGTTATAATACATTAACAATGTTGGGTCATTTTCATCAGGCCAGCTCTACTGCTGTCATACGCAGTATGAGAAAATAGCATGTTTTTGGAACATAAAAGCATGTAAATACAATCATAAAACTACACGTGCAGAATATGGGCTCTTTAAATGTGTAGCAGAGTGACAGTTCCTCACACATGATCAGAGCTGCAGCTGTACTGATCAGCTGTCAGTACAGCTGCAGCAACTAAGAACAAAATGTGGTTAAAACTGCACTAGCAGTGGGTAAGGTGATAACTCTAGAGGAAATAATCTGCTCTGCACCACATTTTCACCTCTTTTAGCTCATCATTCTTCATTAAATTTCTGCTTTCATCAGATTCAGTCCAGCAGCGTCCTTGTCCACTACCTGTTCAGTAATAAACATTTTACAGACATTGCTGTGAGAGTTGCATTTTCCCCTTTATCATTTATTCAGTAAAGTATCATGACTGACCCCAAACAGATGGTCTCATTGTCGTGTGTCATGCAGCTGAGCCTTGCCTTGACCAAGAATGGAGACAAATGAGATTACGGATATGAATTTAGCAAAGTGCATCTCATGTATTAACTGAGATTGTCTATCTACAGAGAGTGTCTATCTACTGCTGACATTTAAACCCAATGTTGTTTTCTCAGTGTTTCAAACTATACAAGGAAACTTGTATATCTAGTAGTCCTGCTGTTGCTGGCAAATTAAGAAAAGGCATACCTATCCTCTGTGTTGGATTGGCTGAGGTGAAATTTAGAAAATTACACATGCTTTGATAAGTGTGTACTAATATCTAAAAACATATTTTAGTATTTTTGTGAAGCGTGAAAGTGCAACATGTGCAGAGAGAACCTTGTATGACTTGTGTTTCATTAACTGAGGACATTTCTTTTTATGGTCAAAACAGCACAAACAGACTTTAAAGCCTTAAATTAATAAGAAGAAACATGGATAGGTGCAGGTAATGAATTACATCGACTCATTTATTTTTAAGTGTACTTTTTTTGAAACCACGTTAATGTGGGGTGGGGGGTGGGGGGGCAGTGTGACGGACAGGTTACAGCCAGAAAAGAGATCAAAATATCCATCAAAACTTAGAATGTGGCTTCACATTGTGCTTGTCAGCGTCAACATACACATTAGTGCATCATACGACAATGAATAACATTTATGATCAGTAACTAAATGCTACAATAGATTACTGTGGTTATTGCACAGTAAAAAAAATACATAATAAAGGTTGTGTTGCACTTTAAAAAAAGATGACTGGTAGAATTATTATATGCATCATGTGATAGATTATTTGTTCAACTGATGACAGGAACAATAAAGAAAGAGTAGAGCAGTGCCAATCACATCACGCCTCTTCACAATGGGCAGATGGAGTGACCTCTACTGTAGTTACTTGTGACTTTCTCAATATCGGGGATAAAGCGCTCATCCAAACTTGTTCACACTCCACGCTGACTGTGCTGGGTGAGAGGCCTCCTTAGTGTCAGGGTCCTGGCTGTACTTGAGTATTTTTCTCTGCATCTCTTGTTTTCCCCCTTTCCCTTGTTTGCTGTTGGTCTTCTCTCTCTGTCCATGCCTCAGTATGTGTTTATTTTCTCCTGGGTTTACCCTAACCCTCTGTCTTTATGACTGAGTAGAGCACAGTCCAGGGCTGCATGTGAATGTTTCTTGATCATCAGTGAATCTAATGCTAGTTTGTTTTGTCAGTAAATGTAGCTACTAATTCATGAGTTATTCCAAAGATTACCTTAGTGTAACACCTCATTAACATTTTATTTAATCTTCCACATCTAATTTTGGCAGTGCTGTGTTTTGATAATCTACCTTATTTGTCAGATGGCTAATCAGAGAAATACTGGACCTCAAACTTAAGCCTCTCTCCAAAGACAAATCCTTCATATGTCATGGCTCCTCCAACGCCCTGGACTCAAACACAGTGCAGCTTCCTGACCTCAATTGTGCTATATGAAGAATTTGAGGGGAAACTCCTATATACCCCTCTTATACCCCCTTTTGACCAAAAAGAACCAGGTTCTAGTTTGATGCTAGTTTGATGCTAGTGCTCAGTTGGTTCAAAATTTGTTCCTCCTAAGAACTGGTTTGCTTTTCATTGGCAAGGAGCCGAGTAAAGCCGCGTCCCTATGTCACCGTAAAACGTCAGTGCGTCACTGCATGCGTAGCCATTCAGCAACGTTTGTGATCCAGAGACAAATAATCTGTTAGTGGCTACCTGTCTTCAGCCTAGTCACAAGCAACAGCCTCTACATTTGAGAAGACCGGTAATTACCAGAGATGTTGATTCTTAACAGTAGTGTGTTAGCATTAGCTTAGCTACTTAGCTTTGACTACATTTGCATCTGCTACGTAGCGGGTAAACAAACGCAATAAGTTGATGATAGTTTCTGTGTTTATCTTTATAGATGGTCTTAAGATAAACTTTATTGATCCCACAGAGGGGAAAGTTCACTGTTACAGCAGCTCCACATGAGAGAAAACCGTTTAAAGACAGTACAGAACGCAGAGAACATTATATACACAAAAGATGTTTGGTTTTTCTTTAAAGAAGATTGTTTCCATGACCAGTTTATAATGCAGCATCATACAGTCTGACTGATGTTGGGAAATACGACCTGAGGAAACGCTCCTTCTTACACTTAGGATGTACCAGTCTGCTGCTGAAGGTGCTTTTTAAGGAGTTCACAGTGTGATGCAGACGGTGGGAGGTGTTTGTGATGATAGCAGACAGTTTATCCAGAGCCCTCCTCTCTCCACCACCTCCATGGAGGCCAGGATCAGCCACAGACTGAGCTGATCTTTTTATTACTCTGTTCTTATCACGCTCAGAGCACCCACATCCCCATCACACCACTGCGTAGAAGACCACCGATGCCACCACAGTGTCATAAAGGTCCTCAGCAGTGGTCTGCTCACACCAAATGATGTGAGTCTCCTCAGCAGGTATAAATGGCACTGACCCTTCTTATACAGAGTCAGAGTGATCTGTCCAGTCCAGTTTGTCATTTAGGTGAACACCAGTCCTCACTCTAGGTCCTCACTCTCTCAATGTAAAGTCCCTGGATGTTCAATGGTGGAGTGTAGGAGGGTTTCCTGTGGAAATCAATCACCATCTCCGTTGTCTTGCTGGCGTTCATTTGAAGGTGGTTCTGCTGACAACAGTAGACAAAGTCCATGATGACCTTCCTGCACTCACAGGTTAATTGTGAGACAGAGGTCAGCTGTTGCCTGGGTTCATCTGCAATCACGCCACTGTGGGACACAATTGTATCGGATTTCAGGTTAAGGCTGCTGTTCTGTACAAACTGTCATGAGACATTTTATTGTGATATACCCACCACTGTTGTTAGCTTTTGTTTCAATAAATAGTTTGAGATGAGGAAATCACTGTTGCATGCTTCTATTTAAATGCCCTTCCTTCATGATATATCAGAAACTTTTTACATTTTCCATAAATTTCACTCGAAAGTTGAATAACTTTTTAAGAGTAGTGTATCTACACACAATCCGTGTGTGGTTCGCTCATTCGTTTTTCCGTTTCAAATAAAATCTAAAAAAAACAATAAATCACTTTTTTGTGTGTGTTTTTCAGTTTTTAAAACCTGAATCTAGAAATGTGTTATTTAACAAATGGAAAAAGGACGTTGTTGGATTTTTGCTCTAGCTTTTTAACCCGAAATACAAAATACGGCTGTTGTTTTAGTTGCAACACCAGAAGTCGCTGAGGAAGAACAGTTAAGAGCTGGGGCCTGTTTCATGAAGCAGGTTTAACAAACTCTGAGTTTCATCCTCAACTCTCAGTTGATCTACTCTGAGATAGAAAACTTGATAGTTTCACAACGGCTGATATGAGTTGGTTTAATCAACTCGGAGCAGTTTCACTCGGAGTTAAGCGCGTGCACCGCAACTCTGAAAAGACAGCATCAATGGAACCCCGAGTCGACGAGTCACCATGGAAACGGGGAAGCGAAAGGCTGCGTTTTTGAACTGGAAGTTTTTAACGCGCTCATATGGCGAGTTTGAACACGTTTTTAGAAAGAAGTGCAACACCGCTGCAGCTGTAAAAGAGAGAGAGACGGAGACGTCTGTACTTGTCTATAAAGCGCATGTTTAATTTCAAAGATTTACAAACATGGAAGTGAGCAGTTGGTGGCGATAGCGCGTCGAATGGTGGAAACCCAACCCGCCAACACGAAGAAGAAGGAGGAGGAGGAAGTGGAGGAGGAGGTGGAGGAAGGGGATCCATCAACACAGACTTTTCCGTGAACCGTGATCAAGTATGGAGAGCCCTGCGTTGTCTTTTACTTTGGCCTACATCGTCTCTCTCTGCTTCGTGTTTACCCCGAACGAGTTCCGCTCGGCCGGTCTGACTATCCAGAATCTGTTTTCGTCCTGGCTGGGCAGCGAGGATGTGGGCTTCGTCCAGTACCACGTAAAGAGGAGCAGCGTTACCGTCCTGGTTCACTCCGCACTTCCACTAGGTCAACCCCAAAACAGCTTTACAGGGGTACAGTTGACTGCCCTACAACTGTACCCGTGTGTGTGTGTGTGTGTGTGTGTGTGTGTGTGTGTGTGTGTGTGTGTGTGTGTGTGTGTGTGTGTGTGTGTGTGTGTGTGTGTGTGTGTGTGTGTGTGTGTGTGTGTGTGTGTGTGTATAGCTACTCCTGCTTATTATGCTGACTCATCCAGCATTACCTCTTTTGTTAGAATGTGTAGTGTATTTCTTATTATGCGAGTTTATTTTATGAAAGTGTCTCTCTGAACGTTTGTGACCATTTAGTGTTGGTCATTCTGTCCTAAGAAAGCACATTAGAGAAAGCTGCGTGTAGCATGGCTCGGTGTGTTTAGCTCATGTCCCTGTTTTTCTTCTCTCCAGGTTACTACATGGGAATGTGTATCGCTGCTCCAGAAAAAAACCTGGGCTACATTCACCAGGTCAGCCTATCGCTCTCTCTCTGGACAGTGTTTGAAGTGCCATAACTTACTGGTGTGAAGCAATCCAGCTCCGCCGAGAAAAGTGTGAAGTGAGCCAGCGCTCGTATTTAGGGAAGCCTGTCTATACTTGACATTACGGTAATATAGAACTGCGGGAAAACTCCTGGTTTCCACAGACTCATTGCACTTCAGTCTTGTACTACATAGACATATATAAAGGCTGCATCCATATCTCCACCCTCTAGACTTGCAGACTGAGCCCTGAGGGACTTCAGTCATACGTAATGTGACGTCTTTACCGTCATCACGTAAAGTCTGCAAGAGCGGGAGTCTACTAGCCTAGCCACGCTAGACCCAGCTCTTAAGACACAAGGGTCTAGGACCGCTCGACAGGGAGGGAGGCGGGCTAAAAGGTTGTCTTTCAAATCACTCTGCAGCAGTTGGGTAGGTATACAACCAATCAGCGCAACGAATAGGCTGACGTAGTTCCTAGAGCACCGGCGGATTGTGGCTAAGTCCCATTAGCTTCCCAACCAACGGAGCTAACTGGTATATTAAGGATTTGCCATATCCCGTCGGCATAAGTCCAAATACGTCTTTCTTCTCAATGAAACACTTCAGTGCTGTCCTTTGTTTATCTTTCAAGTTGAATTTTAGCTTCACATCTTTAAGGGCTGTGGCCAAAGCCGAGTCCAAAGATAACTGTTTATTGTTTCCGGTTGTTTCTGTCAGAATCGTCGCGCCTCTGTTGTCACTTAGTTACGCCCGCCTTCTGACTCTACACTTCATGGTGATTGGTCCGGCCAGTTTTAGGAGCATCCAGCCTCGAGCCTTATGGAGGGTAACTAGACCCACCCTGGCAGAGAGTTAAATTCATTGCCGTGGGTTGTCTAGCGCGGCTAGGCAAGGAGTCTACAGCATTATGAATGGAGCTAATAGACAGACTTGGAGTCCGTTTCAGTCGTTTCCATGACACTGTTTGAAGAACTACAGTGTTTCCCCTCCCATATAACCAGTGAGGCGGCCCGCCTCGTCAGTATAGGCCACCGCCTCATTAAAAAACTTCCAACATTGCCGCCTCACTGGTCCGTGGCAAAAAAAAGAAAATCATGTATCCGCTATAATATTAATTAATTTGGGTATTACTTACATTGGAGGACTTGCTTTCGTCCTTTTTCCGCCATTATTTTTCTCAGCTCATGATTTCAGCTTCAGACTGCACAGCTTTTATAGGACAGATGCAATAAAAAAATTTAAACGTCATGTCCGTATTGCAATGAATTGTGGGTAATCAAACTGGTGAAGTCTGCAGAAGTCTGCACCCCAAGCAGACTCTCTGGAAGTCTGCAGAAAGCCCGCTTGAGGCCCCTTGTGGACTGGATGAATTGTGGATTTGGACAGCCCTCAGCACTCCCGGACTTCCCGTGAACGCGCCCTCAAAGTCCACGAGTTCGCAAGTGCGGTGAAGTCCAGAGATTTGGATTCAGCCAAAGAGTAGACGCCGCATCAACCGCTACTGCCTATTGGGGCTGACGAGCGGTGGGGCCGCCATCTTGGTCCGGTCAGCTGCTCCACTCAGCGCTGTTTGACAGCGCATTTAATCCATCTTAACTCTGAATATTAAACTGATTTTCATGCTTTTTTTATTTTTATTTTTTTTGCTGCAAACGTCATACATGTAGCTATGATACAGGACAAATGGTTCGGCGTATTTTAATATTCATAGCGGGAATAATAATAATAATAATGGATAATAATAATAATAGGTAATAGAATATTCTGATATTCAGCTCGACTGTAGACAGGTATTTTGCAAACACTGTAAACACACACACACTGATATATGTTAGAGAAGCAGATAATGGCAGTAAAGTCAATTATTTTAATAAATTGAAGAGACAATATATGATTACACTATAAATACATAAATAAACAAAATACTGACTAATGAACACATATTTCTTTATAAAACAATAGAAGTTATATATCGGAGAAAATGAATATATATAAATCATAGATGGAGTATCAACATCATTCACATATATATATATATATAATAGATAAAAGTTATATATCAGAGAAAAATCATACTACAAATATAAATTATGTATGGAGTATCAATATAATCAATATATCAGAAAACTGACTAATGTGTTCATTAGTCAGTATTTTGTTTATTTATGTATTTATAGTGTAATCATATATTGTCTCTTCAAATTATTAAAATAATTGACTTTACTGCCATTATCTGCTTCTCTAACATATATTAGTGTGTGTGTGTTTACAGTGTCTGCAAAATACCTGTCTACAGTCGAGCTTAATATCAGAATATTCTATTACCTATTATTATTATTATCCATTATTATTATTATTATTCCCGCTATGAATATTAAAATACGCCGAACCATTTGTCCTGTATCATAGCTACATGTATGACGTGTGCAGCAAAAAAATAAAAATAAAAAAAGCATGAAAATCAGTTTAATATTCAGAGTTAAGATGGATTAAATACGCTGTCAAACAGCGCTGGGTGGAGCGGGTGACCGGACCAAGATGGCGGCCGTATTTCTCGCTGCGCAGCACCCCAAGCGGCGTCTACTCTTTATTATGTCTATGTTGTACTAGACCACTCCAGGAAGACCCCCACTCAATTTGGGGTCAATCTGATGTGCCATTTCAAAATAAAAGACCTCTAAAATCCACATATCTAGGAGTATATTATGGCAAAATTATGATTCATATTACAAGAAATCTGCTAGTTTCCTTTTTTGTCTTTCGTGTTTAATTGACATTATGTAATTCAAAATCAGTTTTGCCGTATACTGCTCAAATTCATTGCAGTTTAAATTTTACACAAAGAGCTCAATAAGGCGATCACATTTCTAAGCCAGCCACTCACAGGACCAGGACAAAAGCAGAAATTACATACCTTGTCAACAAGGAGGAAAAAACTTTTGTCCTGGTCCTGTGAGTGGCTGGCTTAGAAATGTGATCGCCTTATTGAGCTCTTTGTGTAAAATTTAAACTGCAATGAATTTGAGCAGTATACGGCAAAACTGATTTTGAATTACATAATGTCAATTAAACACGAAAGACAAAAAAGGAAACTAGCAGATTTCCTGTAATATCGATCATAATTTTGCTATAATATACTATAGATATGAAGATTTTAGAGGCCTTTTATTTTGAAATACGACATCAAACTGACCCCAAATTGGGTGGGGGTCTTCCTGTAGAGGTCTCCTACAAGACTGAGGTGGAATGAGTCTGTGGAAACTAGCAGTTTTCCTGTAATATGAATCCTAATTTTGCAATAATATATTAGAGATATGAAGATTTTAGAGGTCTTTTATTTTGAAATGGCACATCAGATTGACCCCAAATTAAGTGAGGGTCTTCCTGGAGTGGTCTAGTACAAGATTGAGGTGGAATGAGTCTGTGGAAACTGGGAGTTTTCCCACAGTTCTGTATTACCGTAATGTCAAGTATACACAGGCTCTCCTAAATACGAGCGCTGGCTCACTTCACACTTTTCTCGGCGGTGGTGGATTGCTTCACACCAGTCATAACTTGGCATAGCTCAGTTACAGAAATTCTGTAAGCTCACTGATATATGCATATGGTCTTCAATGGTACAGCCCTGCTTTGATAGAACATATGGAGGTATGGTGTGGGAGGGGGTTGATGCACAATTCTCAGCCTCCAGGGAAAGCTTTCTGTGGGGTGCTGGAAGGGAGGCTCCGACTGACTGTCAAACCTAAGACTCAGTAATGCAGATTCCATCCTGGTTGCGGACCAGCTCTCTACTTTTGCAGAGCTGCTCAGTTTACATGTGCTTTGTGGATCTGGAGAAGGCCTACGACCGTGTCCCCTGAAGGGCTCTGTTTGGGGGCTCATTCAGTTCCAGTAGGACCAAAGTGAGAGCTGTGTCTGCATACTCAAAGTCAGACACGTTTCCAGTGGGTTTGGAGTCCAGCCAGGACTGCCCCTTGTCTCTGGTCCTGCCTTGAGAAGGTTTGATAGATGAGACACTCCAACAGTAACCCCGATTGCCAGAGTTATATATTATAATGTATTGTTACTGGCCTACAAAAAACGTGGTTTTGAACTCATAGTCCTTCAAATAATTCAATGAAAAGTAGGAGCAAAAGCAGTCGCATCCATGTTCAACTGGATTTACTGTAATTTATGTAATATCAAGTGAAAGATTCCTTGATACAACACGAACCATGAATGACAGTGGCTCACAGTTTACATCATACAGTACATATGTGTAATAAACAGGCATGTAAACAGTGGCACTCACCATGTCAGTCTGTTATCTCACGTGGCAAGATTACTAACAACCAAGTTCATCTGCAACACAATCTGTTCTTAGAACCTCCTCTGACAAACAGCCACATTGCATGACATCATCATCATCTGGAATCTCCAAGAAAACCATCCACAATATGCAGTAAGAGGCAGTGAACTGGGAAACCGGTTTTCCACAAATAATTGGACATGAACTATTTTAAAACAGGAATTTAATGCTATATCAGTGCACCATGTATTATTGCTACCAGTTTTTCCATGTCACTAACTGTTTGCTAGGAGAATCTCCATAAGAAATCCAAAGCAAGTTCAAATATACGTCTGTCATATCGATAATAAATGTGATTGCCTGTCACTTTTCACTGAAGTATTTTAAGGACTGTGAGTTTAAAAATGTTCTTTTTGCCTGGAACAATATTATTATTGGAGCAGTATCGTCATCACCATCCCTGTTCAGCGCATGTTCAAATATAGGACATAAATATCATTTTTTCATTTAGTTTTTTCTCATAAAATATGCCTGTGAGTGGCAGCGTACTCCACAGCTCCTGTTGGTGCCAGTCATGAGAAGAAAGTGCCCTTTCTGCTGAGTAATGCGTTTTATGGTTGGTGGAATTTTGTAATAATAATAAAAAACATTTCACTTCAGTTTGTACCATAATATAATTGGTTTATATTATTCTATCTGAGCAGCGTTGTAACCATTAAGGACCACATGTAAACATCAACAAGCTTCATTATTTCTCAAGTTATGGAAATTCTAACATTGTCCCACAGACTGGTGTGAAGAAAACAACGCAAAAAATCTTAAAAACTGCTACACTCTTTGTAAATATGCACAACAACAAAAAAACTACATAGACAAATAGAAGATGAGCATCTTCTATTTGTCGTGAACATTTTTTTAGATTTGAGGTGGAATGAGCCTCATAGTTAGCCTAGCCGTGCTAGATAACCCACAGCAACGAATTTAATTCTCTGCCAGGGTGGGTCTAGTTACCCTCCATAAGGCTCGAGGCTGGATTCTCCTAAAACTGGCCGGACCAATCACCATGAAGTGTAGAGTCAGAAGGCGGGCGTAACTAAGTGACGACAGAGGCGCGACGATTCTGACAGAAACAACCGGCGCACAATAAACAGTTATCTTTGGACTCGGCTTTGGCCACAGCCCTTAAAGATTTGAAGCTAAAATTCAACTTGAAAGATAAACAAAGGACGGCACTGAAGTGTTTCATTGAGAAGAAAGACGTATTTGGACTTATGCCGACGGGATATGGCAAATCCTTAATATACCAGTTGGCTCCGCTGGTTGGGAAGCTAATGGGACTTAGCCACAATCCGCCGGCGCTCTCGGAGCCTATTCGTTGCACTGAATGGTTGTATACCTACCCAATTGCTGCAGAGGGATTTGAAAGACAACCTTTTAGCCCGCCTCCCTCCCTGTCGAGCGTTCCTAGACCCTTGTGCCGTCAGAAACATGGGAATAGCGCGGCTAGGCTACCTCATAGTGGATCCTGGTGTAGATATTTTCTGTTTCAAGCTTTTTTATGTCTTCAAACACTCAGACTACAAAGATCCTTTCACAAACTTTGTGTTTTCTCTGTTCATGGAGAGTGAAGGAGGTGCACAAATTGTCACCAGGGTCTCAACTCTGTAGAAACATCAACAGATTTTGTCAGGAAACCCAAAGCTGCAGTATCATTTGTCCTCCTCTGAAGAACCAATTGTCCTCCAGAGTTTGTGTTTAGTTGTGAAAAACTGGTTCAGACTGAGTGATTCATCTCCAGACTACAGGCATGCACAGTGCGTTTGTAATGCAGAGTTAAAATGCATCTAAACACTCATCACCAATATTAGGATAGAATTTTGTTACTATGTAGACATTTTTCAAAAGGATACCCATGTAAACAAAACTAAATTACTGGTTACACAAAACTTTTTATGTTTTTGTTTGTGTTTCCTGATGAGCTGGCAGGCAGGAGTTACTGACCCTCTCTCATTAAATCTGGGTTTTTACCTTGTTAGCATGAAATATGCAAGAAGATGCATCATCGACTCGATAAGCAGTCAATGCCAGAGCTACGCATTTCCAACTGTAGTGTACTAACAGCAGCCTCAAAAACACAGATTAGAACTTCCAGGGTTCCCTCCATAACAGATCTAAGGAAACAATCCTTTCAACTTCTAGGACTGGGCTCTCTCTCTCTCTCTCTCTCTCTCTCACCTATTTAATTGCTAAATAGGTGAGCTGGTGTACTGATTTAAGGAGTGGGTGCTTCATAAATGCACACATTCAAGAGAAAGCAACAGGGGTAGAGTTACATATGAGCCATTTTAAAGCAGAAAGGGATTTTTTCATGTAAAAAAAGACCTGAATCTGTAACTCTGACAGAGATAAGTTGTTGGAGCTTAAATCAATGACATGTTGTATGTATCTGAGCTCTGTTATTGTGTTGTTTCAACAGGTGGGTGAAAGCTGGAGAACATTTCTCTTCCTCTCTGTCTGCCTGCAGTTGGCCAGCTGGACGCTCGTCATTTACTGGTCCCGCTGCCAGTGGCACAATCATCCAATCAGCCAGGCTCTGCAGGCTCACGCCCGCTCTACACACTCCAGCTGGGGCTCTGTGGCGACCAGTATCAACACTGAATTCAGACGCATAGATAAGTTTGCTACAGGGGCGCCAGGAGCCAGAGTTATTGTGACTGACAGCTGGGTGCTGAAGGTGAGTTAAAAAAAAAGTGTTTTTACATGTTCAGCACAGCTTCCAAAGGAAAAAATGAGCTGATGTCACAGAGGTATACGTACACACTTTAAATTATGTTTGAGCTAAAAATGAGCAGCTACAATGTTGCACTCTGCCCAGCACAACATTTATAGTTCCCCAAATATCTGTGAAGTCGGCTAAATGTATCATTGTGCTCATATTGCTGTTATTTAATGTGTGCTTTTAAGATTCAGGACTTCATAGAATACGTCTCCAGGCCTCCCCCCTCTGGATTCTGCTCAGCTAGGGAGTGTTATTTCCCCGGATGTGATACTCAGTCAGAATAATGCTGCTTAGCTGTTTGTCCATATGTGATCACACTTTTCTGTAGTGTCACTATGCAGGAGCATTCTGATGTGTCCCAGTGCTGTGATTTCAGTGATGTGCCTCCAGTCTGCAGTAGATCTCACCAGACTGACACCAGTTCTTCAGTCCAATGGCCAGGACAAACCAGCTGTTTCCCTGCTCCCTTTAACAATAATATTTACTGCTATGTGGAAATGAACCCATTGTCTTTAGTATGTTAAGAATCCCTGAAGGTTTTTTCATGTTGGTGGAGGAAACACACAATTTGCTGTGGAAAATCATTAGATTTTGTCCTTACATGACAAAACGTGCAAATATATCTATATCTATATATATATATATATCTATATATATAGATATATATATATATATCTATATGCACATACAGGACATTCTAATGAATACGTGCCCATTTTTGTGTAGCAGCCAAGAGTGCTCCACTCTTTCTATGAATGTTTAAGCCATAAAAATAACAGAAGATTGTCCTCTAAGCTAGTTTTTTTATAATATAAATAACTGCAAATATGCGTCTTCTTTTAAAAAACTTGCCAGGAGGAGACTGCCAAGAAAAGCCGACGGGCACTCTGAGCACACAGAGCTCCACTTCTCTAGTTTCACATGTTGTCACAAAAGCACCTAAAACTCATCCCGCTGTACTGCTGTGATGGTTTGGTTACCTGGAAACTCTGAAGGTTCTGTACATGTCCCAAGTCACCTACGACAGTGGAAGAGCTGACATTGTGCTTCCTTAAAGCTAACACACACCCTGCCTAACTTTATACTTAATAAATAGAGTTACTTAGAATTGTATACACTCTAAGTAAATAGTAAAAAACAAAAAAATACTGTTATTGTGCACTTCAAATTGAAACAAATCTGGGACGTAATCCTGAAGTACACGGAACCTTTCTTTAAAAAGGTCAGGACAAAGGAAAGCGGGTCCTATCAAAGCTACATCAGTCTTGCAGCAGTTCATAATACACAATGTAATGCTGTGGTCATGCTAATAAATCCACAGAGAATTCTCACAGAAGAACTCTTCTCACTCTGAGCTGTCTGAGACTTTAGTCATCTTCTAATACCGGGCTTTGCAAAAGTTCTGTTACACGGTTTCATGATCTTTAGAGACGTTTACATGTCGGAGTGAAAAATTCCATGAAACAAACTGAAAGTTCTACCTTATAGGCAGGTGTCCTTGATACAATTTTGTTCTCTGGTGAAGTTGTATCAAGATGGAAGTCTAAAGAGTTGAGATATCTGCTCTCCTTTGTGCTGAACATCAGCCAGATGACCGTCCACAGAGTCGTGGAGAGGCTAAAGAATGGTGAAGATCTTTCAGTGATCTTTCAAGAATGGTGAAGACCTGAAAGATCTTCACCATTCTTGAGCCTCTCCGCGACTCTGTGGACGGTCATCCGGCTGATGTTCAGCACAAAGGAGAGCAGATATCTCAACTCTTTTGACTTCCATCTTGATACAACTTCACCAGAGAACAAAATTGTATCAAGGACACCTGCCTATAAGGTAGAACTTTCAGTTTGTTTCATGGAGTTTTTCACTCCGACATGTAAACGTCTCTAAAGATCATGAAACCGTGTAACAGAACTTTTGCAAAGCCCGGTATGTTTGATGCATGAATTCTGGTGGACTTACATTTCTTGTAGCTAAAGCAGCTCCTTATAAGTTGGGCGGCTGTGGCTCAGGTAGTGAGGCCTTTTGTCCAATGCTGTCGTACGGTTAGCAGCCCAATCCCTCTTTCTCTGCATGTTGACGTATGTTTGCATGGCAGCTCTGCCACCATTGTAAATGGGTGAACAGGAAAGGTTGTAAAGCGCTTTGAGCACAGTAGAAATCCATATTAAAGTGCAGACATTCACCATAAGTGCTGTGTTGTGTTTACAGTTTGCTGCACTGCCTCTAAATAATCAGTGCAGCAGCCATGCAGGTGATGTAACGTTAATGCTCATTTACAAGTCTGTTAAGAGCACGGATACGATGAAGAGCAGAACTGAATGAGCTGCATTTCAAGACAATAAGATATTTAAATGTAAAGTGTTGTTCAGTAAACCTTACTAAACATTTTCAACTATTTCACCTTCTTCAGGTTGTGTCCTGCTTCTTTTAAGGTATTTGAAAAAAGGATCAAAAGGAAAAGAAGAAAGAAGTTTAAAGAAATCCTCAGCATCAACCGTGTCTGACCATCTTTGTCTGCTGCTAGGTGACCACCTATCACATCTATATGGCTTTGCAGAGTGAATGCCATGTGACAGTGACAGACTCCAGACAGCATCAGCTCAGTCCAGACTCTGCCTCTCCCACAGAGATCTTGACCCTGAGAGTGGACAGCATCAACCCTGCTGTCAGACCATTCAATATCCAGTAGGTGTATGTGTGAGAGGAAGTGGGGTTTTAGCCTCCATTGCTTTGGCTGTTTATTTGCATTCATAGAAAACAAGTCATTCCCAGGTTGGTCATTTGCATCTCCAGGCCTGGTTAGTACCATTGCTACAGTAACAACTAGCATCCTTCTTCAGCTGGTCACTAGCATTCCCAGGCTAACCACTTGTGTTCCTAAGATAAGATAACAACTGCCATTCCAATGCTAGTGCAGTTACTAGCATTGGAATGGAATTCCAAGGCTGACAGCTATCATTCTCAGGCTAGCCACTTGCAATCCAAGGAGTGGCTGTTGAGCTGCCAGCTGGCATTCCTAGCCTAGCAACTACAATTCCTAGGCCAGTAAATGACCTTCTTAAGAAGGTCATTTACTGGCCTAGGAATTGTAGTTGCTCAGCTTGGAATGATCTTCTGATGGAGCTCTCAGGTGGACCTCAGTCAGAAGATGATCTTCATGCATATAGACGTACATCCATCTGTACGTGTGTCTGTCCATGTCAGTTCCATTCTCTTGAAAGTCTGTAGAGAATTACTGCAAAGTTAACACAAATTCACTTTGATCAAGGGTGAATTGACTGTTGGTCAAAGATCAAGGTCACTGTGACCTACAAGCATGTTTTTAGACATAACTCAGTTATTCTAAAATTTCACACAAATATCTGTTAGGAAAAAGTAATGAAGTGAAAACTTAAATCCAGTCTTTTTTCAACCGTTTTCAGGCTTAACTCTACAGAGTATGCTGAGCTCAGGGAGAAGCTCCGAGCCCCCATCAGAAACTCTCCCAATGTTGTAATCCACCAAACAATTAGTGAGCTCTTCCTGGAAACATTCAAAGCTCAGGTGGACCTCAATCAGCCGTACACACTCCCCACTGGACAGGTACTGTTTGCTGACGTTTATGCAGATGATGTTATGTAAATTCAAGTGTAGAATAGATTTAACTGAAGGATGTCTTCTCTGCACATAGGAAGTGGAGCCGTGCATTGGCTGTATGCAGATTCCAGCAAACACCAAGCTGGTCAGACTGTGCCCTACAGCAGGTAACAGTCTGTGTTCATGTTCATGTGTCATCACATGCAGTGATGTAACTGTGACTGCTATGTGTTACAGAGACTGATAATGAGTCAGAGTGCCAGCAGTGTTTCTGCAGACCCATGTGGTGTTTGTCATGTCTGGGTCGATGGTTTGCCAGCCGCCAGGACCAGCAAAGACCTGAGACGTGGTTGTCCAGCCGAGTCCCCTGCCCTACCTGTAGAGCCAAATTCTGCATACTGGACATCTCTTTGGTCCAGTGACCAGACACCACCAAAACTGGTATTTTCCTAATGTGGAGGTGTGTTTTTATGCATCGTTCAGCAGCAGGAATCCACAGGACACGAGGCTGAATCTAGTTATCGACATGCTTTTCTGTTCTTTAAGTAAGGGTAAAAATATTGGTTTTAATTTAAATCGAGTTCAAACCAAATGTCACTGAAGTTTTGGGAGATTTTTTTGCTTGGTGCACTCCAGGGTTCAAAAACAAAGAGTCAGATGTGCAGTTCCATGGATGGTCATCTGAGACTGGTTTCAAAAGCGAGCGAGTCCCCGTAGACGCCATGTTCCAATGACCTTACAGCAGAAATAAATATGTTTGCAGCCTGGGGGGGGGCATTTGATGAACTCCTTAATTTAAATGTGTTAAGGATTGAAGTTCTGCATAATTAAGGTGTTCTCAGCAGTAGAATACACTGCTGCTAATTATTCTATTGGAGAGACTATTAATCATTCATTTCACTTTGATTTGGCCCCTGCATTAGGGGACAGTTTCAGACCTGAATACACTTCAACACAGTATCATGTTTATAATTTAACAGCTCTGTCACTTAGAAATAATCCCCTGCATTCATCAGTAAAATAAATACTGTACGCTCTGTTTAACAGTTTTCTACCAGCATTCCTGTCTTTCGTCATTTGCAGTAGCAGCTTCTTACCATCCTGAATTTCTTATCTTCCTCATTGTTCTCCAACCTGTTGACTGAAGCAGCTGCACATAATCGTTTCATTTTGTGCAGAAGAAGGGTTAGATGACACGTTAAACAGCCCTTTGTGTGAACAAGCAGAGTCTGGAGCAGAAACCTGATTTTTTGGTGATACCTGTCATCTCTGTCTGGGGTTTAGCTTTTAGCCAATGGATTCAAAGAAAGCCCAGCTATGCTGAACTGGCTTCTCAATACAGCCATCTGAGCTACTTTGACAAGAGTTCAATCTTTATGTTCACACAATGGTTGGATTGCAGCATTTACAAAACGGCGGTGGTGGTGACCTACCAGCAGGAGGAGCCAGAACCAGTCTGATCCAGTGTAGCTCCAAATCTCACAACATTTAAAGTATCTCTTAGTCATGTCTTTTTGCCTGTTGAGCCCAAAGCTCTGGAAGTCAGTCTTGTTCTAGTGGCATGTGAATGACTGACAACATATTCATTATTTGCCTTGGCACATGGCCACCTTGCTTTTAAAAGATAAACTTTATGGATCCCACAGTGGGGAAAGTTCACCGTTAAAGCAACTCCAAAGGAGAAACAGTAGAAAGCCAGTAAAGAATAAATTAGAAAGGCGCAGTGCAAAAACACAGAATGTTCTCTACACAGAAGATGTTTTTATATGACGAAGTTGAAGCAGTTAATGCACATAAGTGTATGTAAGGGAATGTAAGGGAAAAAAGAGCAGCAGTCTGACAGGATTTTTCTGACAGTCCAGCAAAAGATAAGGCTCAAGAATTCATTCAATTTATCCATTATCTGTACATCACTTAATCCTCATTAGGGTTGCAGAGGGCAGCTGACTCGTTGAAGGCAGGAGACACCCTGGACAGGTCTCCAGTCTGTCACAGGGCCAATTCAATTCAATTCAATTCATTTGCTAACCTTTGGCCTCTGATAGCTGTGACTTAGGCCCAAACTTGGAATTTCCCTGCTTTCATCACATATTTGACACCTTTAAAATGGCTTGCACTTCTCTCCATACATGTCAAGGCGACTCACTTTCAGACTGGACATGGCCAGCTGCTGGATCTTCTGATCGATGCTGAGAGATGGATTCTCTTCAGGTTTGGGGGCTCCTGCCTGCATACAAGTTAGGAAGCTTCTGGGGGTTAAGCTTCCCAGTGTCCCAAACCAACACGTTGGTAACAAGATCATAGGTGTATTTTTCCTGTGTACTTTCTGTAATACTTCATACAATATTACAGTATTCCACTTGTATTTTACAATATGCAGTAAATATATGCAGTGACATTTTATCTCATTCAATTTTGTGTTTAGCATTGCTGTAACCTTTCTACAAAGGACTGCAAGACAACCTCACAGGGTGGCAGAGGGCCCCTTTCACACTTGAACAGGAGGAGTCTATTTGCATTATGGTTGTACAAAACAAGACTCAGGGAGATAAAGAGTGTCATTCTAGAGGACAACATTTTCGAAAACATCCAAACAGTCAGCATCTCAACCATTGACAGGGTTCTGAAAAGACAACAAACGACTATGAAGCAGCTGCATGCTGTTCCATTTGAAAGAAATGGTGAAAGAGTGAAGGAGCTGTGCTACCAGTATGCACAGGCAGAACATGTATGTAGTAAACACTGCAACATCATACAGTGATACACAGTAAGTGTGACATTTACACATTTGCTATGGCTGTAGAAAAGAAGATCCAATATGTGCTGTACACATTTGATATAACTGTATCTTGTCCAAAATGAAAATGCATGTAAATCATAAAACTCATTTTGTGCCTTCTGGATACCCATGGACGCTGCTATCTCTGAGAATGGTGTGCTAACGCATTCCCATTACTGGACCATACAATACAGAGCGTCTTGTCACCTTGCGGCTGTTGGCCGGCGGCCGCCTGGCGGCCATCTCTCTATTGTCCTTCGACCTTCAAAAAATTCCTGGATCCAGACGGTGAATCGGATCACCTCCAAAATCTAATCAATTCTTACTCGTGCTCTTCCGGACATCCTGTAAAAATTTGGTGAAAATCCGTCCATGACTTTTTGAGTTATGCTGTTAACAGACACACACACACACACACACACACACACACACACACAGAGAGAGAGAGAGAGAGAAATGGACAGACAAACGGTATGGCGGAGGTATGCGCTCTCCGAGTGCTTTTCTAGTTTTCATTGTAAATATTTAATGTTAGTTGACAGAAGCACTTTGGGCTCAAAGCCTAAGATAAGATAAGAAGGTTTTATTTGTCACATGCACAGTTATACAGAGTATAATGCCTCATGGTTTGACTATTTTTTTATTGCTTTGATCTTAAATATGCAGATTTGCTGTTTTTCATTGTCATGTAAGGTTGTTCATGTAAAGTTAGCTCACAGAAGCACTGTCTGCTTTAAGCCTTATAGTTAGGGTTTTTAACAAAATGTCCAATGTTTGTTGGCTTCACAGGTATGGATTTGTTTTTGTTTATTTGAGTATGTAAATATAAATATGTTGTTGACAGAAGAAGCACTTGGCCTCTTTGAAGCTGGAAAAATGAATTGTTTCTTTTTTTACTTTTGAAGTAAAACATAGATTTGCATATTTATACATTCTTAATTTGTTTAATTATAGAAAAGGAGATTTTAAGGGTTTGTGTACCAATTACACCTTATCTGGAGCAAATCATATCAAACACTGGGGAGATCAATTCATATTCACCAGCTGCTAACATTTACATGCATTTAATTGTCTGTTAGACTCAGCAGTAGTGCTTAGTACCCTCGTAGTGGTGCATAGTAATAGCACATCAAATGGCTGTGAACATAATTTACATCAATTCTTGTATTCCAGTGTTACCGACTCTGCTATTTGGTTTGGTAAATTAAGTGCGCCCCCCCAAGAGAAAAATTCACCAGCCGCCACTGGTAAGAGAGATCATATTTTGCAAGTACTGGCAGGAGTTATCCTGTCAGGACTCTGGCTGCAGTGTTTTGGATCAACTGTAAATGTTTCAAAGAGCTACTGGGACAACCTGATAGTAAGGAATTACAGTAGTCAAGCCTAGAAGTAACAAAAGCATGGACTAGTTTTTCTGCATCACTCTGAGACAGGATTTTTTTATTATTATTATTATTTTTTACAATACTTCTCTGGTGAAAAAAGGAAGCCCTGCAGATTTGTTTTATGTGTGACTTAAAGGACATGTCCTAGTCACAGATATCTCTAAGGTTCCTCACAGTAGTACTGGAAGCCAATGTAATGCCATCCAGAGGAACTATAGGGCTTATTCCATCCCAAAACACCAAATATTCAGGAAGGTGGTTGCAGCACCATCTTCAATTTTACTGTGGGTGCTGGTGGTGGTGCAGTGATGGCTAGAAGTTGGGACTTTGCATGGCTATAGTAAGAGGACAGATGAGTTTCTGTGCAAATTTGCAGATCTCTACCACCTGTGCTACACTGACTTCAGGGTCCTTGAAAATTAGGCACTTTTCATGGGGGGCAATGTTCAGCAGTCCATATCTCTCTAAATAATGAGCCGAGAGGGCTCCCCCTGTATAAGTTATAAGCCAGTCTGGTCTACAGCAATACTAAATGGTGCTAAGACATTAATCTGTAAGATTTCTGGTATTTTTAACACCCTTAACCCTACTCGCGAGTGGTTTTTACAAATAATTTATACATTTTGAGCAAGCCCCCCTGCTCTGTAGAGACTTCTCCTGAGTGTGTGTGTTGTTTCTAGGACATCACCAACATGTAGAGAGCTTGGAGAAAAAAATTAAAGTCTCTGTGATACCCAGAAGCAGAGATATAAGCATTTTAAAACCTAAAAATTGCAGGCGAGGATTGGGGGGGGGCATTTTGGCCTGAATTATTAAAATTTGAAAATGCCATAACTCAAAAAGGGAGTATAAGCCTGTAATTTTGCACATAAAGTTTTTTTTTTATCATGATCTCCCACCACTATCTTTAAAAGCCAAATTAAAAATGGTGCTGCAACCCCCATCTGTGAATTCAGACGGAATCACCCATATGCTTTGAAAGTGAGTTTCTAAGATGCCAAATACATTCACTTATCTAAATTTAGTAGTAGGAAATTACAGGTCATCCAGGTCTTTTTGTCCTCAAAACAATCTTGCAGTCTAGCTAGCTGATCAGTTTCATCTGGCTTCATAAATACAATTGTGTGTCATCTGCATAACAATGGAAGTTAATACAATGCTTCCTAATAATATTGCCTAAAGGAAGCATGTATAATGTGAAAAGTATCGGTCCTAAGACAGAACCCTGAGGAACTCCATGATTAACTTTAGTATGCTCAGAAGAGTTATTGTTGACATGCACAAACTGGAACCTATCTGATAAGTAGGATTTAAACCAGTCCAGTGCTGTCCCTTTAATGCCAATTGAATGTTCTAGACGCTGTAATAAAACTTTGTGGTCGATTGTGTCAAACGCTGCACTAAGATCTAACAAAACAAGTATAGAGACTAGTCCATTATCTGATGCTATGAGAAGGTCATTAGTAACTTTCACTAGAGCTGTTTCTGTGCTATGATGCACTCTGAAGCCTGACTGAAACATTTCAAATTATTCCTTTGTAAGTGTTCACATAATTGATTTGCAACTGTTCTTTCCAGAATTTTAGAGAGAAATGGTAGGTTGGATATCGGTCTATAGTTAGCTAACACATCTGGATCTAAAGTGGGCTTTTTAAGCAAAGGTTTGATGACAGCAACCTTAAAAGCCTGTGGTACATAGCCTGTTACTAGAGAGAGATTAATCAGATCTAACATTGAAGAATTAATTAAAGGTAAAATCTCCTTGAAGAGTCTAGTTGGGATAGGATCTAAAAGACATGTTGATGGTTTGGATGTAGAAACTGTTGAAATTAGTTCAGAGAGACATATAGGAGTGAAGAATTCTAAAGATTCATCAGGTCTAACAGCCAATTCAAAAGCATCTGTGACATTTGTAGGAAGGGCCAGATTAATTTTATCTCTAATCAGAACTATTTTATGTGTAAAGAAGCTCATGAAGTCGTTACTGGTTAAAGCTAAAGGAATACAAGGTTCAACAGAGCTCTGACTCTTTGTCAGCCTGGCTACAGTGCTAAAGAGAAACCTAGGGTTGTTCTTGTTCTCATCTATTAAAGATTGATAATTTATGGTCCTTGCATTACCTTATATATATTTATATATATAGATTACTAGACTATTTTTCCAAGCCACATACACTTCCTCTGAATTAGTGGAATACCACTTTCTTTCCAGCTTTCGGGATGCCTGCTTTAAAGTCCTCAGCTGGAATTATACCAAGGAGCAAGTCTTCTCTGAGATAGAACTTTCTTTTTTACAGGTGCAACACTATCAAGAGTTGTACGCAGTGAGGCTGAAGCATTATTAACATAATAATCCACTTCTGTGGGGGTAAAATAATAATAATTGCCTTCTGATTTATCAGTAAATGTTGCTGAAGTAAACAGTGAGGGTATTATTTCCTTAAATTTAGATACTGAATTGTCAGACAAACACCTACTGTAATGATATTTGTTCTCAGCTGCTAAACAATCCTTTACTTTAAATTGAAATGTGATCATAAAATGGTCAGAAAGAAGAGGGTTCTGGGGAAATACTGTTAACTCTTCAATTTCTATGTCATAAGTCAGGACAAGGTCAAGAGTGTGATTAAAACTATGAGTTGGTTTATTTACATGTTGAGAAAACCCAACTGAGTCTAATAATGAATTAAAAGCTGTTGTAAGGCTGTCGCTGTCTACGTCAACATGAATGTTAAAGTCACCCACAATAATAACTTTGTCTGAACTGAGCACTAATTCAGATAAAAAGTCTGAGAATTGAGATAAAAACTCAGAATAAGGAGCAGGAGGACGATATATAACAACAAGACAGTGTTCATGATGGTTTGGGACAATGTCAGTTTCCATCGCTGCAACATCATCAGGCAATGGTCCACAATAGGATGCTGATGGAGTTCCTCTTACCCTGCTCCCCATTCCTTAACCCAAATGAGGGGTTTTTTCTCAGCATGGAGATGGAAAGCATACGATCGCCAGCCACACAGACGAACCTTCTGGCTGCCATGGATGCAGCGTGTGATGACATCACAGCAGATGCCTGCAGAGGCTGCATCCATCTCCCACTGGATCATTTCAGACACTAGCTTGGTCCGAGACGCTTCCTCTAACTTCGGCTGAATTTCAGTTGAAGATTGCAGTGCCAGGAAGTACTGGATCTCCTCCTCAGACCTCTGCTGCTTGGATTTGACCTCCATATTTACCAGTTTTCAAACACTAACACTAAACACTACTACTACTACTACTATTCACTCGGCTGTTTAAAAATTAAAAATTTAAAAATTCTGTTTCCACCGTTGATCGTTGTTTACGTAGCCCCGCCTCCAGCCCCTGACATGCTCGGTGCTTAACTCTGGCTCTTTTTTTCAATATTTCAAATGTTTGTTTTAAAAGTAGAAATTAGTATAACCATTCTTTAATATGCATTATACTTTTAAACACTGATATCTTTGGATGTTTGGGACACAGACTAAAATTAGCAAGGCTCACAGTTAATGATTAAAATACTAATGGTTATAATAGTAATACACAGTATACATATGTACAATCAATATGAGCACATTCAGTGAGTCAACAGAGATGAGCGTACAAAAAGTATAGTTGATGTCAACTCCACATTTATTAGGGGGAAAACAATTAGGTATTATAACTCAGGTTAGAGATTATGTCCAAAGGGTCTGACATGCTCTCCATCCTGCCCAATTAGAAGAAAAAAATCATTTTAAAAAATAGTCATGAAAATAGTCCTAACATCATTATCACATCACCCCTGTCAACATAATCATCATCAGCACCAGACGCCAGTCATTCTAGGTATATGGTACAGGTAGAAGCAGAACACACTATTAGTCTTATTTTCTGGCTAATCTGCATTGCATTTGGGTTACATGGCATGGTTCTTTTCCCTTTTCTATTTTTTATTGTAGTGCATATTATTGTCTTCAAAACAAATAGATCTTAGTCTCTATCTTTATTTGAGCAACACAATAGAAGAGATGAGTTGGGTCTGTGCCTGGTTTTATGGCTGCAGTGCATCAGAAGATTCTGGTAACTGTAGTCTGAAAACATCATACATCCTCTGGCATTCGTCCAACCTGTCAACAAAATAAAAGCATTTCAAAATAAAGAACATAATCCCTGTGGAAAAATAGAACACATTTTTGGGTAACTAATCAGTTATTTGTATTCTACTTGAAACAGGGAATGAAATGCACGGACTGAAAATTCAGATTCTGAGTAGAGCTTTTTCCACTATCACACAGAAGATGAGTTTGGATATGGATCCTAGACCTAACAAGAGAGAAGTCTATGGTTTTATTATGTCAAACTGTCCCATCACATTGTAACACAATCTATGTTAGTAATTATTATTTTTCAGTTTGAAATTTTCTACCATTTTAGTTCAGAGAACCATATAAACATTCAAATGCTGGGAACCACTTTTTTTACATGCTGTTGTGGAGCATGGAGATATGACATCCCAGAATCAGCCACAAGAGGGAGACTCTGACAGAACAACAGCTCAATAAGGGAACATTGTGATATTATAACCTGTGATTTAGGATCAGATTATGCCATAACCCAATGAATGAGTTTGAACTAACCAAGTGTCTACTTTTTACATTCCTTATTGTTGAAACAGTGTAAAAATCAGAAGCATGTGTCACTGTTATAAGTGATGTTTTGATTATTTTTGAAAGGTTGTCATGATAATCTTTGTTTTAAGAAGTAACCAGGTCAGAACAGCAGCTCACTGTGAAAAGTGTTTTTGGTTACCATAGAAACTGATGTTTTCGATAGATTTGACTAAAATGAGGAAATTATGCTTTATGACATGGGAATGCTTTTAAGAGTTTTGATTACTTTGAAACTAAGATGTTTTAGAAAGAGTTTTAATTTCTGTTAAACTAAAAGAGTTTTAACTTTGTAATGAGGTGAGAAGTCAAGAGCTAAGGTGAACTAGGGTCAAGTGTTCACAGTAAAGGTCACTAAACTCACAATAGATTGAGGATTTTTAGAAGTCTGTACACATTGTCTAAAAGATTGCACAATGGGATGCCAGCAACAGTTAGAGGCTTACATCTGTTTATCCATTTCCTGATCAGAGGCCTGCTTCGAGCTGCAGACAGGAGAGATGGGGAAATGGCGAGGTTTAGTTCCTCAAACAAGAGGGATCTTAGGATCAGTTGGGGATGGGCTGTCTGGACAGTCCAAAGCAGATAGTTTCAGTTTCTTAAAAGTGGAGGTGTCCATGCGGTCGGTGAATGGTAGAAGTGTGCGAGTTGGGGGGGTGGGGGGGTGAAGTCATTGCTGTGTTGATTAAGGGTGCAGTCATTGTATATGCATAAGGTTCAGTAAACTATAAATTACATCTGATCAAGACGCAAGTTGGAGTTGTAAGGTGGTAGTCGCTCAATGCAAACCAGGGTAGAAATGCCCTGAGCTAAGGGGATTTTATCACGTAACTCCAGACGGGGAATTCAACATGATCTGCAAAGGAATAACTGTTCTGTTGGAATTATGGACCAAAGTACTGCTTTTTCTGCAGTGTTTGAGGATTACAGAACTGTGATCTAAAAGTAATGCAGACTGAAGGAACATTACTGAACTCTATTTTCCCTGTGAAGAACAACACCAGAATGGATTAACAAAGTTTATACTGGTCCAAACAACCAAATTGGATACATGCAGATCTAAATCTGGTCCGGACCCCCATCCACTTCCCCCTGGGCCCCGGCGAGTGTCAAAGACTTGTCGGGTTTCAGGTGAGCCTTCGACTACATCCAAGCCGGCTGCTCTCCCTCCAAATGATGTAATCTGGGTGATTATTACTTCTCTTTTATGAAAGCATAGTTCCACTTATGAGTCATGTTAAGCCATTGAAAGAATATGGATGTTTGATTAATGGTCTGATGATTAAGAGCTATTTACGAGTTATTTATGAAACTCTGTGTCGTATCTTACAATGCGTGACGGCTGTGTGTCGGCCATAGTGACGCGGATAAGTCGCACCGTACTGTTGTAGATGAACTGGTGGACAGCTGCGATATATTATGTGTGCAAGAGGCATTTCTTCCTAAGCAAGACCTGGAAGGTCTCAACTCCGTACATAAAGACTTCCACGGAGCTGGGGAATCTACCACTCATCTAAGCACTAAAATTGCTAGAGGGAGGATTCCTGGTGGGGTTGCTATGGATTGAGTCGGGCAAGGCCAAGCATGGCCCAGAATTTGAACATAAGAAGAATGCTCATGCTCGGTTTAAATATGCTCTTCGTTATATAAAAAGACACAAGAACACTTTTAGATCTGATTCTCTGGCTAAGAAGCTCCATAGCAATAGTGTAAATGATTTCTGGAAAGAAATAAGAGTGATCAATAACAGTAAAACCTCACTACCCTGTAATATAGATGGTGTCTGTGGGTCAGATGAAATCTCGCAGTTGTGGCAGAAGAAATATCAAGAGTTGTTCAACTGTGTTAAAAGCAATGTTGTTGCTGTCACCAATGTAGGTTTTGATGAAGGGGTGATTATTAGTCCCTCTGCGGTACATGAAGCTATCATGAAACTCAGCGACAATAAAGCTTGTGGTATGGATAATATAACAGCTGAACATATGAAATATGCTAGCAAGAAACTTTGCCCCCTGCTCAGCCTATCTTTCACTGGATGTCTGGTTCACGGAATTCTACCAGATTTTATTCTGGCTGTTCTACTTGTTCCAGTCATAAAAAATAAGGCTGGGAAGCTTAACAGCTCTGACAACTATAGACCAATAGCCTTAGCAAGCATAATGTCTAAAGTGTTGGAGAGACTACTTAGTAGACTCGAGGACTATATTCTCACCTCTGATCATCAATTTGGGTTTAGACACAAACATAGTACAGATATGTGTATTTTTGCTCTGAAGGAGATCTTAGATAATTACAATAGGCAAAATACGTCATTGTTTTTGTGTTTTATAGATGCCTCTAAGGCCTTTGACCGTGTGAACCATGGAAAAATGTTTAAAAAACTGTGGCAATGTGGGGTTCCTGTAGCCTAGCCGTGCTAGACAACCCACGGCAACGAATTTAATTCTCTGCCAGGGTGGGTCTAGTTACCCTCCATAAGGCTCCAGGCTGGATGCTCCTAAAACTGGCCGGACCAATCACCATGAAGTGTAGAGTCAGAAGGCGGGCGTAACTAAGTGACGACAGAGGCGCGACGATTCTGACAGAAACAACCGGCGCACAATAAACAGTTATCTTTGGACTCGGCTTTGGCCACAGCCCTTAAAGATTTGAAGCTAAAATTCAACTTGAAAGATAAACAAAGGACGGCACTGAAGTGTTTCATTGAGAAGAAAGACGTATTTGGACTTATGCCGACGGGATATGGCAAATCCTTAATATACCAGTTGGCTCCGCTGGTTGGGAAGCTAATGGGACTTAGCCACAATCCGCCGGCGCTCTCGGAACCACGTCAGCCTATTCGTTGCGCTGATTGGTTGTATACCTACCCAACTGCTGCAGAGTGATCTGATAGACAACCTTTTAGCCCGCCTCCCTCCCTGTCGAGCGGCCCTAGACCCTTGTGCCGTCAGAAACATGGGTATAGCGTGGCTAGGCTAGGGTTCCTGCATATCTTGTTAGAATTTTGTCCTTCTGGTATGCTCATCAGACCATGAGAGTAAAATGGGGCAAATCTACATCTGATCCATTCTATGTGAGCAATGGTGTTCGCCATGGTGGAACTTTCTCCTATACTGTTCAATATCTATATGGATGATCTATCTTAGCGCCTCAATGCATGTCGTACAGGTTGTATTCTAGGTGGAAATCAAATCAATCACCTCATGTATGCAGATGACTTGGTCATATTAAGTCCATGTACGGCTGGACTACAACAGCTGCTGAGTATATGCAGCCAGTATGGGTTAGAGCATGATATAATGCTGTTAAGAGCAACATTCTGATAGTCTGTAGTAGAGATGACAGACATTCAAAGTTTCCAGTTTTCTATTTGTCAGGCTTGGCTCTCAGTGAATGCAACGCGGTGAAATATCTTGGACATTTTATTACAAATGATCCTTCTGATGACAAAGGCGTGGATAGACAGTGTCGCAGACTGTATGCTCAAGCAAATATGTTATGTCATAAATTCAGTATGTGTTCTGTGCCAGTGAAGGCGGCCCTATTTAAAACTTACTGTACCCCCTTTTATACTGCCCATCTGTGGTGCAGATTTAGACAGAGCAGCCTTAGTGTGGCCTACAGTGACAGTATGAGGCTGCTGCTCAGAGCTCCTAGGAGTTGTAGTGCTAGTGATATGTTTGGAAGTATTGGTGTACCAACATGCTCGGCAGTGCTTCGCAATCTAATGTACAGATTTATGTGTAGGGTTGATGTGTCTGAAAACAACAGAATCTCTGTAATATGCAATCCTCGGCGCAGCTCGGTAAGGTTTGCTTCGAGGCTTTGGAGCCATTGGCGCTCTTGCCTTTACTATGTTTTTCTTTTAAATCTGTGCGTATTTTCTGTTTTCTTTTTTAATATGTGTGTATTTTATTTTAACGATATGGACCACCTTGACGGTCATTTTGAAATAACGTTTCTATTCTATTCTATTCTATTGCTACGCCCTTGCTAAAAAATTATAATAAACATTTTTCCTGTAATTAAAGTTAACAGATTGGAAATGCACTTTATCCCTATCACAATGATTAATTCTGAATATTTTCTCTGGTGGTAAAAAGTCAGGTTATTGTGTGCATTATATCTAAAAAAGGTTCTGAGAGGTTACTAGTCTTTGGGGCTGTGGGTGGCCTATTACAAACATATCCTTGGGGTTTTTTCCTAACCTCTAAACTTTAACCTAGCAGCTTACCAAGTGCCAAACCCGGGAAAGGAAAAGCTGCCGTTAACAGACGTGACTGGTAGTTAATTTAACCATTCGAAAGCGGCTACTCAGTTAAATTAATTATCAGAGGAAGCAGGACAGGCGGCTGGATGAAGGCGAATTTTCCTCGAATACCAGCTTAAACGTTCTTCAGAACCCATCTGGGTCAGACCCCACCGGGCTGTAGAACCGGACCCGTTAGATGGAAAGCTGAGAGCTGGGGGTCCAGTAGTTCTCTCAAGATCAATTATTAATTTAGTTGGTCTAAGGGGATTTACTGGGCTCCCCTTTGGGGTTTTACAATGCATAAAAGCCTTAAGTATTAAAATCATTGTAAAAAAGGAACAGGAATACTTGAGTCCCCGCTCAGCAGACCCAGAGCAATGTGATCATCCCATTGGAGCACACAAATCACTCTCCATTTAGCTTTCATCTTCACCAACTCTGTTTTCAGAGGTTTTTCACTGAAAGCC
This sequence comes from Acanthochromis polyacanthus, assembly GCF_021347895.1. Lineage (NCBI taxonomy): Eukaryota > Metazoa > Chordata > Actinopteri > Pomacentridae > Acanthochromis > Acanthochromis polyacanthus. The sequence goes on along the minus strand of NC_067122.1, from coordinate 30,955,414 downwards.
ACTGCTCCAAAGACGGTTGATGAGAGCACTGAGGGGGCAACACCAGCAAGCTGAAATTTCAGACTTGGTGATAATCCTCTGTAGGTTTGTCACCTTACATAGTAATCTGATTCCCACTTAAATGTCCCCTCAAGTCAAAATTAAGTTGATAATATGCAGCATGGTGTTTTTATATGGGAAAGGACAAATCATAAGCAAAATAAACAGTGCCATGGCAGAGCATTTCCACCTTAAAACTGCAGTGCACTAATGAAAATCCCAAAAGCACAGACTGAGACTTCGTATGTAATCAACCTAAGGAACCAATCCTGTCTACTGCACAGTCGGGCTTTTTCTGTCATTATTATGCTTCAGAATTGGTTGAGCTACACCAGTGGTACAACTTGCAATTGTGTAGCATAGAGGACACTGTGCATGAACAGAGTTTGAGCAGGATTAGGGGCTCGACACACGGGAGGCGACAACAGTCACGCTCCATTCATTTTCTATGGCTGCTGTGCGACGAGACGAACATCGCTTTCCCCCCTCACAACAACGCCACGGCGACATTCATGCACGTGAAATTCTGCATGCGTTCATGCAGACGTGCACCCGCTGGCTTGCGACGCGATACAAGAAAGTTGAAAAATGTTCAACTTTTGTCGCTGTCGCCTGGAGCTTCAACCAATCAGCGAGGGTTTCACTCACTGACCAATGAGCTCACAGCATGTTACACAGTGCAGTCTGCTCCTATACATTAATGGTCCGCTTTGGAAAAAAGGTCTGGGCTAAGGCGAAAGTAGGCTCCGAATTTTTCTGGATCTTTTTTGAGATCTGGCATCAAATGGTGGTATTCTCCATGCTCTTTCTGAGTTTGTAATAAGGCATGGACCCAGGGTCGTTTCTTTCTTTTATAGGCCAATGTCAAGACTAAAACTTTCGGCTAAATCAAGCAATATCTTCTGGCTCATCTTTATGCTTTTCTATCGTGAAACTCTGAAAATGTAAAAAAATCCCTCCAATTTCACAGCCAATCAGAAGTGAGGGAGACAAACCTGTTTGCATGTTGCAGCCAATTATTTTTAGCCCATTTGTCTTAACGCTGCTTGCTGCTCATCATCAGGTTGCTGCTTTAAATAGACTTTCCTGCTCTGTGCGTGGAGCAAACGTGTTTTCAGGGGTTAATCGTGTCGCCGTGGATGTAATGGGACGCGTGCTGATGCTCAACAAATTAATGCAGTTCATGTATTAGCTCAATGCTTTTTTCTCTGCCTCGCAACAGGAAAGATGAGTCCAAGGAGCCCATTGTGGAGGTGAGAACAGAGGAGGAGAACACCCCCAACCAGAAGGTCCCACCGAGCCCAACGAGACCACGCCGCTGACAGAACCTGAGTGAGTGAAGATTGTCAGGATCTGCACAGAATCTGCCTGGAGAGCAAATCATTGAGTTACTCTCAGCAAAAAAACCCAAAAACTATAGTTTAGTCTGGTTCAAACTGTATTCAAATAATGAAAAGACCTCACCGCTGCATTCACAGCTGAGCAGGGCAGGCACAGCGTAATTCTGCTGATTTAATTCTCTGCTGTAAACAACGTAAACCAGGTTCTGCTTTTGGAATAACGTGAACTTCTGGAACTCCACTGATCTGTTTGCACTGCAGAGCGGATTAATGCAGCATTCAGCAGCAGCAGCAGCTCTGCTGGTGTCGGTCTGTTCTCAACCCCGATGTGGGCTACAGATGAAAAAAGTGATTCTATTCTATTCTGTTCTAAATGATCTGTGCTTTTGCACAGCGTGCTGTGTGTCGCCGGCGCCTGCCGTTGCCAAGTATCGCACACCGTGTGTTGAATTAATCTCCTGTTGCGATGACTTTCACATTCCCCCTTCAACTGTCGCTCCCCGTGTGTCGAGCCCCTTACAAGTGAGCTAGTGTACTCAAGCAGCTGTGAGTGGGGAAGGGAAATAGAGAGACAGGAAGGGACTACATGGGACCAGGGGTGAAAGTAAGCCCGAACGGTCCGGTACTGTGTACCGGCAAAAAATCTGGTGGTGGTACGCCGCTCTTCCACCGGTATCCACTGTTGCCAACTCCTCAGTAAGAAAAGTAGCTGTTGGCCGTCCTGAAAGTCGCTAGAAGTCGCTAAATGACATCATCGCCTACTTTGCATATTTCCCAGTTTGCATGTAATTGTAATCAACGTTGTAGGAGAGAGGAATAACGTTGTGGAAGAGACCAAAAAAGTGAGTGTAAAACACCCAGAATATGTTTTTCTACTACAGGCTAAATGCTGTGGTTTATTTTAGTATGACAGTGAAGAAACATTTTCATTTATATTCCGCTCTGTAAGTCTGGATGGGATCTGTAGTGACTTTGACCATGTGCGATTCACCTGCCGTCTGGAGGGATGTGTCCTCTAATCAGACACTGGGACTGCTGTGGGGTTACTGGACTGACAGCCTGTGCTCTGGGAGGGGGAGGAGCTCACAGCAGCACCTGCTGCTGGTTGAGGACAGTAGCTGCAGAATGATCCCAGTTTTCCTGTCAGAGTCTCCAAAACGGCAGAAAAAGTCGCTAGATTTGTGGCTAGTCGGTTTAGACAAAAAAAAGTCACTAGGAGCTTTGAAAAGTGGCTACATTTAGCGAGAAAGTCGCCAAGTTGGCAACACTGCCGGTATCTATGGGTACGCCGCCCGGCTGCCTGCTATCTAACGTTCACTCAGCAGTACGTGGGTGCGCATGCGTGTCTACTTTCCATAACACAGTGACTGCTATGGGCAATAGCAGCCAATAGCAAGTAGGTGCGCTTGATTTATTGCACTGGGACATTTCCCACAACTCGTCAATAGACGTCAACAAGCGCCACTTGCGCCGGGACGGGGCGAGCAGTAAATTACACCTGAAATTCCACACGTTCTTGTGATTGGCTGAAAAACTTTAAACTGGATTTACAGCAGTTATCATCCACAGATGCATATTTTAAATAAAAACCAGGCGTAAACTAACCGTGACGTCACCTGTTGGTTTCAACGGCGAGAAAATGAAGCCCGGATTTTGCTACTTCCTGGTCGCCATTTTGGATTTTTTGGAGCCAGTGACGTAAAAAGCGTCATCAAACAGACTGGACCAGAGAGAAACTAGGGGCAGGATTGGCTGAGGACTCTCTTATCCCGCCCACATTTTACCGCTGAGGCTTCTGTTGCTGTCTATCAAGTATAGCCACGCCCCCTGGCTCCGCCAACTTTAACGATTTATTTAAAATTCAGTATTGATTTATTTTAAGATCGGCCACCTGATCTCTCATTTTGACCATGAAAACTAACGGAAAAAATCCTGAGCTGTAGAACATCAGTCTATCAAATTTTATTTTTTCCAAAAGTGAATTGGGGTCTATGGAGCAAAAGCTTTTTGGAGCCAACCCTAGTGGACGGCGTGATATTGCAAGTTTTTGACACTTCCGGATTGGCTTCAATTCTGGAGCCAGATGCTACGTCCACTATATATACAGTCTATGATAAAAACAGAGAGAAGCACTACAAAACAGTCAAAAAAAATATTTTGTCAAAGTAATAATGCGAGGAAAATAACTTCTTTGATTAAAGGAAAAGACAGGGACTCTTAAGAAGGGTTAGCAGAGAAAATCAGAAACTAACTACTACTGTAACTACTTTAGGCCTCTGTGGAAAATCTTTTAGGTGATGTGTTTTGATGTTTAGTTCCATTCTGAGTGTTTGCTTGTGACCTCATGTCTGTTCTTAGAGCCTGTATTCTGGATGTTTATCAGTGTTTCAATTAAAGCAAAAAGTTTACGTATTTTCAAGTGTTATTAATTCCTACCTATTCCACTGGCCTACAGTAAAATATTAATATGTTTTACTTCATGCTATTTTAATAACCCGTTGCACTTCAGTGTTCCACCCGCGGGATGCTTTGAGATCTGCATTAGCATTTCCTTAAATGTCTGAAGCTGCAAACGCGATTATACAAACACTATACACCCATGGAAAGCTTAGATTCTCATGAATCCGCCGGTATAAACCACTTTCAGATGTGATTACCACAGCGGGTAATATAAACACATTTGTCCAACAAACAACAAATAACGTAAACAGCACAACTCCCCTTTGAAGGCTCATAACTAGTCACAGATGAAAATATTACACAAAAAACGGCCATAATCCAACCTTGGACATCCAGACAAAACAAGCCAGTAAAATATTTTGTCCAAAACATGTCTTGAAATCAGTAAAGAATCCACAAATAGCTAGTTTTCGTGAACGTGCACCTTGCGCTGCGCGTCCCATATTTGGGATAGGCTACAGCACCCCCCGCAACCCTAGTGAGGATAAAGCGGTGTATAGAGAATGGATGGATGGATATTAGCGAACTTCAGTAGAAATTTCAGGCGGAATTGACTGCATGAAGTTAGAGCGAGACGAGGGTTTTGGTAATAGTACCGGCGAGAACTTAAAACTACTTTCACCCCTGCATGGGACATAATAAAATCCATCAGTGAGGTATGAATAGCAATGACAGAACTAAACCAGCCAGGAGCAACTACTGAATTGTCTGTGTCTCTGCTGGAAAGATAAGGAAACTGCTAGAGCTTTGACAGTCTCTACAAGCACATGATCAGTGTCATTGTGTGACTTCCTGTTGTAATCAGCTTGGCTAACTTAGTAACAGTAACGTCTTTTAAACCTCTTTGTAAAGCAACGTCTGTCCTAATTTCATTTGAGCATCTATTGAATTGTCATTTTTGTTTCATTGTTTTAATTCTCCTTTCAGCTTTTATTCTTTTATTTGTATTTAACAAAGCACATTGTATTTTGGTTCTCTGTTTCCAGGATGCTGTTACTGATTTTGTCTTTCATTTATTGACCTTCAAGTGAAGTGCCTTTGAAAGAAAAAATATTATTATTACTGTTAGATTGATAGGTTCTCTGCTATGTGTTTTTAAAAGGGAATGTTGTTTCATAGCTCTTGTCATGCTATTCACAGCAGTTAGCATTACCCTTTGTCAGCCCTAAAAACCTTTCTAAGTCATTGGCCATGTGATAGGTTTACTGCCACAGAAGAGAAATAAAATCTCTAGTTCTAAACTATGTAGATCTGAAGTTGTTTTAAGCAGGTCACGCAGGTTTATCGTCTACACGTGCACAGTTTAACGCTATGTTTGCTGTTGTGCTTGCTTATGCAGCACAATAGCATGATTAGCTGCATGTTCCCTGGTTTGGTTTTTACAAAGTAAACAACTGCCGGGTTATGAGCCATCTTTGGTGTTACAGAATTCTCCCACAGATTTCTGACCAGGATTCTTTAAGTGGCGAGCCCCACTCTTATTATGTTTGGACAGAAGAGTTGAACTGTTTTAGTTTAGGATGTTAATAGCGTGCCCCCTTCTCCAACACTACAACATTAGGAAAACTGGAGGGCATGAGCATCAGCGGATCTGCTACTCAATCTCCTGCTACAGCTTACAGTTTGCTTGTTAGCTACACTTTTTTTGTGACTTCCCTGGATGCCAGAATTTCCAAATCAGCCTGTTTCTTTATTCAAATTTTCATAGAGTAATGACATGAAGAAGAAGCAGGCTGATGTTATGGAGAGCTGTGTTGACGGAACGCTGCCAGTCACCACTAACACCCACTTCTACAGTGACAGAAGTTGTGTAATTACACCAAGTAGTGTTACAAACTTTCTTCTGAGACAACACTGATAATCCACTGTAACTGGTAAATAGGTCCAAACTTACTATTTCCCTCCACAGTCTTCATCCTCCTGCTGCCAGTACAAGGCCACCAATGAATGAAAGTCTAATAAGTGTGCTTAGTGTATTATAATAGGAAACTTAGTCCACAGACGCAAAGTGACAACACTACTGCACATATATAAATGATTTAGTTAAAACAAACTCCTGTTTTCCTGGTTGGCAAGCTTCAGTTGGGGTGTTGTGAAAGCTGACAATCAGCGCCTTCAACGGATCTGCCTACAACATGTCAGAGGAAAAAATAATGCTGATTCTTTCATTATTGTAAAAAAACATGTAAATGTTTTTAATCAGTTAAATTTACATGGTTGGATAAAAACAGTTTTCTGTGGTCTAACACATTCAACACATTCTTTCACTGCTTCACTTTAAGGCTTCCTCATACGATCAGCAGCTTTGTGTGAGAGATAAAGACTGTATTTCTAGTCAGCCATGACATAAGGAGTAAAGTAGGTTTTTCACTCAGCTGGTGTATCTTTGGAAAAACATGTTCAGGTAAAATCTTCCTTCAGAATACTGAGGTGAGGAGCTGCCACTGCATTGCATTTAGACAGTACCAGCTATGACTGGTATATTGTTGAGATGAAATTATGGAGGAATATTTGTCACCAGTCCTGACCTGGTTTCTGTCCTGCTGTTGGTGTGACCTCAAGCCTGCAGTGGTGCAAAATCACAATGCAGTAAAAAGTTGTTTTCCTGCTAGCTGTGTGCAAAGACTCAGAGGCTCATACAGGCACATTTCACCCTCCACCCACCCCCTCTTTCTGTCTTTCCACCAGCTGCTGTCTGACAGGCTGATGACTGTGTTTTTTCCCCTCCTTGTTTCAAAGTATGTTGGAGCAGATGGCCTGGAGAGACATAGTGGGGGAATGTGTTGGAGAGACTGCTGGGGAATGTGCCAAGTGTGTGTGTGTGTGTGTGTGTGTGTGTGTGTGTGTGTGTGTGTGTGTGTGTGTGTGTGTGTGTGGCTTCAGTTCGCGTGCCTTCTCACTGCCCTCTGCCCTTCATGGCGCCAGCTCCACTTCCCTTCCACTCTAAACATCTGGCGTCTGGGACTTTCAGAGAACACACACACACACACACACACACACACACACACACACACACACACACACACACACACACACACACACACACACACACAGACAGAGAGAGAGAGATTTCTTGCTAGCCAGCAAGGAAAAAAGTCCTCAGCTAAAAGAGCAACATTAGGTTGTGAAGTTCGATCTCAGAGCTGTACACTGTGACTGTGTCTTACAAATGAAAGCCTTTTCATCCACTGTCCTATCACAAATAAAGTGTATTTTTCAATTTAACAAACACACACACCTCTTTATATGGAGAAGCAGCCTCTCCCTATTCCACTCACCAGTTTCAGCCTAAAGCTGAAATAACTACTGTATGGTGTTAGTGAAAGACTGATGCAACAAGTCATGTAAATCATCTGCTTGTTTGAAGACTGTTGTAAGCAGGTTAGTACAGCAGCACTGAAGCTTTGTACCAACAACCAGGGCCACATCTGCTTCACTTTTCAGATATGCACATATAATAATAATAATCAGAATAGTGGGGGCTGCCCAGCACAAATAAAGGCAAACTTTAAAGAAACAAACAAACAAAATAAACATTTGAGGTCCCGGGAGTTCAGAAAAAACTGTGAGAGAATGAATTATTTGCACTATAACGGCTCACATGGTACACGCTAACAGTCTATTTTCACAATGATAGCTGTGTTATCACAACAACAGAGCTGTGTCACAGTCTCAAAGTGTCTGCCTAATGTGGCCCTGTGACCTCTGGGGGATTCCTGTGGTATCTCTTACTGGGACATTTGGTTTTGTGGGTGGAGTGAGGCCTCTGTGCAACCTGTGAGTGGAGGCCAGGTCTGCATGTTGGGCTCTTCGTTGCATTCTCCAGTCATACCTGAGCAGCTTTGGTAGGGTGCAGTGTTGTTGGTACGGGCTAGGGGAAGGCCCATGCAGATGTTGTACAGATGTACATCTAAAACAAAGTTTGGATTGGTAGTACATGTGTGTGATGGCCGTGTGTGGGAAAAGGACCTTTGTAAACCCTTTTGTGTCTGGGTGGCGTGGATTGACAACATCTGGTCCAACCTGGCACTCGCGAGGAGCGATTAACCTGGAGCTCCAGACCTCCTCCCAGCCCTGGTCCTTCCCACTTTGGATTGGTCCACCACTGTCCCACAATCAGTGCACATGTCCATATAACTACAACCGAGACTTTCAGTCGGTGTGGCTGGTATTTGTGACCAGTCCACCGTGGTGCCTCTGTGTATGGTTGTCCTGTGTGGTCCTTTGGTCCGTCAGTACTTGTGGTGGGTGCTACGGACGGATTCAAGCTTCTTTTGGCGGCTGTGGATTTGGTGTGAAGCCCCAAGTCTGAGTGGAGACTGAGGCTCCAATTCACATTCTGTCAACTGTGTGAAGAAGTTATTCAGTATTTTGAGTATTGGTGAACTGTGGCTTCAGTCTGTGTGTATTCAGAGGCACCAGTATTGTTCAGTTTGTTCTGTGCATTCTTTGTATTAGGTTTTTTTTACTTGTGGTGGGTGTTGCTAATGTATTTAAGTTTGGCTAGGGAGTTTTAATTACTTTCCCTGTGTTTAGATAGTTTTAGAAACTGTTAGCTTTCGTTTTGTTATATTCTGTTCTTTGATTTAGCAACATCCACCAATCCTGAGTTCTTCGTATGATCACTTTTTTTTTTTAATTTGCCACGGAGCAAAAAAATTCCTTGACCCAAACCATTAACATCTTGTTATTTTGTTGCATAGAGGTTGGATTGTAACAACATGGCAAAGTAAAATCCACATGAATGCAGAACATTACACTAGAATGAGATGATGAATGTTGTTTGCTTCACCTGGCAGTGACTGACTGGGGTATAATGAATTTATGAGAATGACAGATTAACATGAACGTGTTGTGTTTCCATTAATTTAAAATTAAATCAGGAGCTGGTCACAGAAAGAAGTAGTCTCTCATCTCTCTGTAGGCCTCCAGCCACTCCTTGACAATGCATGTTGTAAAGACTTACCTTCCTCTTCTTGCTTCTGCCCTCAGCCTGCAGGGTCCTGGTACATTGTTCCACACACTGAGAGAAGCTCAGACTGCTGTGGTCGGAACTGTAGTCCAGCTCAGCTAACTGAGCCAGAGACAGAATATAGTTGCAGGCAATACGTAGTATGGCCAGCTTGGAGAGCTTCTGTCCATACGAGTAACATGGAACCTAGAGAGAGAGAAAAATGGAGGGACATGAACAGCAGTGGAGAAGGCTGATGGAAGACACAACCAGAGTTTCTAAGATGGTGGTGAGGTGTTTTGCACTGTAATAGGTGACTGAGTTCATGAAACGCCTGAGTAGTACTCCTTCCTTTGGTATCTTTGGAAATCCATATCTACAGCGTGTGGCACGTCCAGAGTAAAACTGAATATAATGGATGTTCGATGCCCCCCCCCACTTTTTTTAGGTGTTGTAAGAGGTCTATGACCACCTTCTTGAAACTGCTAGTGGGGTCTCACTTTGAGCACCTCATAGCTGGTATTGTCACAGTGTGGCTATTTTGGTATGGTTATCTGCTGTGTTAAAGTACAGCTGTGTATCTTCCTTTGTAATGGTAATACTCTGGTCTTTCACATTATTTTGGCATTCCTTTCCTGTGTTGTTAGGTTGGAAGGAAGTGTTTTTGCACTTGAAAGTAACACTGACATCTATAACCCGAGTTGTCCTGCTTCTGCCCCTGCAAGGTTGTTGTTCCTTATGGCTAATCATGAGAGGTGAAACATCTTCATGAACAACATAAGAGTCCAGTTGCCTTCTACTGAAGCTTTTATGATGTGGGTGCAGAAGCTGTCCCAAACAGCAGCCCTCCAAAGAAGTAGCAACCAAAGGGAGCGACAAAGGATGTTGGTTTGACAAATTCTTCTGTCTCATAGGCATCATGGGGTTGTAAGAGTCTGAGTGATTATGGCATGCTTGGTAGTCTTTAGCTGCTGTATGAGGCAAAGTTCAGGTACAATTGGGGTAGTCATCATTTTATCTTATAACATACCTTCTCTGAAAAAAATCCTCAAGCGTGGCAACAGGGAGTTTCCCTGTTTCTGATGTGCAAGCACATGAAAGTTCATTACCTGTTCTGATGCCTTATAGCTATCTAAAGCCCCCCCATATGCTCCCATATACTTGTATATCAATTTGTTCCCTGCTTGCACAACCATTTAATTCTCTTCCTACAATTACTGCCAGTTATCAGTTACAGAAGGATGTCAGAAGGTGTTAACAACACTCTTGAGTCATTCAGTGGAGCTAGTTGTTATAAACTAGGAGTGTAAAATACAAGCGGTTAAGATATGAAGAAGTTCACTTAGACCTTTTCTCAGCTTTGAGAAAACGGTATGTACAGGTTTGTGTGGTGCAAAATAAATGTCTACTCTTACATTCAGTGTGACGCTGGACTAAACACCTACATACACAAAACAAAAATAAAAACCCATCATAAAAGTCTATCAGGACAGGCCTCCCTATCACAGTAAAAGTGATGGAGTGTGTGTGTTTGTGCTTAGAAAACATTGTTGTTTGTGTGTCTGTTTCAGTTTGAAGTCTGACCTGCTTCCTCAGGGCCTCAAATGCAGCACTGATAGTGTGAACACGGGTCCTCTCCCTGGCATTGGCTAGAAGCCTCCTAGTCTGCTGGATGGCTTTGACCTCTGGAGGACGCCCAGGTCCATCAGCAGTTAATCCAACTCGCTTCCTGGGAGACTCCTGAGAGCAGGAGACAGTAGAAGCTCACATTGTAGAATTGATTAAAAAGATGCCCTTGTCATGTGGTATTTTTAAAGTAAATAAAGCAAACTATTATTCAACGTGCTGTCCAGAAGCTTTACTTCCACATGCCACACAGACCTAACAGGCAGCAGGTGACACACACCATGGTAGAAACCAGAAACAATACTAGTACTATTGACTACATTTGAAAAAATCATTAAGAAACAAGGATCCCAATTCATTTTTTAATGACTGATGATTCTGCTGATTCCTTGCTCAATGAATCCAGCACTCTTCATATATATGTAGATATATATATATATATATATATATATATATATATATATATATATATATAAGGAGTGCTGGACAGTTCATCAGTTCAACACCAAGAAACACCTTTTACAGTATAAAACAGGCAAAGACTGCAAATCTTCACAACAGAGAAAAATGAAGCAAGTCAATATTAGTGCTTCTGAATTGAAAAGTTAAATCACTGAAAAATCACTTTAGTTTTTATTTCTATACATTAGTATTTCTTTTAGGTAAATCTCATAACACATTTTTTGTGACATTCCACATATTTACCTTAGGTGAAGGGACTTGGCGCTCCACAGCTTCATGACACTGGGAAGACTGGGAGGCTCTGGTGGCAGACAGTGCTGCAGACTGGTTAGACATGGAGGCCTCCAAGGAGAAGGCCTGGTGGCTGGGTGAGTGACTGCTGCTGGTTGATGTTGACAGAGAGAAGGCGGGGTGGAGGCTAATTTTGTGTCTGTTTGATAGTGGCTGAGATATGGAGGTAGGCCAGTGGGAGATTTCTGGGTTTGAGAATGGAGAGATGGGTAACTGGGGCAATTTGGAAGTGATGGCAGGCCCATTAATACCAATTCTCATGTCTATGGCACCACTCTGGGCCGGAGTCACGCTGTCTTCTTTTAGACTTGACAGAATCCCTGTAGTACTGGCCATCACTTCCTGTGACATGATCAGCTGCCTCTGGAGTGGAGCCAACTTGCTAACATTACACACCTCCATATGAGCATCGTCCACTGTGTATACATCTGAGATGTCCACCGGGTATGTTTTCATTCTGTCAGCCTCAGGGCTAATGAAAAGCCTTTTAGGCTCACGGGACTTCCTCTTGAACCTCTTGCTGGTGCCTGGCACAGAGATCAGTACTGAATCTTTGTTAGTAGCTCTATTCCAGGTATTATTCATAGGAAGAGGATTCTTCATTTTGCAAATACTAGTGTATTAAAACAACAATGTAGTTTTAACAACAAAATGATGAAATGGAAGAGAAACTGAATTGTGCGTATCAGCAGCAGTCTTTAAAACTGTCCAACAAAATGCTTCAATTCTATGAAATATCATTCACTAAGTAAGAGTGACAGTCTGTCTTAGAAGCTTTCACCTTCTGGATACATAATGGCCATTACTGTGAAAGGACAAAGGTGACTTTTGAGTTTCAGACACAACTTTTAGTACAAGCTCTGGGTTTTCTTCAGTGAATCTAATCACAACAACAACCAAAACAACAAAACTACCACACAAAGCCTCGTCTGCTAACAATGCAACGCATGCAGTTCAGCTGAACTGAAAAAAGCCATCCAGTCATGTGCGTTACTTTAATTTCACCAGCAGGTTTTCTGTGGCTCCACTCTGTCTGCATAGCAGCATCCTAAATAATCCACATCAGTACACAAAGCTGTGTAACATCTGCTATTCCACACAAGTTGTCCCTCTGGATTTTGTGGTGTGGAGGGCTTTTCTTTAGCTGTAAAGGTTTCTTTTTGTGTGAGCAGTCCAGGCATTTGCCTCAGAATTGGGGTTGCTGTGGAGCTGTCTGAGCGTGGCTCCAGTCAGTCTGCATAGCAGCACTGTGAATAACCCACACTGATACACACTGTGCACAGATATGCTGTGGTGCAGCTGCTGTACATAAAAGAGAGAGCAGCACATGAACAGGAGAGCAGTTCTTCCGAAGCTGAATGACAATTCCACATGCAATCACACTGGTCAGTAATGATATATGGAACAGGTCTGAATCAGCTCTGATAGTTACTATTTTACACAAAGTTTCAAGGAAGCCAAGGAGGGATTGAGGGAGGGGGTGGGGGGCAGAATCTCATTGGATTATATACTTAGATTAGAAAAATAATGATTCTACATGGGAGACAATAACTAATGTCAACATATTCCATATACAGACAATCCTGAATTTTCTTAACTCCACCAAACTTCAGTGAAGAAGTGTCAGCAGCAGCTGGTGATGCTCCTTGCTACAAATCCATCCCCTCAGTGAAGTTTCTGGGACGCTTCTTGAAGAAAGATCCGAAACTGCGGCGCACAAATTTGGTACTCCGTGAACGGTCTTATCGGGAGACTGTGGCTTCAGAAACGTATTCTCCAGACATAGACAGTCCTAGTCCACTATCCGTAGTGCTTAGTTGACACTGCCGATCATGTCCTCTCTGTCCCTCCGCATGTCAGCGACGTAACTCCTCGCGTCAGTGGTTCAACGGGCAGCTCGCGCTCCTTCAGCTCCACTGGCGTCTGACTGGCTGGAGCTTTAGGGAGCGCGCAAGGTCGCGCTCACGTACAAACAAGAGAGAATTTCTATTGGTTCATCTGTAGCCCAGCCATAGACCTGGATTTCGACCGCTGTATTTGTCGCTGGTTCAGCGGAGAAGACCGTCCGACACCCGGAAAAGCGGTGCCAACTTCGGGCACATGAAAGAAACTTTCGCTTGTGATTGTAGATCAGTTTGAAGAAGAAAGAGAGAAAAGAAAAAAAAAACCCAAAACGATAAAGCCCGGGTTGTTTATTAGTCTATGTTCGAAGTGTGATTCATCTAAAACATCTTATGTGTGGGTGAAAGTGGCATAACTGACTTTCTCATTGATAGCAGACTGTGCCACGGCTCTCGGACTGTATTCATTCATTCATCTTTTATTTAAAATTAAAATTCAGTCAAGAAGAAAAAGTAAAATATGTATGAACACATTTAAGAAACTTGAATAACGATGAATAAAAATCAAAGTTAGCGAAATTATAAAGACAGTAATTAGAGTATTAACGAATCAGCTAACACAAGAACAGCTAAGATTAATTTTCCTGAATTTCCCTAAGGATAAAATGGACCAAATTTTGGATGGTTCTATCGGTTAGTTTAAGTTGTGCACCAAGTGAATGAATATGAAATATGATCAGCAACATCAGTCACCTGCAGTACAATCCACTCAAAAAAAATGACTGAAGAACCTGAACCAACTTATACATCTTTGAAAACACCAAATCTCAAAAAATGTAAATAATTAAACACTTTTACATTTTTTCCTGTCTTCTATCACTCCCCTTATATCTCTGCTGCTTAAGGGGAGAACTGAGCTGCTGCTTGTCCTGCCATGTTTTGAATCATGGCCTGAATGGTGTCAGAGCTGCTCTCAGACATATTTAGAGGAGCTCATTGGTGAGTCTGGAATGATATTTGGTTTTGGTTACGCTCATCGTTTAAGAAAACTGCCTCACAGCTGTATGTTGAGCCAAACGTGGTCAGCAGGGCTACTTTCGTCTTTATTTTTCTTTATTTCTGTCCTCCTTGTAATGTATGCATGAATATATGCCATGGTTGTCAAAAGTATTCACTCACCTGCCTTGACTCGCATATGAACATCAGTGACATCCCATTCCTAATCCAGAGGGTTCAGTATGACGTCGGTCCAACAGCTTCAACTCTTCTGGGAAGGCTGTCCACAAGGTTTAGGAGTGTGTTTATGGGAATTTTTGACCGTTCTTCCAGAAGCTCATCTGTGAGGTCACACACTGATGTTGGACCAGAAGGCCTGGCTCTCAGTCTCTGCTCTAATTCATCCCAAAGGTGTTCTATCGGGCTGAGGTCAGGACTCTGTGCAGGTCAGTCCAGTTCATCCACAGCAGACTCTGTCATCCATGTCTTTATGGACCTTGCTTTGTGCTCTGGTGCACAGTCATGTTGGAAGAGGAAGGGGCCAGCTCCAAACTGTTCCCACAGAGTTGGGATCATGGAATTGTCCAAAATGTCTTGGTATGCTGAAGCATTCAGAGTTCCTTTCACTGGAACTAAGGGGCCAAGCCCAGCTCCTGAAGAACAAGCCCACACCATAATCCCCCCTCCACCAAACTTTACACTTGGTACAATGCAGTCCCACAAGTATGGTTCTCCTGGAAACCACCAAACCCAGACTGGTCCATCAGATTGGCAGATGGAGAAGCGTGATTGGTCACTCCAGAGAAGGCGTCTCCACTGCTCTAGAGTCCAGTGGCGGCTGCTTTACACCGCTGCATCCCACGCTTTGCGTTGCACTTGGTGATGTACGGCTTGGATGCAGCTGCTCGGCCATGGAAACCCATTCCATGAAGCTCTCTGCTGAAGCTCTGTTCTTGAGCTAATCTGAAGGCCACATGAAGTCTGAAGGTCTGTAGCCACTGACTCTGCAGAAAGTTGTCCACCTCTTGGCACTATGCTCCTCAGCATCCTCTGACCCGCTCCATCAGTTTACGTGGTCGACCACTTGGTGGCTGAGCTGCTGTCGTTCCCACACACTTCCACTTTCTTATAATACAGCTGACAGTTGACTGTGGAATATTTAGGAGCGAGGAAATGTCATGACTGGATTTGTTGCACAGGTGGCATCCTATCACAGTTCCACGCTGGAATTCACTGAGCTCCTGAGAGCGACCCATTCTATCACTAATGTTTGTAAAAGCAGTCTGCATGCCCAGGTGATTGATTTTATACACCTGTGGCCATGGAAGTGATTGGAACACCTGATTCTGATTATTTGGATGGGTGAGTGAATACTTTTGGCAATATAGTGTATGTCCCTGGCCGCTACCCGTACTGTTGTTGTTAATTAAGCGCAGCCTGAAGCTACTACTGTCTCCTCTCTACCTCTTGGTACTAATACCAAATTAAACATTACATGGTGTCAGAAAATTTTTAATAAAAATTTTTAAGAAAAAAAAAGGGGGGGGGGGGGGGTTGTCAATTCTTCTGCAACTTGATGGCAACACCTTTGACCAATCGCACTTTTTGCACTTTTTGCACTTACTACAGGTTTTTCCTTATGTCTGAATTCTTGTTTGTGTTGTACGTCGCTTTGGACAAAAGCGTCTGCTAAATGAAACTGTAGAATTGTAGAATTGTAGCAGATTGTCAAGAATAGTACCCACGCAACAACGATGATGCCGTTTGATCAGTCGAAGATTGACTGGCATTTATATCAGGAGTTTCAGAGGTTTCGCAGCCACGTTAGCTTCGTGTTTGCGGGTCCGTTGTCTGCGCTGGAGTTCAAACAGAAGGCGGGCTGGATCGGTATGTGGATCGGTGAACAAGGGAGAGAAATTTATAAAACGCTCGAGTGGACTGAGGGTGAAAAAGATCACCCGGATAAAGTCCTGGATAAATTTGCAGACTACATCAGATTGCAAAAAAATAAGCGACTCGCCAGACATCGTTTCAAGCAAAGGAAACAGGGTGCCACGGAAAGCTTTGATCACTTTTTGAAAGATTTACGGCTACTGTTCTTGGACTGTGAGGATGCTGATGCCGATGACATGTTGATAGACAACATTATAGCGGGCGTGAGAGAAAAGCGTGTACAAAGGTGAGGACTTGACAATGGCCAAGGCCATAGAAATCCCCCAGCAGTTTGAAATGTCACAAATACAAATGAAAATTGTTTGAGAGGAGGATGCACAGGTTTCAAAAGTGTCAAGCAGACCAAAGCTCACAGTACAAAACAATAAGGCATACTGTCACACCCAGGGAAAGACCACTCAACAAAAGCAAATCACACATATCGAAACAAAATGTGAAAAAGACCCGAAACACAAGTGGAATCAGGGAAAGTGTCCAGCAAAAGGTTCAGTCTGCTCCTGCTGTCACAAACCAGACCACTGGGCATCAGTTTGTCGCAGCTGCTTTGTGAGTTCAGTGAATGTGGAGTCAAGTAACACAAGTGGAAAAGAGATTTTGGACATAAATTTAACAATAGATGTAGTTCCAACTGCAATAGTGGACACTGACATTTTATGTCAAAAATGCAGTTTCAGATAGATACAGGTGAAAAGTGCAACACACTGACTCTGAACTGCTGTCAGTCACTCAACCACGCAGGTGAGCTGAGGACCTCCAAAAGAGTGCTCAGAACCTGCTGAAACCACAGAATAGAGCCAGTTACAGCACTGACCTCGAGTGGACAGTACAAAAAGCGTAAAGCCAAAGCTGAGTTTGAAACAGTGGACATTGCACAAGGGAATATGCTCAGCGGCACAACAGCAGAGGCCTTAGGCCTGGTTTTGAGACTGGACTCTTTACACGACAGCAGCAAGTGATGTGCACTTATGTGCACTTATGCAATAGCTCGCGCCAAAACCGGTGTTTTGGCACGAGCTATCGCGCGATTTCGGAACGAGATTTGCGTTCTAGCGTCCTGAGCTTTGGATACAGACCACAACAAAGAGCGATCGCCAGGTGATGTGGAGGTTTTCGTTCACTTCTCATCTCTAGTATGTTGTGGGACACTCATTGAGACTATCTGAGCCGGTCAGTGTGGGGAAAAAGCACGTTAGGGCGGACTTTGACGCGGGGGGGCCAGCTGCCCCATACTTTTCGCTAGCTGAGCTGCTAGCTGAGCTGCTAGCTGAGCTGCTAGCTGAGCTGCTAAGCTGCCTGCCTGGCTAAATACTGGAGCTATGTCGAAAATTAATTTCTCCATCGCTCACATGTATAAAATTACATATGGAAACAGACTCCAGGTTGAAAAAAACCAAAGTTCCCCTTTAAATGTAATCCTTTGAAATCGTAATAATATTACAGGGAATAACTGTCTGAATGGTAGAATATTAAGTTATTTCATTTAGGTGAAATCTCACGGGGGAGAAGCTTAAGATGAAATATAAAAACATTGTTCAAACAGGTCAGACCTCGGCATTATCTCATGGAGGTACTTCATGTTGATCATGTTTTACATTGTAAAGTAGCCTAAATATTAAGTGGCTGTTTGACTGTGCAGTTGTTTTATACACACATAGTCTAAATGTCTGCATCCATATCATGTCCTGTTAAATAATTAAGCCTATTTAAACTAACATAGACTTCTGCTCAGCCAACAGAAAGAAAGTAGATGCCTGTAAAACGGTGGAATAAAAGGTCATGGATGCACATATATATATATATATATATGTATATATATATATATATGCATATTTATTCAACTATTTATTTCTCTTTTGTGTCTTTTTTTTTCTTTTGGCCCAGCAGATTCTGATGGTGCTATCTGCCTGGTGGAGCCTCTTCACACCACAACAGACCTTGTAACTGTAAGTAGACAACACTCCACAGATTTCTCCAAATGGTAGTTTAAGTTTACTGAACCATGTCACTGATCTAGGATGAAGAGGATGAAACTGTGTCTGCTGCCTTTACAGAGGGGGATCCAGAAAGGCATACAGAGCTATGTTACTGATAGTTCTCTTCTCATTCACATTCTGGGTGGAATATAGAGTGTGACATTTAGCCTACACTGAAGTATTGCACATTCTCATCCTTTTTAACAGAGCATGGCTGGACAGCAGCAGGATGGTTCCTCAGCTTCCACTGCACAGACTGACACAGTGAGATGGATGTTCAGGAAACACCAGAGCTTCATTCTGTGGAATTCATGTGCAACTGTATAATTTAATGTCCTCTATGTATTCCCAGTTATCAGTAAAACAGATTTACAAACTGCATTTGCTGAGAAAAATCCAAAAACAGATTAGGAGGGCAGATCTGGAAATAGAAATACTGGAGCACAAGTTAGAGGTGGTGATGGTCACAGGAGAATTATGTTAACTACTGGAACATGAACTGAACTATCTGTTTTATTTGTAGGAAATAAAGAAGACCAAATGAAATGTGTATCATGTCTTTATTTGCTGTGGTGGTGATGATGGAGACTTAAACTCTAAAGTGATTCTTGCATACGGTGTCTCTGACTGCTCTGCTGTCCTGGATAGCTGCAGGTGGATGGGCTCATCATCTGGGTCTTCAGTTTGTAGGGCAGGGTGTTGCTCTCCTCTAATAGTGGTAATATTATGAAGAACAACACATGCCACAGTAATATCACAGGCCCTCTCAGGGGTCACCCTGAGGAGACGTAGGCTCTGGAAACGGGCTTTCAGCAGGCCTATGGTCATCTCCACCCGGGCTCTGGTCCTGCAGTGAGTCCGGTTGAAGTTCTGTTGGGGGCCTGGTTCAGGGTCAGGGTATGAGGTCATCAGCCTGGGTTGTCATGGTAACCCCTGTCACCCAGCAGAAGGCCATCAAACTCTCCTGTAATGTATAGTGGATACATCAGAGCATATTAAAGGAGGGAGACAAGAGAATTCTATTGTGAAAATCTTTATGCTGCTGACCACGCTGCAGTCTGTTGCTCAGGTTAGACTCTCCATAAATCCTGGAGTCATGAACAGACCCAGACCACGTGGCCTCCACATTAGAAATGATGTATGCAGCATCACATATGATCTGGACAGTGCAGAGAATGACAGATGTTGAACTATGATGCAGTCTTTAACATTTAGAAACAGTAGTCAGTCTACCTGTAGCCTACCTGCACATTTATGCTGTGAATGGACTTCCTGTTCATGATGTGAGGGAGCTGTGATGGGGATGTGTGTGCATCTATGCAGCCAATCACACTGGGAAATCCTAAAAGAAATTAAAATGACTAATCCCAGTCTGAGGCTGCAGCACAATGTCATTAACAGAATATGATTTAAAATGAATTTAACAGATCTCTACATCATTCACCTGTAATCCTGTGGATCCTCCTTGATGCTCTGACAGGTTTATGTCCAGGAAAACCACAATGATGAGTTAAAGCCGTTTCAGGGCCAGGAAAACTTTTCTGACTGTCCTCCATACAGTTGCCTTACTCTGCATCTCCGACATTATTATTATAATAAAAACTTTCATTTGCAAAGAACCGCAGCGCAACACACAATATCTGCTGGATGTGAGAGCATGACTGGTTGGTAATGTAAATGTAAGGACGGATTAGGTTGTTTATGTAGATTATGGACTTGAAACGATTAAGAAACGGTACCGCTCAAACCTAGCCTAGCCATGCTACACCCATGTTTCTGACGGCACAAGGGTCTAGGGAAGCTCGACAGGGAGGGAGGTGGGCTAAAAGGTTGTCTATCAAATCCCTCTGCAGCAATTGGGTAGGTATACAACCAATCAGCGCAACGAATAGACTGACGTAGTTCCGAGAGCACCGGCGGATTGTGGCTAAGTCCCATTAGGTTCCCAACCAGCGGAGCCAACTGGTATATTAAGGATTTGCCATATCCCGTCGGCATAAGTCCAAATACGTCTTTCTTCTCAATGAAACACTTCAGTGCCGTCCTTTGTTTATCTTTCAAGTTGAATTTTAGCTTCAAATCTTTAAGGGCTGTGGCCAAAGCCGAGTCCAAAGATAACTGTTTATTGTGCGCCGGTTGTTTCTGTCAGAATCGTCGCGCCCCGTCGTCACTTCGTTACGCCCGCCTTCTGACTCTACACTTCATGGTGATTGGTCCGGCCAGTTTTAGGAGAATCCAGCCTCGAGCCTTATGGAGGGTAACTAGACCCACCCTGGCAGAGAATTAAATTCGTTGCCGTGGGTTGTCTAGCGCGGCTAGGCTAGCTCAAACCGATAATTGCCCGGAAATGCGAGAACATTTATGCGCGGTCTGATAACAATCTACCGACGAATATTTAATTATCTGTGCAGTAATGCTGCTCCTTTATCCACTGGATCGTTAATAAAAGCTGTTCTACGCCAAAACTCGCTCGCTTACTGACTGAATGAATGAGGAAATGAAACAGCGTGTGTGGCTGAAAGAGGGCGGAGACAGAGAGAAACTCGAGGTTTTCTCAGATAAACCTGCTGCCGACCAGGTTAGAGTCATAGAGTCTGTTACTGCGGTAACTGACCGAGAGTTGAAGTTACCCCTCTTTGTGAAACAGGCTAGAGTTACCCCTCTGTCTCTGGTTAGAGTTACCTCGCTTCGTAAAACGGAAAACTCTGAGTTTCCCTCATTTCAGGGTTAAGAAACTCAGAGTTTTCAATGAACCTGCTTTGTGAAACAGGCCCCTGGATTTGACTCAGATACTCAGTTTCCACTGTATGTAAAAGAAAGTATAGCGCAACGGCTCCTTTCCAATTCTTATGGTTCGGAATTCACCAACCACCACTGGTGTGATCGATCAAATCACAGACTGTCCACGTGTTCCGCTTCAGAGACTTTATTGACAAAGTCCAACTAGGTGTACAGAATGCCGTATGTGTGTGTGGTCTGAAATTGAAAATATAACACAATATAAGAATATATATCTATGTACTAACTACCATTTAACAGCGATTTGTGGATTCAAAATGTCACATTGGCTTTGTAGGGTGATTTACCGCTATATTACAAAATAACCACTAGATGGTGCCATGAGACCATATAATACGTTCCTTCACAGAATTCCCTTAGGGGGAAGTAACACAAAAGCAGTACTTTCCATGCAGAAAATACCAATAACTATATGTAACTAGCAGAGGTTAGCACTCTACAGCACATATGCAACACACATATATATCTCTGCAGCAACAACAGCCATACATGGTGATAAGCATTAACTCCTACTATAAGAACAACAGGTGCTAAACGCACATGCGACCGTAACACTGCATTCCGTAGCGGCACTTAACGATGCCCAATTAACATGATGCCGCAGATTAAACATGAAATGCACAAACATAATTCAGTGGAAATCCTTCACACTATGTATATCTTACTTAAACACACTTACATTCTTTCAATTGACGCACACAACAGCATGTACACAGAGCTACGAGAAGCTAACGAGATGAACACCGTCTTCTCAACTGCACCAGGGCTGGAGCATACCAACTTAGACGGGGTGGAATGTACCACTCCAAATGGAGGGGTGCAACAGTCAAGAATTGTTCGTCTTTGTTACAGTATGTATTCTCAAGGGGTCACTTCACTGAAACCATACAACAGTAAGACATTAAACATCCCCCCTCAGAGCCAGAGTTACTGTGAATCATCCACAGAAACACCAGAGACAGTTTAAGATGACATGTACATGATCAAAAATGACTCAAACATAAACTAAAATGGCTCAAACATTATCTGAAATGATTCATACATGATGACTCAAACATGACTCAAAATGACTTATCAAACATTACCCAAATTGACAAATATGTTTCAGAAATACTGAATGTGGCAGTAGCAAGGGGTTAAATAAAAATATGGTGGAGATTGGATCCAGAACGAGTGTAAACTCGCTCAATAGCTCAGCAATGACCGGCAATGCCACCTTATGAATTTCACCCAAAGAATTGTTCCACCTCTGGCAGCGACTTCAGAGGCACACAGACACAGGTCTGTTATACCATGAGGCAGGAGTTGTAGTTTCACCATTATTATTACTGCTCCTTTATTCTCAGCTACGCAGCAGCCAGTCAGGCAACGGCGAAGCTTGGTGTTTTGGAGACAGAAGCGGTGTTCCAACCATGAGAAGCGGAAGCAGATGTCGCAGCCTGCATTGGCATTACTGCGACTGGCTGGTTGAGAAGACTGGTATCCTGTCCTGCCAGATCCTTCACCTGGATGGAGCTGTGCTGCAATTGTTGCTGCCTGCTGTTCTAAAAGAGGAGATGCTGAACCAGGTTCACCAGTTGCATGGTAATCAAGGTGTAGAAAGGACACTGGAGCTACTATGGGCTTGGTGTTACTGGCCAGATATGTCCTCAGAGGTGGAACAGTGGATTCAGGCATGTGACAGGTGCCAGGTTGCCAAGGATACTCAGCCAGGTGCTCATAGTTTCATGGGCCACTTGCTAGCTTCCAGAACAAATGAGATTCTAGCCATTGATTACACCATTTTAGAACCTTCCTGGAATGGACTTGAGAATTCTCTCGCTGTGTGTTTACTTCTTCACTGGTAAACACAGCGTTTGCATCTTAGCTGTTTTAGTTGTTGGATTATTGTGCCTTACTTAACTTTTATTAATTAACCCGTTGTAGAAGTTTAGGATAGTTCACAAACATATATCAGTCGCTGTAACTTAGAGTAATATGCTGTAGTGGAAAAGCACTGGGTGTCTGGGCCTGGGTGAACATCTGTGCTTCAGAGATCAATAAGGGCAGTATCTCACGTTGAAGACTACACAACCAGGACCCGCTCAGCGGTTCAGGGGAAGGGTTGCCCCCACCCTGAGGTGAGAAGGAGAACAAGGAGCGCAGTCATGAGCTGTGCACGAGCAGACACAGGATGAGAGAAGCAGCCAATCAGAGGGAGAGGACACCAAAAGAGCTTGCATGATGTTGTAGTAGTGTATAAGTCTGGGTCAGGGTGAAACTAGGTGTAGTCAGACTTCATGAACTGACAGTGTCTCTGTTGCTGTTAGGGAAAGAACTCTGGACCCAGAATTTTGTTCTGTTATATTCAATCTTCTGCTAAATAAACATTTATAGTAAGACCTAAATACCTTCTCCTATTGCTTCATTCAACGAACGTGCAGGAGCTATCTCTATTTTGCCGGTAGATTGGGATTGAGCTCCAACAACAGCAAGGAAAAGTCAACATAAGCCAGCACCGGTGCAATGGTGAGGTTATTTTTCAGGGCCTCAAAGCTGTGATGGCACTCCTCTGTCCAGGATTCAGTGGCAGCCCATTCACCTCTCTTCAATTTGGAGCCTTCCAGAATGGCTACCAGTTTATAAAGAGAAATCACATGGCCCAGGTAATGAACCTCCAACTAGAAAATGCTTCATTTGGTCAGCTTTGCTTAGAAACCCTCCTGCTGATGTCACCTCAACACCGCCTCCAACCTCTCCAGATGCTGCTCTATTGTGGAGGAAAAGACCACAATGTCATCAAGGTAGAGAAGCAAAGACTGGCATTGCTAGTTCCTAAATATCTGCTGTATTAACCTCTGAAAAGTACTGGGGGCATTATAAAGTCCAAAGGGAGTGCAATTCCACTTGAACAGCCAAAAGGGCATGCAGAATGGAATTTCAGGTCGGTCTGCCTCAGCAACTGGAATCTGGTTGTACCCACTAGCCAGGTCCATGGTGCAAAACTAACAAGTACCTGTAAGCGCATCCAAGGATTCCTCTATGCAAGGAAGAGGGAAAGTGTCCTTCCTCGTCTTACTGTTTAGTTGTCTATAGTCTACACACATGCGTAGACTGCCATCCTTTTTCCTGACTAATATAATAGGGGAGGCATATGGGCTGCTGTTCTCGTGGATCACCTGTGTCTCCAGGAGTAGAGCAATATGCTCTTTTACTACCTCATACTCTGATGGAGGAATATGCCTGTAGCATTGCCTAACTGGGACATTATCTAAGAGAGGGATTTCTTGAGCTATTAAATTAGTGCAACCCAAATCTCCACTGAGGCCAGGAAAGACGGATGTGTATTTCCTAAGCAGAGACTTCACCTGACACTGCCCATTTACAGGCAATGATGACAGGTCCGTGGCTTCTACCTGGTCTAGCACAGCATGAGACACAGCAGAGTGAGATGCTGCTGTTACCACATCTGATGACACCTTTCTAACTCCTGCAGGTAAAATAGCAACATGAACCTCATCCAAAGTGCCAACAATGGTACAGGGATGGAGCAGGACATCAGTTGAACTGACACGAATTATTGGGATGTAAGCTGTGCCCCAAATCACCCAGATCACAGTAAGAGAAGCAAGGAGCTCAGTTGGTGAGCCAAATTTCAGCGGCTCAAACAACACAGTGCTGTGGGAGTATTTCTCTGAGCAGGTGACTGCAACAATCTTCATCACAACACCAGGTACGTGACAAGCCTTCCTGCCCCAAACCCTCACCTAACCAGTGACAACTTGAGGGGCCTTTACACTAGCCTGAAGGCATTTTTCAATGCCTGCAAGACAGACTCTTGAGCCCCAGCACCTTCTGGCAAATTAAACAAGGTGGAGCTGTGTTGGCCAAAGAACTCTCCATAGAGTCTGCTATCACATTCATTCTTAAAATACCAGGGACCCAAGGATTCACCTCACCATTTAACCACTGCACTCCACACTGCGGCATCAACTTACCACAGAGCTCAATATCCGGATCTAAATATTTAATGTAATGTATAGCCAGTGAGAACTGAAAAATTCACAGAGTGGAGCCTCCAGGACTGGGGGTGAGGCGGTGTCGAGTCCCTCCAGGACTGGGGATGAGGCGGCGTCGAGCACCCCAGGGTCCGCAGAGAAGTCCAAAGACTCCTCGTGGGCCATATAGTTGGCTTGGAGCACCTCACACCCAGAAATGGTGATTTTAAGTGCCTCAAGAGCTGAAGGGGTTGTCTTAGCCTCCACAAGGGTAAAAGCAGCGATCAGCCTCTCAGAAACTGATGACGCAGCTTTGAGTACTTCAGAAACTGACAAGACAGCCCTGGGGCACTCAAGAACAGAATTGGTGGGACCATCAACCTGCCCAGAACATGAAGGGACGGTGTCGACCCACCCGGAACCAACAGAGGCAGCATCAACCTGCTCTACAGTGGCTTGAAGGCAGGGCTGGTGTAGGGAGACCTCCAGGATGGATACCGTTGGGGCCTCAGATGGGCTCAGTGGCGAGACCTCAGAAACACAAGGGAGCGGTGAGGTCAAGGCACCAAGGATCAGCCTCTCATCGAGCTGCATCTTCGACGGGAAAGCTTTTCCACTGGTGGCTCAACAGGACACAGGAGAACAGGCTCTGGTTCATTACTGAGTGGGGGACTAGCTGGTTGGGAGTGGGCTAACTCAGGAGTAGGCAGAGAGCTACCAGGTAGAGTTGTCAGATGGGTCAGGGCTCAAAGCTCAAAGACATACTCAGGCAGCAAGTGAGTGAGCCAAGGTTTCTCGGCAACCTCTCGGCATGCCTGCGACATATACACTTCTGTTAGCTGAGGGTGTGGTGCCTCCCTCCACAAGCCATAAATGTGAGCAAGTTTGTAAAATAGCTCACTGTACTCCCTATTCAAGATGGGGTCAAATGAGGACTCAGATGGCTGTGGTCGACCATGGCGAAGCTGCCCCCCTGGCTGGTTGCAGCTACTTTAATCTGTGGTAGGGGTCATGGATAAACACAGTCAGACTGAATGTTTGCCGGGTTCATGTTAATGGCCAGATCATACTGTCAAGGGACGGGGGTGTGAACCCAGAGTGCAAACAGTCAGGTGCAGACTCGGGCAAAGGCGTTTATTTAAACAGAAGTTAACAAAGCCGGTAGACTCTCAAACAGAACAGAGCCCAGAACACTCACGAACCAAGGAAACAGACTGAGGGAAAGGGGTTGGCTGGTTTGGGAAACCGGTGGTTCAGAGGACGCCCAGCTGGTCGTGCCGCAACCACAGCAGGACGAGCCGCAGTGAGTAGTAGGTAAGCGCGCTGCAGAGAAAGCCGGTAAGGAAACCAACACAGAGGCAGCCAGGAAGACAGGCAGAGCAGACAGGCAGCGGATCTGTCGGTCCAGCAGAGAGCTACAAGAAATGACCAGAAAGCCAGGTTTAGCACAGTGGCTGAAACAACAGAGCATTAGATTCTCCAGACTACTCACAACAGGGTGAAGCTGACGCAACGACCTGGCAGCAAGAGGAAAGGCTGACCCAGCTTTATCTGCCACTGATTGGTAATCCAGTCCAGCTGCGTACCTCTTCACAGCTGGAGTCCATGAGCCTGGTCACTGACAGTCGGAGGTGCAGCACAGAGGGGGCGGGACCGAGAAAGAGAGCAAGAGACAGGAGAGAGAGAGTGCAGGGGCGAGATGTCCGGAGGAGAGGGAAGAGGGAGGAGAAGAAAGTGAAAAGTGAGGAGAAAAGGAGGGAGAAATAGAGGAGAAGAGAGGAAAGAAGAGGGCAGGCAGGGGACCATGGCTGGAGTGTGACACGTACATTTTTTTTCAAAATTACTTGAAAATAGACAGAATGACTCAAATTTTGTCCAAAGTAGCAGGTAAATTAATCACTGCTGCTTTATCACTTTTTAATTGATTCTGGGAACATGATGAGTGATTTTGATGTTGTGTCTCCTTTAGAAGATAAAACATGAACCTGCACAAGAATTCAAGTGGAAACAGACACGCACAAGCACAGTATTCAGTGAGCTCAGAGCTCCCCCTGCTGGCTGAACACATGTGGTGCTGTGGACAGGTGAGGAGACTGTCCAAAAGCACAATCAGCCTTGACACAAAAGAACTACAGACGAAGCTTGTGTGTGTTTTAGTACCTGTGTTGTTGTGTCTCTGTTTGTATTGGTTTTGTGTCTGTTTGTCTTTATTTTGCAGTTATTTATGGGAATTTTGCATATTGTTTTGTATCATTTCACATTCAGCTACCCTTTTGTGTGTCATACTGGTAGTTTTACTTCAGTTTGCAGTAAATCAGCATCTGTTTGTGGTTAATTTCTGTTTGTGTCTGGCCTTTTTGTGTGTCTTGCTAGTTGTTATGTATAAGCTTTCATTGGTGTTCCACCTGTGTTGGTGTCACTTCGAATCAGTTTCAAACATTACAGTGTGCGAGTGCTGTTATTGCAGTAAAACTACAAATACCAGAGTAAAAGTGCTGTTACTGCATTACAACTACAAAAGTAACACAGTACGAGTACTGTTACTGCAGTAGAATTAGCACACAATGAAAGCAGTGTCACTACAGTAGTCAGTGCGGTTGAAGATGGATCAAGGATCAGAAGCCGTGTCAGTGTTTTGTTGTGTTTACATGGACAGAAACTAAAGATTTATTAACGAATGACAGCAGATCAATATGTTTATCAGGTTTTATGAAACAGATTCAATAGGCTGTGTGATCAACAGGAACCGTTTCTGGAAGCTTCTCCTCAGTGTCAGACTGAGTTACATCATGGAAACTGGAAGCTGCTGACACCTGATCTTCGCTCCGCCCACTGCTGCACCAGGACAACAGGTGTCAGGTACTGGTGTGTTCAGGTGCTGTTGGAAACCAAACAAACTGAATCTGTTTGATTTCAGCAGCTCACAGAACATTTAGAGAACTAAACCAGAACGTCTGGGTGGAGATGACCTGGTTCAAGTTCTTGATCAGAGCTGAGAGTTTCAGGCTGAATTTACTGTGATCAAAGATGGGCTATAAGAAGATTATTCACTCTGTTCTTGAAACACTTTCTACTTGAAAAAGATTATAACAGAAAACAACAGTGACTACGTCTCTGTAACCCACACAGTAGGCAAATTACTTCAAAGTACAACAGTATTCGATATAGAACAGCATTTTCTCTGTTGTCAGATTACAAAGCACCAACTTACATTCCCTATATTAAAAATACAAGTTTCACAGTAGGAATTTAATACAGGAAAAGTGAATCCACCTTCCATTACTGAGATTTTAATGTTTGATTCCTTCAATACTTTATGTCCACCTTTATTTCTCATTACAGACTAAATCCTCCTCAGCATGAAGTATACCAGAGTTCACTAATTTCTCATTTTTCACATTTGCGGAAGGGGTAGTGTTGATCTATCTTTTTTTAAAACACCCTAAAAGTTTTTTTTATTGGATCCAAGACTGTCTAGGTGGCCCTTTTCACTTCCTTTGTTCTTCTGTAGAAAACTCTTGTGCGATTTTGTGAGATGGTTCTCATGCTGGAATATTCCTTTTCTTCAAGCCTCGCAGACCGGGAGTCATCTTGTCAGCCAGTATTTTGGTTTATCCACAGCCATTCATGGTACATTTATAAATATCATCTACCTAACACCTTTTGCACTCCTCTAGCCTCATATCATCAAACTCCCACATCTGTGCTTCACTGTCAGGACTGTGTATGTCAGGTTCACACCAAACATGCTGAACTCCAGCTGACAGCAACAAATTTATCTTCATCTGTCCAAAGGAAGTGCTCCCAACATTCATCATGCTTCTTTTCATGCTCTGAATTTTTTCATCTGAAAATTTCGTTCTGTACAGCAACAGGTGTTATTTCCCTTTTCTTTCATCCAGGTTGACGTTTTGAGGCGTCCTTCACACTAACTATGACTGAGCAGAGTGAGAGCTCTTACTTTTCCCTCCTATCTGTGCAGTCAGATAAAAGCTGCAGCATCAGTTGCTGCTGCACTCAGCTCATTCTGCCGGACCCGCAAACAGCTACTGCTGGAGCAGTTACAGCCCATCAAACCTCCATCAGACCCCTGCCTGTGCGCTCCGGCAGGCCGCAGGTGAACGGCTCCTGTGCGGCTGAGCGGCTCGGAGATGCCGGTGCAGATCCCGGACGACTCGGACTTCTCCTCGTTCAAAGATCAGTGTCTGAGCGCGGACGGATGGACGAGCCGCTACAACAAGGGAGGAGTGACGGTGTGGTGCCGAGACCAGGAGAGCAGCACGGTGCAGAAACTTAAGGTGAGACCGGACCGGTACCGGGACTGCACCACCTCCACAGCACAGTAGCAGTTTCTCAGTTTGAACAGACCTCAGGAAAAATGTTGCTGCACCGTCTCTCACATTCTGCTCAGTTTACTTATGTGCTGTTTGGGACCTAAAGCTAACGACTTTGGCTGGATTTAGAGCATTTCATGTTTTCAGACCTGACAACTTTCCTGCTCCTTTCTTGAAACCTCACGTTTCAGTTTTAACATGAAGACAACGTGGAAGCTGCTTGTAGCTCTGTACATGCAATGATAATATATAAAACCCTTTGAACACCAATTTCTGTCTCCTACCAATGAGTCCGTGGCACCATGCTGTCAAAATAGCAAAAACTGGAACCTTGTCTGGTTCAACCTGCCCCACATCGAGTCCTACTGATATTAAAGGCCTCAGAAGTTGGTGAAATGTTGACCAAAGACTTTCTGGAGATATTGGACCCATAAAATGATTTCACTGTTTGTTTGTTTTTCTAAGGGGTGGGGGGATGAAAAAAAATCACAGGTCTCAAACATTTGGATCTCTCAAAATTTAGACAAAATTTGTTGCAGAAATTAGTTTTGGGTCCCAAATATCAACTCCAAATAAAATTTGAAAAGTGAATATTTTCTGGTTTCTTTCCTCCTCTCTGACAGTAAACTGAACATCTTTGGACAAAACATTTTTTTCTCCATTTCCTGACATTAGTGAGACCAAACATTTGATCAGTTAATCCAGACAATAAGCCACAGTGAAATAATGGTTTGTTGGAATCTTAAATTTCATCAAACCAGAGTCAGACAGAAAGCGTTCAGAAGGAATCCTGATTTCATCGCCTCAAGCCCCTTGCTTGCACTTTACTTGAGTGTTTCCACTTAAAGTAAACTTTTGTATGACTGCATTTGCAAGAATTATTGTACTCCTCTGCAGGCTGACACTGAATTTTGCTGATGGGTGAAGGTGTTTTTCTGCACAATCATGGAACAAATCCAACTGTCTCCCATGCTTAGTTTGTTCTTGAGAACAGATCTATTCTCTCTTGCTGCAGTTTTTTTTTTTTTTTTTTTTTTTGCTCAAAGTATCTGTGACAGTTGACTGCAGGTTTCACAAACAATCAGTGCTGGTTTCAAAGTCACCTGAATATTAATCTCTGTAAAGAAGATCTGATATTTGATCCTGTGCGTCTGTAATCTTGTAACTTTACTCTTGAGTACTGCAGTCCCTGCAGAACCCCAAAGCCCAGGTTTGAAATGAATGTTGTCTTTAAAATAATCACTAAAATGACACCATTTATCTGCCAGAAATGGTAAAAACAGTAATTATTGGTGATATGCAGCTCTAGCAGGATAACTAACCAAAACTAAGACCTCGGAGCTTCAGTTCTATTTTAGGTTCTTTACGACGTTGAACTGAGTGGTGGGGAGTTTCAGAGATCTCATCATCCCCACACCCATGGATTATGTCCCATAAATGAACCAAGACGCACATGTCTCGAGGTGTTAATGATGGTAAAACACTCTGAGGAGGACCTCAGGACTGCATTCAGCTGATAATGGATGGATGAATGTTCCAGTTTAACATAGATGTCCTCCTTCACTCCTTTCTCAAACCGTCTGTCTGTTCTGTTCAGAATGTGGAAATTACTGTCCTCTGAGGAGCGTCCCTTATCCCTCAGATGCAGGTGGATGCTAAGTCGTGTCCTGACGAGCTGCTGTCCTCTCATGTTCTTGTCTAGCGGTTGTTAGTTTCTCCTATATGTCTGTGGACTCCTTGCTGTATTGAAGTGCAGATACACCACTGCTCTGCTTGTGTTTGATGTTTTATATTCAGGATGCACCAGTTTGCATCTCAGAGTGTTGCTGGTGTTCATAGAATTTTCTGAGAGCTACGTATGTGATGTCAGTGTTGTTCCTTCCGTTCTTCTTATTTGTTTACTTTAGTGTTGTTTTTTTCCTGATCTCTTTGTTGACTTGATGGAGGACCAGTTAGGAGAGCAGCAGGTTTTCAGTGCTTTCTAAGTATGTGTGTTCCTTCTTCTTTCCCACTGCATTGGTTGTGACATTCTAAGCCAAGTATGGGCAAACTACGGCCCCCGGGCCACATACAGCCCTTTGGCCTTTTCAGTTCGGCCCGCGAAATAATTTTGTCAGTGTTAGAATTGACTAAATTACAGTAAAGACCACATTCATTTGGCCTTCCCCTGCAGTATCCAATGTTTCTGTTGACCCCACTAGATGGCGCTCCAGACACAAGTGACCTTTGTTGGTTTATTTTCTCTTCTTCCACTTTGCAGCTGCATTGAGCCCTGCTGTAACGATGAGTTTATCAAAGAAAAGAAAAGTCGACAGTGAGTGTCGAGTGTTTCACAAAGAGTGGATTACTAAATATTTTTTCGCTGAAGTCCGTCCAAAGGCTGTATGTCTTATTTGCAATGAAACCGTTGCAGTTTTTAAAGAATAGAATATCAGCTGGCACTTTTCCACGAAGCATGCTAACTACGCTAGCAACCAGTCAGCGCCAGAATGGACAGCTACGGTCAGAGGCTGCAGCCAGTTTACAGATTCAGCAAAAATGCATTTTTTTCTGCAAACTACGATTCAAGAGTCAAGCCCGAAGGCAAATTATTCAGCTAGCAAGCCTTTCTCTGAAGGGGAGTTTTTGAAAGAATGCATGGTAGACACAGCAGGTCGCCTGTATCCAGAGCAAAAACAAATTTGAAAAAATTAGTTTATAACGCGGGCTGCACAGTGACGTAGTGGTTAGCACTCTCACCTTGCAGCAAGAAGATCCCCGGTTCAAATCCCGGCCTGGGCCTGGGATCTTTCTGCATGGAGTTTGCATGTTCTCCCTGTGCATGTGTGGGTTTTCTCCGGGTACTCCGGCTTCCTCCCACAGTCCAAAAACATGCTGAGGTTAATTGGTTACTCTAAATTGTCCGTAGGTGTGAACGTGAGTGTGATTGTGTGTCTGTATATGTAGCCCTGTGACAGACTGGTGACCTGTCCAGGGTGTCCCCTGCCTTCACCCGAGTCAGCTGGGATAGACTCCAGCACCCCCCATGACCCTAGTGAGGATAAAGCGGTGCATAGAGGATGGATGGATGATTTATCACGCAGGACAGTTACTTGCTGTGACGGGTTGTCTGTCAGTGGATCTACTCAATACACACACACAACGGCAGATTGTCAGAGTAACACAGTTTATTTTACCCCCACTCCCGCAACCACTCAGTCTCTCTCGCCCGGCACCTCACCAGACCTTGTCCGGTGAATCCTCTTCGGCTCCGTCAGTTCCCCAGAATCAGCGTTCCTCGTCTCTCACTTCCCAGCGGCTCGCCGATAAGCAGCCTTCGCCGTCTCTCACTCCACAGCAGCTCTTGTTCTGTCTCAGCTCCTCCTCTCGTCCATCTGACTCTCTTCTCTGTCCACCCATCTTTTATGCTCCACTCCAGACTGCTACTGTGGAGGTAATCAGGTCAGCCAGTTGTTACCACCTGTGCCAATTACCTTGACGCTGCTTCCACGCACTCCTCCACACCTCTCTCCCCTGCAGCTGAGCTCTCCCACGCCCGTCGCCACACTTGCCTTGTTGAACTGATCGACGAAGACTTAACCAGCTCACTGAACGAAAAAGCGGAGTCCTTCAAGCTACATTCATTAGCACTGGACGAGAGTAATGATATAAAAGACACTGCTCAGCTTTTAATTTTCATTAGCAGGATTAATTAACATTTTGAGACAATGGAGAAATTTTTGACCGTGGAATCCATAAAGAGTAAAACACGTAGAGAGGACTGTAGGACAGGGTGTCTGGGGTCATCGAGGGGCTGAAGCTTCTGTGGTGTAAACTCGCCAATGTTACCACAAATGGATTGCCAAACTCGACAGGAAAAAACGTCGGGCTGCTGAAAAGAATCCAGGATAAGGTGAAAGAGGAAAACCCTGAGTTGGATGTGATTTTCCTACACTGCATAATCCATCAGGAAGTGCTCTGTAAGTCTGTTTTGCATCTTAATCATGTCGTGAAGCCAGTCGTAAAACTTATTAACTTTATACGAGCGAGAGGGCTTCAGCATCGTCAGTTCATTAAGTTTCTTGAAGAAACTGATGCTGATCACCAGGACTTGCTTATCACTCTCATGTCCGCTGGTTAAGTTTGGGGAAAGTATGCCAGCGAGTGTGGGAGCTCAAAGGTGAGATTAGCTCATTTTTGGAGTTAATCCAATGATTTTCCTGAGCTGCGTGACAGAGATTGGCTCTGTGACTTTTGCTTTTGCCGTGGACATACTGACGCACATGAATGAGCTGAACGTGAAGCTGCAAGGGAAAGATGAAATTGTGCACAAAATGTACACAAATGTGACAGCCTTCAAAGCCAAACTGACTTTATTCTCAAGACAAATGTCAAAAAAATCCTTTGCTCATTTCCTTATACTGGCAACGCTGGCAGAGGCCAGTCCACATGTGATGAAATATAAGGAATCGCTAGACGACCTACACGGAGAATTCTGCCGTTGGTTCTCTGATTTTGAAAAAATTGACAAGACCCTTCAGCTGGTATCATGTCTCTTGTCACAAGACCCAGAAACGGCATCACAGGAGTTGCAGTTGGAACCAATCGATCTTCAAAGTGACTCGGTCTTAAAGGAGAAGTTCAGCTCCCTTCAACTGAATGACTTTTACACTTCACTAAGTGACGCCAAGTTTTCAAACATTTGAAAGATGACACAGAGGATGCTGGTGTTGTTTGGATCTACCTACATGTGTGAGCAGACGTTCAGCGTGATTAACATCAACAAAGCACACCACAGATCCCAGTTAACTGATCAACACCTCAGATCCGTCCTGAGAATTCCCACAACCAAATTGACACCAGACTTTGATGCACTGGCAAAAAAGGGTGACCAACAACACTGTTCCCACTGAAACTGAATGTGAGTATTCTTTACTTTGTCAGTGTTGTCTTTAACATGTAATTCATATTAGTTTGCACAGTCTCCAACCATCTGATGCTGGTCTGGCCCGTCTGTTGAATTTCAAAAGTCAATGTGGCCCCTCAGCCAAAAAGTTTGCCCACCACTGTTCTAAGCCCGGTGTTTTAAGGTTCTATCAGCAGATGTTGGTCTGTGTGGACGTTTTTTGAAAACGTCAGTTTGCCCTCCTTCTCAACATGCCCAGTACAGTCCAAAAAAGGCATCCCCCCCCCCCCCCTCCCTCACATCCTCCCTGTAAACCTGATGTTTCTGTCCACGTACGTAGTCGCTTCTGTTAAGGGTCTCCTTTATGTTCTAGTTCAGACCTAGGAGTGGTCCACATATCTGAATCAGTGGCTGGGAACTGTTCCCTGGAAGGAGCTTGGTGCTCTGCTCTCTGCCTCGTCCATGTAGAGGTTGTCCACAGTGGATGACACTAGAGAGTCCATGGCACAGCCGAGCTTTTGCCACTAGAAATCCTAAGTGTATTAAAATATGTGGTGCTCAGGCAGAGATCCAGCAGGTTCATATCTGACGGGAAGTGAGGTTGGTTCTGTGGTTTATGGATATGTGTTGTACTTGTGGTTTTCTGACTGTCTCTACTGCCTCATATTTAGGTTTACATGTGTACACTGAGCCAACATCACGTGAAACCATTCATCTGGGACAGGTTCATGTTTTAAACCTTGTTGACAGAATCAGTGGAGTTTTGGAGCTCAGGTGGAGCCCAGGTGTTCTACAGTGTTACAGGAGACTGATGGACCGGAGTTGGATGGTCTGTGTGTCTTCAACAGTTTGAAGCCAGATGGACAGTCAATGGTTTTTGCGTTTTTCAGCTGTAACAAATAATGTTCTTCTTCTTGCTGTAGGAATTTGGCAAAGTTGAATCCTCAGCCATCCTTAACTCAACTTTGCCATATCCAAACAACAGTTACCAGTGTAGATTGATAGACTTCTTTATTTCCTTTGATGCTTAAATAAACAGAAATGTCAGTGTGCATGTACTGTTCTCTAGACGTGTTATATACAACTTGTATGTCAATGCAGTTAAACAGCCAGCCAAACTCAGTTTTCATGACCCAGGAAGTGAGTGCCTTGCTCCTTTATTAGCATGTCATGGTGAAAACTTGTGAGTGAAACTGCAATGTGCAAACAGAAGAGAAAAGGGCATTTTTAGCTTAGTTGTAAAGTGGCCTGGTTAATATAAACTACTAGCAAAGTGCTATAAGCAGTCATTAAACATCAATCTACTGATTAAATGCTATGCTAGCATGCTATATAAGTTATCACGCAAAGCCGCTGATGTGCTCATTCACAAGCTATTAGCGCTATAAACATGCTAACACATTAGCATAGGACATTAGCATAACACATTTCCGAGATTAAAACGGAATAAACCACAATAAATGCATTTCTATAAATAAACAGTCAAATTAAGCATTTTATAGCCATCCTGAACGCTAAACAATGAAGGAAAAACTTAACCCATTCAGTCCCTTCAGGATTTCGTGGGCGTTTTTCGTGATTGTTGCGGCCGAAAATACTTGAATTTATGGCAGCTTTTCTAAAATATTGCGATAAAAGTTGCGATGTTTTAAGCTTATTTGTTGTGATGAAATTGCAGGAGACAGTGACAACTGCTAAAAAGCTGCATTTTTTTTCAGCTTGTAGAACATGTTTAAACACTGTAATTGACAATATTTATTCTGAAATTAATTATTTAACGTTCCAACCCGTTTCCACAAAAGCTGACACACCATGGTGGGAAATTAGCAGCAGCCAGATACTGGTTTAACAGGACGTGGTTGGTAGATTTGTGGCACAAAATGATCATTTGCTATTGAATGAATCATATTTGGACATATCTGTCAGTGGCTCCAAAAGTTCATTTCACTTCCTGGCACACACGTGTTCACACACACGCTCACGGCTTGTCACGTCAATTAACAAGAACAGCACTGAGCGAGCGCAGTCCTTCACTAAGACTGTTCATTACCTGACCTCGTGCTGAACACAGGTGTGTGTTCTGCATGTGTACACACCGAATCGTATGACCTAACTATGCAGGGGGCGACTGTAATTGATGGGACTCAGAAACACCCCCACAATTTAATCAGTTGTTCCTTGTATCATTTCCGATACGCCCACAGTGGTAGATTTGTTGTAGGATCACAATCGTGATCATCAGCAGGCTGCTGAGGTAGCGTTCACCTGTTGCCATGGTTACCGTGCCGCTATCAGACGCCGTCCCGCTATGAATCCTTAACAAATCTGTTGATCCAAACTTTAAGACGTATCACTGCTGAAGTCTAATCATTTGGTCCTTGTGTCATTTCTGACCGACCCTGAAAACTTCCTTTTAAACTGACAGCGTAACGGCCTGTTACGACAGCATAACGGCTCGTTACGCTGAAATGCGCTGGCGAGAACCCTGTAATGGGTCAGTGGAGTCTGCAGACCTGTGAGAACGCGCCTGGTGAATAAAGAAGAAACAGCCCTTAACAAGGATTCCCATGTAGAGAAAGGCTGAAAACGTTCAGGGGTGAGTCTCCTGGTTTTAACACAGGTAGCAAAGGCAGTCACTTGCAGTCTGACTTCCATATCCTTTTCAGGATCTACCAGTTCAAAGAGTGCGTGGACTTCAGGCTCAGGAGACTTGTAGAGAAAGCCAGGTCCCTTGAACCACATAGTGTCCATAAGCTGTGATGCGGAGACAGATCTCTTCGCCAGATCTGCTGGGTTCTGTTCTGAAGGGACATAGTGCCACTGCTCTGGGGAGGTTGTCTGGCATATGCGGTGCACTCGATTTTGCATGTACACAAAAAAACGTTTCAAGTCATTACAGATGTATCCATGGACCACTCTGCTGTCACAGTAGAACTTCACTGCGTCTGGTTTGTGGTGCAGTTCATCTAAGATGAGCTTTGCCATCTCAACTGCCAAAACAGCCCCACATAGCTCGAGTTGGAATTGTGGTCTCGGGTTGTGGTGCTAGTTTTGCTTTCCCTAGCACAAATCCAACTTCACAGTGACTGTCTTCGGTGACAGCTCGTAGATAAGCCAGTGCCCCTATGGCCCACTTTGAGGCATCAGAAAAGAGACATAGTTTGGTGTATGAGGATCTTGAGAGCGACATTGGTATGTAGCAGTGAGGTATGTTAAGGCTGCTCAGCTCTTGGAGCAATGATTTCCATGCCTTCCATGTGCTCAGTCTGTCATCAGGAAGAAGGGCATCCCAATCCTGAATTCCACCAGCCAGCTCTCTCAACAATAATTTGCCCCTAACTGTCACTGGTACCGCCAGTCCTAGAGGGTCAAATATGCTGTTAATGATGGAGAGTACTCCACGGCGAGTGTATGGTTTGTTAGCAACAGCTACTTTGAATGTGAAGGTGTCTGTGTTTAAATCCCAGCATAATCCTAAGCTCCTTTGGGTCAGCAGGGTTTCATCATCAAGACCCAAATCTTTGATGCCGGAAGCCAGTTCCTCAGGTTCAAAGGCCTGCATCACAGCGAGGCTGTTCAAAGCAATTTTGTGGAGTTTCAGGTTCAACTCAGTAAATGATGCACAAGTACGCTTCAGCAAGTCTATAGCTGCAGACTCTGTGGGAAGCAATATCAGTCCGTCATCCACATAGAAGTGTCTCTCAACAAACCGTCTGGTGTCTGCTCTAAACTTTGGCTCACCTTGCTGAGCTGCTCTCTGGAGACAATATATAGCGACTGCTGGAGATGGGTAGTTTCCAAAGACATGCACACGCATGCGATACTCTTCCACCTCTTTCGACAGGTCGTTATCCTTGTGCCATAGGAATCTCAGTCTCTGTGGTCGTCTCTCACCAGGAATTCATAAAACATTTGCTGAATATTAGCAGTGACTGCAACAAGGTCTTTTCTGAACCGTAGCAAGATGCCCAGGAGAGTGTTATTGAGATCAGGCCCGGTCAACAGGACTGAGTTGAGGGAGACTCCTTGTTGCTGGGCGCTTGAGTGGAACACTACTCGTATCTGTGCTGGCTTCTGAGGGTGATATACACCAAAGATGGGCAAGTACCAGCATTCATGTTGCTCATGGATTGGTGGTGCAGGCTCTGCATGCTGGTTCTCAAACAGCTTTTCCATGAAGACAGAAAACTGCTGTTTCATTTCAGGATTTTTGTTGAGGGTGCATCTTAAAGAGCTGAGGCGAGACAAAGCCTGCTCTCTGTTATCTGGGAGTGAGAGACGAGGCGACCTGAACGGCAAAGGAGCAATCCAACTGTTCATTTCATCCTGATGGACTTCTTTCTCCATGATTTTTAGAAACCTCTCATCCTCAAAGGACATGGCACACTTGTTGTCGTTCTCTGTACTTTCAAACAC
This sequence comes from Acanthochromis polyacanthus, assembly GCF_021347895.1. Taxonomy (NCBI): domain Eukaryota; kingdom Metazoa; phylum Chordata; class Actinopteri; family Pomacentridae; genus Acanthochromis; species Acanthochromis polyacanthus. The sequence continues at coordinate 30,917,071 of NC_067122.1, read as the reverse complement.
TTTTGAGCCCTAGTTTGTCTTCTGCTGACAAAGGCTTTGATGTACATCCTTTGCTCCCCGCCGTAGCTTGGTTTTTCTTTTATCAATGCTGTTGTGGCAAGGAGTGAGAAGAGATGGACCTCCGTTCTGTAAGATGTCAGTCTTGAAGGCACTTGCAACAGGTTTATGATGCATTGTCGATGCACACTTCACCCACAATTACCCAGCGCTGAGCAAAGGGTGCATTATGAGGTCCATTTACTTGCTGTCTCACCTTGTGCACTCGTATCATGTCTCTCCCCAGTAGAATCATCATCTGAGCATTAGGATCTAGCTCTGGAATTTTGGGAGTGATATGTTGCAAGGGCGACTTCTGGTGTCGGTATTTCAGAACTGTTGGTCGTTCTTTCATTGCACTCGAGAGAGGTGGAGGATCCATGCACACACCTCCATTTACTGCTTCAATTTGAAAGCCCACTGCTTTCCTTTCTGTCATCTCTGTCATACTTGCACATTTTCATCAAGTATGGTGACAGGTTGCCTTCAACCCCAAACAGTTAGAAAAATTCAGAGCGAGCAAGTGAACGGTTGCTCTGATCATCAAGGATGACATAAATTTTGACCGAGCGCTCTGACTGACCTCGAGGGAAGACTCGTACCAAACACACCTTCAAACAGGACCGAGAAGAGCTGCCTTCACTGCAGACTTTAGTGCAACTTGACGTCACCTCAAGTCCATGGCTGTCTTGAGTTTCTACATCTGGCTCAGTTGTGGGTGATGGAGCAGAGAGATGGGCTGAGTCTGGATGCATTGCAAAACACTGTCTGTCACGCTCAGTACATTTCAGAATAGTCTGATATTGGCATAGTCTGGCATTTTCAATTATTTCTGGTGTGAAATAGCACTCCTGAAGTCTACCCCAAGACAATTCGAGAGCAACTTTGGGGTTGGCGACATGAACAGCTCAGATTCTTTTTACGTGTTCAGAAGACTCCTTAACAAGCCACTTCACTAAGAAGTCCAGTTGTTCACTGTATGTGAGCTCCAAATCCTGTGTTGCATTGAGAAACGATGACTACCATGCTCTGAGGTTCTGGTGAGTTGTCAAATTTTGAGGCCTGTGGTCACCAGCTCTGCATGCAAGAAACTTGGCAAAGTCTATAGGTGGGCTGCTGGTGTATTGTTTTTGCTGGTTATCCACTGGACCGGGAGTGAGTGTGTTATCTGTGGTAAATTGTCTTTGTAGACTGTTTTGTGGATTTGGAGTAGGTGTGTAATCGGCTGCACACATATTCTCATTAGCTAGAGGTGAGAAGATATGTGTGCGCTTTTCCACCTTGACTGCCGGTGATGCTGCCAGAAAAGATTTTTTCACACAGTGGGAAACCTCGTTATGTATGGGTGGAGTGTTGACTTGCAGGCTGAACTGTGTTTGGCGTTGCACATAGTCCTCAGTTCTCTGCTGAACCACTTGCGGTGGAACAGTGCTCCTCTCACTTTGCACGTCCTCATCTTCCAAAGCTGCAGCTGCTTCTAGGACCTCAGCTTCGATGCAAGCAGCTGCTGCTTCTTTTCCGATCTCCAAGACCTCTAAATCTGCTTCCAGAGTAGCTTTTTCCAGGTCTAATCTGGCTTTCTTCTTCTTAATTTCCAACTGCTTTTTAGTGTAAGCTGACTTGGTGCGTGCTGCTTCAGCTGAAGCTCTAGCTCTGATGGCTGCTTCAGCGACAGAAGGCTTGGAAGAGGCTGAGTGTCTAGACATTGCTTTATGGGCAGATTTGTAAGATTTAGATGCAATGGAATTCTTGAGGCTAGCTTCTGACTTCGCATGATCATCTCTGACACTGGTTTCTGTGTCCATGGCTGTGTTGTTTTACTTTACATCTATGGCTTTTCACTGTACTGTTCTCTATACGTGTTATATACAAGTTGTATGCCAACGCAGTTAAACAGCCAGCCAAACTCAGTTTTCACGAGCCAGGAAGTGAGCCCCTTGCTCCTTTATTACCATGTCATGGTGAAAACTTGTGAGTGAAAGTGCAATGTGCAAACAGAGAAGAGAAAAGGGCATTTTTAGTTTGGTTGTAAAGTGGCCTGGTTAATATAAACTGATAGCAAAGTGCTATGAACAGTCATTAAACATCAAACTACTGATTAAATGCTATGCTAGCATGCTATGTAAATTATCACACAAAGCCACTGATATGCTGATGTGTGCAGTCACAACCTATAAACATGCTAACACATTTGGACATTAGCATAACACATTTCCAAGATTAAAACAGAATAAACCACAATAAATGCATTTCTATAAATAAACAATAATCAAATTAAGCATTTTATAGCCATCCTGAACGCTAAACATTGAAGAAAAACTTACAGCCATTGCTTTGGTAGATGTAGGAAAAACGTTACAGGAGGAACGCTATCACCGTGTCTGCTTCGCTCTGCATGTGTACAAGTGAGCATCTCTCTCCCACAATGCAAAGCACATCCTTTTTAACCCTTCACAATAAAATAATGATAAATACTTCCAACTTGCTCTTTCACAATAAAATGCTGATGAAATACTTTTAACTTGCTTTTTAAACTGTATATGATTTAACTATAAATGAGGAATTGTCTTCTACGGGCAGAACAGTGCAAATTATAGTTGTATGTGTGGAGTCCTGAAGTCACCAGACAGTACCACTGCAGTGAGCAGGAAGAAGCTCCAATTGAATGCACTCTGCTGTTTGAGCAGCAGCTTCTGTCAGAGGTGGAGTGTTGTCCAGAGTGAAGGTCTCAGCAGCACTCTTTAAAATCCCTCCTTCCAACCAGCATGTGAAGGCGTTATCACTGAGCAAAGAGTTTCCCCATCTTGTTGTATTCAATGCAGCCAACTACCACACTAAAACTTCAACATTACCAAGTAATGGCACCACTTGCGTGCCCTGAGAACCCACAGCAACTTCAAGAGGAAGGTCATGGACTACTAACATCAGATCATCTATCAAACTACCGAATCTATCCTGGAGAAGACATGAGGAAAAATGTGACAGGAGCAGAAAACTAGAGGGTTGTAATCACAAACATCACACAAAGAGCAGCACAGTGACTCAGAAACAAACAGAACAACATGAGAGGGATCAAAACACAAAATGAAGCAGAGGAATCATGCTGCAGCATATCTGTGTCAAACTATCAGACAGTATTTGGTCAGGTCTGAACGCCCTCCATCAGCGTAGAGATGATGGAGAGCGTCAGATCCGTTACAGCCCTCAGAACAGCAAACATTTTCCCAGCTCTCCTGCCGGGACGGGATGCTGGATTTTATTTATTTCAGTTTGTCTGTTGTGCTTTTCAAAATGCTTAAAGTAACAAGGAATCAAAACTGAAGAGTTAGTGTAAATACCAGCACTGGAGTTTTCTAATGAAATAACAAAATATTATAAAGTGTTTCTGTTTATGAAGGTTTAGAACCAGATCTGAAATGGTTTTACTTTTAAGATTGACAAACTGAAACAATAAATAAAGAATATTCAGGTCAGTGGTGACAATGAAAAACACGTAAATGCATGAATTTGCTCGTAAATGGAGACAAGTGATCTCAGCTTGATACACATGTAACTTCAATATTAAAAATATAAATATTATGATAATATAAAGTGATTAAACTTAACATTAAGTACAATCAAACCTGGAGGGGTTTCAGATGCAGTGTTATAATAAAGTAGTCTGTCCCAGTTCTATGCATACTGCATGAAACGGTACATCCTTTGTTAGGACAGCTGTAGTGCACATTGGAAGTACAAAGAAGGACGTGATTCTGTATGAAGCCTTTAAAAAAAAAAAAAAAAAAAAACTAAGAATGAGTCTCTTCTGAGGTGGAACCTGCAACGTGAAAGTTCCTTTCAGCAACGATGTGAGAACCACAAGTTCAGTTCTCTCTTAAAAATGTCCATCGTACTACCCAGGTAGAATACATTGAGCGTGGGTTTTTATCCGGCATTCAGTTCCACAGCCTGACACTCCCACAGACTCAACATCACTGAATCCTCACTGAAGTTTAGATTTAATGATCACTGTACTGTAAACATAGATATTAACACACAAAAGTACCACAATCCTGGATCAGTGCCTTACAAACATCGATAGTAATGGACAACTTGAACAATAACTTCTGCATTAACATGCATTTATTGCAACTAACATCCCCTGTAGCACCTCCTTCTGATAGCCAAAATTATTCACTCCAAAGCAGGAAACAACAGTTTGCATTTTTATTTCTTTCTTTGCAACACTTCAGAAGTTAACTAGAAGTTCACCTGATAGTCATGTGGAAACGGGGTTTATGTGTTGACAGTGTTTGGCTGCCTGTCTGGGATCTTAACAAAAACTTCACTATATTGCCAGAAAGAGTATTTTACCTTGAAACGCAGCCAGGTCCAAAATGGAGCTGACTGCAGGAAGTGGTCTCAGTGATCTCTGGAAAACTGGCATCCTGTCAGACTATGGATGTGCCTCAGAGCTGCTTTTTGTGTTGATTGATTTATGCTAACAGCTGTCAGTCTATGTGCTAAGCTAGGCTAACCCTGGCCAGGGAGTAGTGCATGGTGATCAATCAGTAGTGATATGGTTCATTCCAGAACTGGAGGACATTTTGTGGCCCACCCCTTAAATTTCAAATAATCCATACAAAATACTAAAACATGCACTTCTTGTGTAAAAGTTCTTGACCAATTAAAAAAAAATAGGAGAAAACAATGTTTGAAAATATTTTTAAGAACACCAAATAAATCTGGAGTTCCCAATAAAATACCATTTTTCTCTTGTCTCACCCCCCTGATAACCAAACTAAATCTCAAATAAAACAATTCAGATTAAATTTAAGTCTGTTCTTTTTAGTATTTTTTTTTCACTGATGTGTCTTGTAATTGTGGCAACATTTTTTTTTATCAACATAATATTTTAAATAATAATAATTACCATGTATGGAAAGTGTGTCCCACAAAATGTTATCATAACCTTTTTAGCTGGCAGGAAGAAGAAAACGGTGAATCACATGAAATGCTGGAATTAACATCATCAAACGGTTTTCCTAAAGAATGGGTAGAGCAAAGCTATGTCCTCTCTTCTAGTTTCCATATTTTCATCACATTTTCAGCCTTGATTGAATGTCTCAATATCAGGATCAGACTCATTCTTTGGACTGTTTTCCATCAGTGGTCAGCAGTAACAGCTAGCTAAATATCTAGCTTCTACTGCTGAGAAAAAGATCACATTAGCATGGATTAGCAACCCTGTTACTGTGATTAGAGTAAGGTTAGCAAACAACAAACACAACATGGAAAAAAAATGCTACCATTAATGTGTAAGCTGAGCAAAACAAGCCTTTGATAGTTTCTCAACTATTATAATACACATGCAGCAGATGATATGGAGCAGAAAATTGTAAAAGATAAGGTTTATTTTTCAAACATTTTGAAGCCCAAAAGTCCTCCAGTTCTGGAATGAGCCACGTGTTAGAGTCACACTTCATCAATAGAGTGGGCTGTTTGGTGAAATGCTCGATAGTTTGACTTAATTGCATGAGATACAAACCTCTATTAAAAATAGATCATTAAAAATTATTGATATTTATCGATATCAATGAAAATGAAATATTTAATCGGGATTCCTTTTCCTGCTTTAAGCTTCGGATCTTTGACAATCATGAGCATCTCTGTTGAGTTCTTAAGCCAGCAGGTAAACACTGAGTTTGGTGCACTCACTCTGACTGGATAAAACTGTACAGATTCATTCACTGTGAACTTGTGAGTTCATGTGAGGCAGGTTTAAAAAAAAAAAAAAGCTGAATCTGATCATATGTGTAACATATATGTGTTCATTTTCCAACACAAATAAAACTGCAGGTGCATTTGATTTCACCAAACCTGCATCCTGAAGCCTGTCTGCTACCTGTAGTTCTGTGTTCATCACTAAGCTGAACAACTTGTTTCTGAATAAGAGAAACATTATTTCATGCTGACTGAACACTAGCGTTAACTCACTGTTGTTCAGAGTAGAGGGAAAAGGATAACATCATGAGTTTACCCCACAAATTAAATAATAGGGTGAGGGCCCTACAGTAATTTAAATTCTACAAAATAGCTTGACTATTTATCATTAAGGTGAAATATAGAAAACCTTATGAATGATCATATCAGCGACAGTGGAGGAATACTGTTATGTTAGTGTTTAGGTGGGGGCATCAGTACAAAATGTTCCTCTGTAAAACTGCCAATTTTAACTTTATTTAAACAAATAAATGCATACGATGAACATGACATGAGAGAACGTCACTGATGATGTCGAGGATGAAGATGATGAGGAGGAGGATGGTTCCTGTTTTAATAATTCAGAAAGTCTTTCTGGATCAGTGAGGCGCTTCTTTTAACTCATCAATGATTCATGTCTGCTCAGAATGAGTGTTTCCCTGCTGATTAAACGACTTTCTAGCCTTGCTTAGCACAAAGACTGGGAGCAGGGTAAATTGTTAGCAAAGCTTAACATAAACACTGGAAGCTGAGGAAAAATGTTAGCCTACGTTAGCACAAAGACTGGAAGCAGGAGAAACTGTTAGCCTAACTGAGCACAAAGATAAAGCAAGGGAAAGATGTTAGTCTAACTTAACACAAAGATAAAACGGGAAACTGTTAGCAAAGCTTAACAGAAACACTGAAAGCTGAGGAAAACTGGAAGCAGGGAAAGCTGGTAAGCTAGCTTCGTAAAAAGATTGCAACCATGGGGAATCTGTTAGCATGACTTGGCACAAAGACTGAAAGCAGAGAGAAACTGCGAGGCTAGCTTAGTACAAAGACTGGAGACAGGAGAAACTATTAGCATAGCTTAATACAATGACTGGGAGCAGAGGAAACTGTTAGTCCAACTTAATACAAACAGGAAACTTTTTGCCAGAGTAGATGAAATAACTGAAGTAGACAGGAAGCACATTTCCATCCCAGTAAATACAGCTAAACTCTGCTGTAAACCAGATGATGACAGCACTGAGAGTATATTGTTCGAGCAACCTCTTCTGATCTTTGGTGGTCTTCAGTCTGAAGGCAAAACAGAATTCAGTTCAATTCAATTTTATTTATACAGCGTCAATTACAGTCAAATCGTCTCAAGACGCTTTACAGAACCCAAATGCCTGACCCCCAGAGCAGCCCAAAGGCGACAGTGGCAGGAAAACACCCTTTTAACAGGGAAGAAACCTCGAGCAGAACCCGGCTCTATATAGGGGGGACCCATCTGCCTGCTGGCCGGGGGGGTTGAGAGGGACAGAGGAGGGCAAGGGGGAGGGATGGGAGAAGAGGGAGGGGTGGGAAAGCAAGGAAAACACAACACACATTTGGATACATGCATGACAGGATATGTGACACAAACAAAGTATAAGCTAACATTGAAAACTGACTCATAGTTTACTCTGATGATGTACGGCTCTGACATTAAACATACTCCATATATAGCTAGCAGTAAAATTCAAACAGTGTGTAAGTTAGCATAACAGTATAGTGAAGGCGATGCAGAGTTGACTGGTGGAAAAAGGGAGTTGGAAGCAGAGGGCTGGAGGAAGGTCAGCAGCAGCATCCCACAGTGGACATGGCGGAGACTGGACCAGCTGGTGGGACATCAACCACAGATCTGAAGCATCCAGCTCTGGGACCAGGGACACTCGGAGAAATAGCACAGGGGGAAACAGAGTGAATGTACTGCAATAACGGTATACATATTAAATGTAAAGGTAGATAGAGAAGGGCTCAGTGCGTCAAGAGAAGTCCCCCAGCAGCCTATAGGTCTATAGCAGCATGACTAGAGGCAGAACGAAGGGACGTCCAAGAGGAAGTCAGCTGTGCAATGAAGACACAAGCCGAACCCCTGTGGGTCACCCAGTCAGCCCCAACTATAAGATTTGGGCATAGATGGTGATCACTGTCTGGGGGCAGTTTAAGATCAACTTAACACGTTTTGTCAAACAGATCAGATGAGCATCTTTGTTTGCAAAGTAAAGAAACAAAAAGGAAAACAGTACTGAATGTTTCAGATTTGAAAAAGACTGCAGAAGGAACAAGACATCTTCAGTTTAAACATTTACCTACAGATGGATGTGATAATTTCAGAACTTGAGATGTTTTAGAGCTAAGGAGTGCTAGGTCTCTAGGGTAAATGAGCAGTAGCTGGTCCTTGAATGACTTTTTCTTGGCTTTACTGCGTGAACGTGAGACGATTTGATTGTATTTGACGCTATATGAATAAAATTGAATTGAATTGAACAAGGTTGTAAAATGAGATGTGAACAGCAGAATTTTCTCAGTTGTGGGCCTATGGGCTGTGCCTAGATCTGCATTTCTGTATCATGGCTTCACATGGAAAAATAGTTCCCAGAGAACTTAAAAAGATAGTGGAAGACTGATTAAGCATAGTGGACACACTGATGCAGTAGTAATTGGAAGGTACATAAAGAGCCATAGTAACACTAATCAGAGCTGTAGTGGTCGTGCTCCTAAAATGATTCCACAGAGAATGAACTACTTTCACAATCTAACTGTGAAAAACAGACGACAATTGCTTCAGACTTGGTACAGGGTTATTAATGGAAATCAGATGTCTGTGTAGGTTCTCATTCATCCAGGTCATGGTTGTCCAAAGTAGTTTAAATCAATCCACTGGACTTTAAGAAAGTTCCTTGAAGACGTTTCACCTCTCATCCAAGAGGCTTCTTCAGTTCTGGTGGTGGTTGGTGTTGCCTCAGCTTTTAAACCTCTGTGAGGTGTGTCCAGGGCTGTTATTCCAACGACCGATACCAAAACTCATCTGACTGCTCAACGATGGTCGTTGTATCAGTGGGGGTCGTTGAAATGTACAGATGTCACTGAGCCCTCGTGTGCTAATGGTGGTCGTTAGCATGAGTCTGCTGAGTCGTTCTTTTGGGGAGTTTTGAAAGGACCTGATTGTAAAATGGTGAAAGATGATGTCACAGACCTGTCCAAAATCTGAACATTGGTGTCCTGAAACGAGTGTCCTTCTTCCTTAAGGTGAGGAGGATTTCAACAAACACCAGATCTATCTTTTTTAAACCAAATAACACCCTCAGGCAAAGACCAGTCCACCCAAAAGACCCCACACCACACAGCCAGAAGAGCAACCTGGTGTATGCCGTTAAATGCAGCGAGGAATGCTCCGATCTCTACATAGGGGAAACCAAACAGCCACTTAACAAGCGCATGGCTCAACACAGGAGAGCCAGTTCCTCAGGACAGGATTCGGCAGTCTTCCTTCACCTTAAGGAAGAAGGACACTCGTTTCAGGACACCAATGTTCAGGTTTTGGACAGGGAGGACAGATGGTTTGAGAGAGGAGTGAGTGTCACTTCTTCACCAGCCAAAAACCAGCACTGGGCAGATCAGAGTATTAGGTGATCTATCAAGTTGTTTGACAGAAATGTGACTAAATAATAATTCTCAATTATCAGGTTTTGATGACATTTTCTGAGTTTTGCAAACCAAACTGTCAATTATTCCAATAAAGAGCAGATAATTCCAGTCGTGTCAAATATTTAACAGCAGCTCCACACAATGCTCTTACACATCATGCATGAAGCACACTTCTGTGTTTTAACTTGGTTTTACTGCAGCAACATTTTTAATACTTCTAACCGAGTGGTATTTGTATTTGTATTGGGATAAATGCAGTTATTTCTGCAGCGTTTCAACAGAATGGGGAGTTGCACAGGAACGGAGGCTGCTGAGTGACAGACGGCGACACGTAGCTCAGGACTGCATGAATGATTAACGCTGCAGCAGAGTCGCGCTGATTGAGTTACATGGAACGTTTTCCAGCGTTGACCCGACAATATCTGATGACTGCAGGCTCAGCGATGCTCGGCAAGATTACTGCAGTGGAAAAATGTGACGTCCTACAGTAGCCAGCCGTCTCATATGACGTCCAGCGCTGACAATGACCAAATCTGATGGAATTATAGCTGCCACCAACAAAGACTGTGTTCCCTTTCTTCTGATGATACATGAGGGGCGGGAAACCTCCACACAAGCCTTCCTATGGTTCATAATTATTCCAGGCTGAGCCCTCTTAGCAGATGAGGTCAAAACTACTGAGTTTGTCAGTCAATCAATCAAACAATTTGAGTTTTAATATTTAGGCTTGTGATATTTTTCTGTGGTAATATTTTAGGTTTTGGTAGCTGTTTGCATTCATATTCAGGGTTTTGATATTTTTCGCTTTGATACACATTTTATAAAATTTATTTTTTGCAATAATGTACAGGTTCTGTGATATTTGTTTTGTGTTAATATCAGGCTTATTTTTTGCATTTTATTCATGCTCTTTAAACCTTTGTGCATTAAGGTCATGGTTTTTGATTTATTTGTGCATTAATGTAGTTTTTAAATAAAGATTTTTTTTAAACTAATGCCCAGGATGTTGACATTTTATGTAGTAATATCCTGTGATGTTTTTTGTTTGGTTTTTTTTAATATCCCACCTTTCTGTGTTTTTTTTTTTTTTTTTTTGCATTAGATTTTAAAACCTTAGTGCGTTAAAATCCTTTTTTAATATATATTTTTCCTGAATTAATATCCAGACGTTTGATATCTTTTCATGTTAATATCCAGGATTTTTTTAACAATTTTTGATATTCAAGGTTTTGAATTTTTGGTGCTTTTTGTGTAAATGTCCAGTTTTTAGATCTTTTTTGAATGTTTATCTCTAAGCTTTTGATATATTTTGCGTAATTATTTGACACTTTTGATTTTTGTGCTAATATCCAGAGTTTGTGATATCTTTTGTATTAATATCCAGGCTTTTTTTCATTATTTCCAGCCTTTTGAAACCTCTGTACATTAATATCTAATCAGGGCTCCAGACTGCGACTAAATGGTCGCATTTTGCAACCAAAATTTGAGCGAGTATGAGTAAATTTTTTTTTTTTTTGTGCGAGTAAATTTTTCATCTACTTGCGCATGTGTGACCAGTAAATTTGCCAATTTTTTTAATATCACTATTAAGTTTTTTTTTGTTGTTTTCAAACGTCTGCTCCACACTTCAGCCCAGTAGACAGTAATACGTAAACGAGCTGGTTTACCAACCGACATTAACTCCAAGAGGAGACGAACACCAACAAAGAAGAAGGCGGGGGACGAATGACGTGAAGCTCCTGATGTTTCACAAAGCCTTCATTTACGTTCAACCTTATTTTGAACATAAATTCACCTTTCTGTCCTTCACTCCTTTCTTCAGGAAACACCGTCAGAGTTTGTCTCCATTCCAGCTGCTTCTAAGTTTAGACACATCCTTTGACAGCAACAGAGGGAACCGTTTTATTTCATCTTTATGGGAATTTTCAGACTTTTCGGCAGCATCTTAATGGCAAGAAACCTCTTCTAACAGACCTACTTCCTGTGCCGCTGAAATGGTTATGAAATAAAAGCCCGTAGCATTAAAAATACGTTTTCAAAATAAAAGCCTGAAGGGAATGGTTATTTTAACACGAGCAAAACAAAGACTTACAAAAAGTGATGAACTGATCAACAGACCTTTATGAGTAATTTACACGTGATTTGGTATAAATACATAACGAGCCCATGCATAACACATCCCTGTTCTCAGCACAAGGTCATTTTTATTAAAGATTTCATCTGTCGGAAATTATGCATCAACTGAGCTGCCTTGGTGGAGTACTGCACTCTGAGTGATTTTCTCGTTCTGTTGTGTCAACGGCTGCACTATGAAATGTGAATTGAAAACATAGTTTCTGCATTTATTGTGTAAGTATTTATCAGTAATACAGTGAAAATGAGAGGAAATGTGAATATTTACTTTGCAAGTCGATGTTGGCGTGCGCCCCTAAATTTTCTACTTGTACTCCTAAAATTTCAAGTTAGGGGCCACTGTGCTCCTAGGAAAAAGTTAGTCTGGAGCCCTGCTAATTGTTTTTGTTTTATAATATGAAGACTTTTTACACTTTTTAAAAATACTATTGAGGCTTTTGAATTCTGGGCATTTTATTTATTTATTTATTTAGCATTAATATTGAAAATGTACTTTTTTACATTAATGTATACACAGTTTTATTGTAATATCCATTTTTTAAATATATTTTTTGTTGATACTCAGCTTTAGTGATGTTTTTTTTCTCTTGTTTTTGCACTATATGCACAGCTTTTAAAGCCTTTGGACAATAATATTCAGGATTTTTACAATAATAGTTAATCATTTTTGCAGTTGTAACTGCACATGGCTGCTGTGTTTAGAGTGTGAAGACAAAGTTCCAGTAAACAACCTCAGGTCTCTGATGAACAAAGCTCTTATTCTCCAGTCAGTCCAGCTGCAATCAATAATCAATTAGTCATCAACTAGTATCTTGATAATGAGTGAATTGGTTCGTAATTTATATGTTCATATCCAGGTTAATGATGCATTTTACATTAATATTCAGGTTTTTGATCCATTTTTATATTAATATCCAGTTTATTGATACATTTGAGCTTTAATATCCAGGGCATTGACACATTTCTGTGTTAATAGATTATTGATCCTTTTTTGTAACTTTTCTATTCCCTTTTTATGTTTATATCCAGATTATTGATACTTTTGTATGTTCATACCTGGGTTGTTAAGTTTGTAGGCTAATATCTAAATTATTGCTACTTTTTTATATTTATAACCACGTTATTGGAAAATTTGTGAGTTAATATTGCAGTTATTAGTATTCAGGTAATTGACTTTTTGTATGGTTATTTTCAGGTTTTTGAGACTTTCTTACATTAATATTCAGGTTACTGATACATTTGTGTGGTATCCAATTTACTGATAATGTTTTTTGTAATTAATATTAAATGTATTCATAGTTTTGTGCTTTAATATCCAGGACTTTAATACTTTTATGTCTTTATATCTAAGCTGATGCATTTATGTGTCACTATCCAGAGTACTGATGTTTTTTTAGTTATTTAACATTTTGTGTATTTATATCCAGGTAACTGATACTGCTGTGTGTTTATTTCCAGGTTATTACCTTAATATCTAGGTTATTGATGCTTTTGTTCGTTATTTTCCAGATTATTCACACTTTTTTACATCAATATGTAGGTTAATAGTACTTTGTGCGATACTGACAGTTTCCTAAATGCAAATATGGTTTCCGTCCTATTTTATGACACCTGTGAAAATATTACTTAGCTGTGGCACCTGTCAGACTGAAGGCTTATAATAATGCAGTTTAGGACAAACTTGGGATTTCTGATTTTTAGAACTGTTTGTTTATTCTGTAACACAGACTCGCACCTAAAAAAATTGCAAAAACAAAACAAAACTGTTCGGGCTGGGGGGGTGGTTGAACCCAAAAGGCAGACACACGGGAGGAAACGATTGTTCAAAACAAGAAATTTATTAAACGAACTCAGACTCGGGGTGAGGAAACAAAAGCAAACCGGACTCTATTCAAATAACTAATGATTTAACTAAAAACTAAACGGAGTACAAAATCAACTAAGGTGAGAACTGAAATAGGCCACTACAAGGGCAGGAAAATCAGGAACTAAAATAACGGCTTGAGTTACTAAGGTCCAAACAGGGGGGGAGGCAGACAGGTTCTGCAGCGGGGATAAGCGGCTGCAGCGACGGGGAGCCGAGGCGAGAACAGAGGGGGAAGTTCTGGGGACGGGGCAGACGGCTGCTGGAATGCAGCGGGGACAGAGCTCCAGAACTCGGCCGGGCCGGAAAATCCAGGGCTGGGGTAGGCCGGAACAGAGTGGCTTGGTGGAGCGCCAGCAGAAGCGACCAAGACGGAAGCAATGACCCAGCACCGAGTGGAAAGGTGAGCCAGGTTAAATAAGGCCGCTGGTTGCCAATTGGAAGCAGCTGCGCCCAAACAGCCGGAGCTGACAGCTGGCCAGGATCACAGCACAGAGAAGGGAGGGACCGGAACAAAAACAAAACAAAAAGCGTTCCATATCAGTGATTAAAACTCTTTAACCCTGACAAGGCCATGTTATTTTATATATATTTGCATGTAGAGCCATGTTTCTGGAGAAGTACATATACTAAAACCACCTAATCCATAAAAGTATCGATCGAGTCTTGTGAGGTCGCATTGTCGCAGACGTTTGCCATTGTGTATAATTACGGTACGCGGCCCCGATAAAACCTTCCTAATTGCGGCTTCGTTATAACGGCTCATACGGCTTTATCATTTGAAATAAGCAAAGTTGGGGCCAATGTTTATATCTTACCATTGGTCGACTTAAACATACGGATGTGTGCATATTTTATGTTGATTAGCAATCATAAACAAGTCACACGTGTTGAGCCAAGAATGTTCAGTTTCGGCTGTGAGTAAGCAGGAACCGATTATACTCTGTCCCGGCTTTTTAAGGGTTAAAAAAAATAAGCTGAGCACTTGCTGTTTACTTGCCCAAAGGAATCAACATGACAGACAGCTGACCGATTCATCCACACAATATTTGTTAGCAGTAGCCGGACTCACAGCTTCACAGTTCAGCTACAACTACAAGCCTGGTGAAGGATGAGGCAGCAAAGTTTTTTTGCCCTGAACTATGTCAGACTGAAGGATGAAGATGTTACACAACACATCCCACACTGCTACATTTAGCACTGCAGTTTGCTTCATGTTTCCTCCTCAGTGAGGCTCAGAATGTCATCCAGCTGATTTTATGCTCAATAGAAACCATCTTCAGTCCAGCAGCTCTGATTAAACCCCTATCACATGTTGAAGCAATGACCCAGCACCGAGTCAGTGCAAACTTTGATGTGACGTCCTTTATTTCTGAACCCTAAACTGTTGGCAGGTTAAACAGGCATGCAATCTTTAAAAAAAAACTAATCAGGCAGTGTTTCCACAGAGCACAGAGAAGACGACAAGACAGACTGAGAGGGAAATGCAATATACTGGGTCAATAGAGTTAATACAGCATAGCTTAAAACCAGTATGGGGGGGGGGGTTGTTGGAAGATACATTCAGCAAAGTAAAACATTTTTCTCTAGCTGAGCTGTAGAACAAATTTGTAGAGGCTGTAAGAATTTAAATAATTAAATCTCTAGAGTATGTGGACCCTCCATTTTTTCCAATGTCTGTAATCCCTGTTAAAAAATGTGTCAGAAGTTGCACGGGGTTCAGAGGGTTCACAGTTTTCAAGCTTCACTTTCTCTTCTGAGCGATAAGTGGATCCTGAGTAGAAATGGTTTTGTCTGTAACGATGAGGCTTCATTCAGCAGCAGAAGGATCAGAAAGCTACTTCAGGTGTTGACAGGCCACAGATCTCCATGTTTGTGCCCCAGCTTCCAGAAACTGTGTTGTTCATTAAAGAACAACTTGGATCACTGACAGTGTTTTCAGTCTGACTAATCCAACATGTCTTCTCTGTGTATGTCTCAGATGAGGATAGTGTGTAAAGACGTGATGGCAGAGACGCTGTACGATGTCCTCCATGACACTAGCTACAGGAAGAAGTGGGACACCAACATGATCGACACGTACGACATCGGCAGGCTGACCGTCAACGCAGACGTCGGATACTACTCCTGTTAGTTTTACACTTCCCATCAGACATCACTTCTTTTCTATTTTGATGTGACATATAATATATCACACAGCCTGCAACACACAGCCTGTAACACACAACTTGTAACGCACAGCCTGCAACACACAGCCTGTAACACGCAGCCTGTAACACACAGCCTGTAACACGCAGCCTGTGACACACACCCTGTAATGCACAGCCTGTGACACACACCCTGTAATGCACAGCCTGTGACACACAGCCTGTGACACGCAGCCTGTGACACGCAGCCTGTGACACGCAGCCTGTGACACGCAGCCTGTGACACACAGCCTGTGACACACAGCCTGTGACACACAGCCTGTGACACACAGCCTGTGACACACACCCTGTGACACACAGCCTGTGACACACAGCCTGTGACACACAGCCTGTGACACACACCCTGTAATGCGCAGCCTGTGACACGCAGCCTGTAACACGCAGCCTGTAACACGCAGCCTGTAACACACAGCCTGTGACACGCAGCCTGTAACACGCAGCCTGTAACACACAACCTGTAACACACAGCCTGTGACACACACCCTGTAATGCACAGCCTGTGACACACAGCCTGTAACACACAGCCTGTAACACACAGCCTGTAACACGCAGCCTGTAACACACACCCTGTGACACACACCCTGTGACACACAGCCTGTGACACACAGCCTGTGACACACAGCCTGTGACACACAGCCTGTGACACGCAGCCTGTGACACGCAGCCTGTGACACGCAGCCTGTAACACGCAGCCTGTAACACGCAGCCTGTAACACACACCCTGTAATGCACAGCCTGTAACACACAGCCTGTGACACACAACCTGTACGACGCAGCCTGTAAGACGCAGCCTTAAAACAGCCTTAAAACACAGCCTGTGACATGCAACCTGTAAGACGCAGCCTGTAACACACAACCTGTAACGCACAGCCTGTAACGCGCAGCCTTAAAACACAGCCTGTAACACACAGCCTGTGACACGCAGCCTGTAACACACAGCCTGTAACACGCAGCCTATAACGCACAGCCTGTAACGCGCTGCCTGTAACGCGCTGCCTGTAACGCACAGCCTGTAACGCACAGCCTGTAACGCACAGCCTGTAACACACAGCCTGTAACACACAGCCTTAACACGCTTACCTGGAAAATCCAGACTGACTTTATTTATGTATTAATAGAAATAGAAATAAAGGCAGTCTGTCATTGTGATGATAGGAGACGATTTCAAAAAGGAGGGGCTAACGAATGCAGCTTGAACGAGAAAGAACCAATCAGCGTAACACGGATGTGACGCACAAACAAATCGACCTTGAAGTCCATGTAGTCCAAACAACGACATGCAGCCGAGAAAGCGTCGCGGTGAACGATTACTGCCGTTTTTGTCACAAAAATCTGCAAATACATGGGGTACTCTCAAGTACAACACTTATTTTTGAAAAGGCTACGCAACAAAAGACTCCTTCCAAACGATTAGCGGTGTTAGGAATAACTTTAAATCGGAGCCAAACCAATTCTGTGCTTATGTGTAAAAGTTGCTTAAATTTACTCACACGTTTGGAACGGGATTTTCCTCTGTACAAACAATGGCAAGAAGCCGAAAGTAACGAGCCATCCACTGCCTCCTCATCGTCGGAAACGTCAAGTGAAAAGAGGCAACGACTAACGCCATCCAAAACGCCAAGAGACCACAAAAAGATTCGCTTTGGCCCCCCTCCTCCTCCTCCGGCATCATCTTTATGGGTAATCCAGGCGCTGAAGATGACGCAGCATTAACTCCCGCCTCCCGTGCTATGATTGGTCGTACCAAACCGTACCGGGAGGGAAACGCGATTCAATTCGCACAATGCCAAACTGACTCTCCTGTATCTCCTAACATGGAGATAGGCGATTACATGGAGATTCAGTTTGGATTTTCCAAGCTATTAACACGCAGCCTGTAACTAGGGCTGGACCTGAATATCCGAATATTCATTCGCTACGGCACTATCCGGATATTAATTTTGTATCCGAATATTCGGATACCAGATTAATATTTTTCTGACACATGTCCCTCACCTTTTCAGGTTCTGTATTATTAATCAAGTTCTGTATTATTAATCAACTAAATGAATCCATCCTGAACATTCCTGACCCAGATGTTCTGAGGTTTCTTTCAGGATCTTTAGGGCTGCTCTACATCTTTTTTCAGGTCAGGCTGACTGCAGCAGTTTGTGTTGATGTTAACCAGCTGGTTACTAATGCAGCTCTTCTGTTGCTGTTTGAAGGGAAATGTCCAAGTCCTCTGAAGAACCGGGACTTTGTGACGATGAGGTCTTGGCTTCCACTCGGCAACGACTTCCTCATCATCAACTACTCGGTCAAACATCCGGTCAGTATCTGAGCTCCAGCAGCAGACAGTGAAGCTCTGAGTTCATGTCTACATAGTGACACATGGAAAAATCTGGAACATTAAAAACTAGTTAAATAAAGATAATGGTTCATGTGTGTAAGTGAAGAAGTTTTATTGCAGTACATGTACTAATACTACAGTATAAGACACTGTACTGCAGTATAAATTAAGTATAAATATCAAAGTATAATTTGGAAACTTTACAGTTGAAAGTTTCTGTGGATGTTATCACTTTATTATTGATTATTAATGATTTGTGTGTCAACTGCAATTTACTAAATATTTCCTGGCCTGTAACTGATTTATTATTTTATTACCTGACTATTTTATTACCTTTATTACCTGATTGACTGTCGTCCACAGCAGCACTTTCTCAATTTGTTGTTTACTCTAATTTATTAGGAGTGATCAGTGCAGATTGAGTCTTGTTGAGCAGTTTCACATAATATAAACTGTAGTGAGACACTGTTATGAAACCTCAGTAGTAAAGCTACAATCTGTCCTCTGAAATTTGCAGCACTACAAATATAAAGTACTTCATTCTGTGACATCCCAGTGCTGCAGATAACCAGTATTTCCACTGTCCATCAGTCTGTGGATCATTTTACAGATGAATCCATCAGCTGTTTGGTCTGTAAAATGTCAGAAAATGGTGAAAAGCGTAGATCAGAGTTTCCTCAAATGTCTTGTTTTGTCCAAAGATATTCAGTGTACTTTCACAGAAGAGGAACGAAACCAGAAAATATTCACATTTAAGAAGCTGCAATCGTAGAATTTGGAGTGTTTCCATAAAAAAGAGAACTCAGCCTGATTAATGAATTATCAGACTAGTCAGACACTGGTCTGTTAGGTGACAGCTAACCAATAAATGGTGTCAGCTCTGTTACTTCACATATTAATGAGAATTGGCCCCTTAATGATGACTCTGTCTGTCTCCATAGCAACATCCTCCAAAGAAGGACTACGTCCGAGCCGTGTCTCTGCTCACTGGATATCTGATCCAGTCCAACGGCGCCGCCGGCTCCACCCTCTACTACCTGACCCAGGTGGACCCTCGAGGTGAGCCCAGAAGCCTCAGAAAAATGTCCCAGATGCCCACAGATGTCCTCACATTGAAGACCCTGATGAGACACGTTCTCTGCTGTTCTCTCTCTCTGCAGGTTCTTTACCAAAGTGGGTGGTGAACAGAGTTTCTCAGTTTGTGGCTCCAAAGGTAAAAGACTTACGGTTCCCCCTCGGACCTCTGGAGACAGACCATCTCACTGTGTCTCTGTGTCCTTTCAGGCCATGAGGAAGATCTACAAGGCGTCCCTGAAGTACCCGGAGTGGAAGCGGAAACACAACCCATCCCTGAAGCCGTGGATGTTTCCGGAGCAGAACACGCTGCCGTGCATCAACGTGTCAGAGCTGACACTGCAGCGGGCCGACTCTCTGGAGAACATCGACGAGAGCAGCGTGAGCGAGGAGAAGACCAACCACAGCGACGACGAGGAGACCTAGAGCGTCTCTGGTTCCTCTGTCGGTTTGTTGGATCAGATGGACTTCAGCTGGAAACTGGAAACATGTCTGAATATCTACAGCCACTCCTGTTCTGTTTTGTTTCTGTTATTGGTTCTCGTTCTGTTTCTGCTTCTGTCTGCAGCCACTCAGGTTCTCTTCAGGAATGTAAAAACTCTGGGTGCTGTTCTTGATGCTAACTTCTCTCCTCCTGTGGAATCCACCATCATGGAGGATCCTCCAATTGACTCGCTCAAAGTCTCAGATTCTGTACAGTTCACTTATTTGTTATTTAGAACCCAAAACTAAGTTCTATTAAATATTTTTGGCTGATTTTTGAGAATTTAATTTTTTCAGGCTTGCATTATTTTTATTTTTTTTCTGTTCGATGTCAAACAAACAAAACAAACAAGAAAAACAAATGGAACATGAAGCCATTTTTAAGGTTCTCCAGAAATAACTCACACAGCCATGGAACCTGGTGAGAGCAGACAGAATAGCTTCAAGCAGATCCATGTGACTAAATGGCTCCAGCAGAGGACACATTTTAAATGGTTGTTACTTGAATATGGAAGAAGTGCCAAATTATCAAATGTCATTGGTCTTTGGGCCCCAGAAAGTTCCTGTATGTGTGTATATATGGATGTATCTATCTTTCCTACTACAATTTCAGTCTTTGGTTGACATTTCACCAAATTCTGATGCTCTAACATCAGTAGAATTTGATATATGGCCAACCAAACTTCAACCATTTTTTACTATTTTGACAAAAATGGTGATGTAGGAGACAACTGGTGTTTATATATTGTCATTATAATGTACAACATTACAAGCTGCTTCCATGATGTCTCCATGTTGAAATTAAACATGTGATTCTTCAAAAAGCCTAATCACTTGATGAAATGTCACTCAGACTCTATTTTTAGCAGGAAATAACAATGCATCCACATATATATGTACGGTCCCTGACAAAAGTCTTGTTGTTTCTCTTAAGTTGTAGGAACAACAAATAACAACTGGACTTGTAGTTGATCAATTGGAATCAGAAATGGCTCATATGAATGACAAAGCCCTCTAGATTATATTTATTATGTCAAAATAAAGTTTTGAATGATTCATTGAGTTTTATCATTTAATTAGGACAGAAAGGTCAGATTTTGCTTGGACGAAAGTCTTGTCACATACAAAAATAATGTTGAAATTATACATATACTTTATTCTGAATACGCAAATATGCTATAAAAACATCAGAACATTAAGTCATGGTGTCTTGCAAAAAAGAATTAATATTGTGTAGGACTTCCACAGTTTGGAGGACTGCATCCACACGTTAGGCTAGCCGCGCTAGACCCATGTTCTGAAGACGCAAGGGTCTAGGACCGCTCGACAGGGAGGGAGGCGGGCTAAAAGGTTGTCTATCAAATCACTTTGCAGCAATTGGGTAGGTATACAACCAATCAGCGCAACGAATAGGCTGACGGAGTTCCTAGAGCGCCGGTTTGTGGCTAAGTCCCATTAGCTTCCCAACCAGCGGAGCCAACTGGTATATTAAGGATTTGCCATATCCCGTCGGCATAAGTCCAAATACGTCTTTCTTCTCAATGAAACACTTCAGTGCCGTCCTTTGTTTATCTTTCAAGTTGAATTTTAGCTTCAAATCTTTAAGGGCAGTGGCCAAAGCCGAGTCCAAAGATAACTGTTTATTGTTTCCGGTTGTTTCTGTCAGAATCGTCACGCCTCTGTCGTCACTTAGTTACGCCCGCCTTCTGACTCTACACTTCATGGTGATTGGTCCGGCCAGTTTTAGGAGAATCCAGCCTCGAGCCTTATGGAGGGTAGCTAGACCCACCCTGGCAGAGAATTAAATTTGTTGCCGTGGGTTGTCTAGCGCGGCTAGGCTATCCATACGTCTCATCAATGACTCAAATAACTTATTGATAAAGTCATCTTAAATGGCAAAAAAAGAAAGTCTTGCAGGGCTCCCAGAGTGCATCAAGATTCTTCGGTTTCATCTTCCAAGCCTTCTCCTTCATCTTACCCCAGACATGCTCAATAATGTTCATGTCTGGTGACTGAGCTGGCCAATCCTGGAGCTCCTGGACCTTCTTTGCTTTCAGGAACTTTGATGTGGAGGCTGAAGTATGAGAAGGAACGCCATTCTGCTGCAGAATTTGCCATCTCTTATAGTTTGGGATGTAATGGGCAGCAAGAATTTCTTGATACTTCAGGCTGTTGATGTTTCCATCCACTCTGCAGAGCTCTCGTACACCCCATACCGGATGTAACCCCAAACCATGATATTTCTTTCACCAAACTTGACTGTTTTGTTGGTGAATCTTGGGTCAGTGCGGCTTCTGCAGGATTTGCGTTGACTGGGATGCAGTTCAATGGATGATTCATTAGAAAAATCAACCTTCTGCCACTTTTCATTGTCCATCCTTCCTGCAAGCTGTGGACCTTGACAAATGCAACACGATTTTTTGTTGTCTTCTGTTTAATGCTGGTTTCTATGCACTAATTTGACCATGGAGAACACTGCATGAGAGAATTTGACAAACTGTTCTTGTAGATACAGGGATTTCTGGCGACCAGTTCACGTGTAAGTCTGTTGCAGTTGAAAAAGGGCTGACCCTGGACTGTTGAAGCAACAAATGCTCTTCTCTAACAGGTGTCTGCCGGACCTGGGCTTGTCATAAACATCACCAGTTTCTTCAGATCTTTTTCTTATCCTCTCTACTGGACATTTGGATACATTAAAGCTGTCTGCCACCTCAGCAGCAGACTTGGTCTTCAGGGTCTTGATGATCAGCGCTTTGGTCTGTGGTTGGATCTTTGGCATGCTGTCAGAGGTCAGGTTGGGCTTCATATGAAGGTCTTGTGTCTTGGGTTTCTTTTTATACACACCTGGGAATGTGTCAGTTACAGTATTTGTCACAGACCCTTTGAAATTTTTCACTCTGTGTCATTGCAGCCATTTGCCAAAATCAAAAAAGTTCATTTTATTTCTCATTAATGTACACTCAGCACCCCATCTTGACAGAAAAAAACAGAAATGTAGAAATTTTTGCAAATGTATTAAAAAATAAAAACTGAAATATCACATGGTCAGAAGTATTCAGAGCCTTTGCAGCGACATTCATATTTAACTCACATGCTGTCCATTTCTTCTGATCCTCCTCCAGATGGTTCTGCTTCTTTATTGGAGTCCAGCTGTGTTTAATTAAACTGATTGGACTTGATTAGGAAAGGCACACACCTGTCTATATCAGACCTTACAGCTCACAGTGCATGTCAGAGCAAATGAGAATCATGAGGTGGAAGGAACTGCCCAAGGAGCTCAGAGACAGAATTGTGGCAAAGCACAGATCTGGACAAGGTTACAAAAGAATTTCTGCAGCACTCAAGGTTCCTCAGAGCGCAGTGGCCTCCATAATCCTTAAATGGAAGAAGTTTGGGACGACCACAACTCTTCCTAGACCTGGCCGTCCAGCCAAACTGAGCAATGGTGGGAGAAGAGCCTTGGTGAGAGAGGTAAAGAAGAACCCAAAGATCACTGTGGCTGAGCTCCAGAGATGCAGTCAGGAGATAGGAGAAAGTTCCACAAAGTCAACTATCACTGCAGCCCTCCACCAGTCGGGGCTTTATGGCAGAGTGGCCCGACGGAAGCCTCTCCTCAGTGCAAGACACATGAAAGCATAGAGTTTGAAAAAACATATGAAGGACTCCCAGACTATGAGGAATAAGATTCTCTGGTCTGATGAGACCAAGATTGAACTTTCTGCTGTTAATTCTAAGCGGTATGTGTGGAGAAAAGCAGGCACTGCTCATCACCTGCCCAATACAATCCCTACAGTGAAACATGGTGGTGGGAGCATCATGTTGTGGGGGGGGGTGTTTTTCAGCTGCAGGGACAGGACGACTGGTTGCAATTGAAGGAAGGATGAATGCGGCCAAGTACAGAGATATCCTGGAGGAAAACCTCTTCCAGAGTGCTCAGGACCTCAGACTGGGCTGAAGGTTCACCTTTCAACAGGACAATGACCCTAAGCACACAGCTAAAATAACAAAGGAGTGGCTTCAGAACAACTCTGTGACCGTTCTTGACTGGCCCAGCCAGAGCCCTGACCTAAACCCAATTGAGCATCTCTGGAGAGACCTCAGAATGTCTGTCCACCAACGTTCACCATCCAACCTGACAGAACTGGAGAGGATCTGTAAGGAAGAATGGCAGAGGATCCCCAAATCCAGGTGTGAAAAACTTGTTGCATCATTCCCAAGAAGACTCATGGCTGTACGAGCTGAAAAGGAGCTTCTACTCAATACTGAGCACAGAGTCTGAATACTTTTGACCATGTGATATTTCAGTTTTTATTTTTTAATACATTTGCAAAAATTTCTGCATTTCTGTTTTTTTCTGTCAAGATGGGGTGCTGAGTGTACATTAATGAGAAATAAAATGAACTTTTTTGATTTTGACAAATGGCTGCAATGACACACAGAGTGAAAAAGTTCAAGGGGTCTGAATACTTTCTGTACTTACTGTATGTATGTATATACATGTGTGTGTGTGTGTGTGTGTGTGTGTGTGTGTGTGTGTGTGTGTGTGTGTGTGTGTGTGTGTGTATATATGTGTGTGTATATATATGTGTGTATATATATATATATATATATATATATATATATATATATATATATACAGTCACCTCCAAAAGTATTGGAACAGCAAATTCAATTCCTTTGTTTTTGTTTTATACTGAAGACATTTGGGTTTCCGATGAAAAGATGAATATGACACAAAAGTTCAGAATTCCAGCTTTTATTTCATGGTATTTACATCAAGATGTGTTTAACAACCCAGGAATGATGACCTTTTCTTTGAACCCATGTTGTTGTATACAACAAAAACAAAGGAATTGAACTTGCTGTTCCAATACTTTTGGAGGTGACTGTATATACAATATATATAGGGCTGCACAGTGGAGTAGTGGTTAGCATGTTCGCCTTGCAGCAAGAAGATCCCCGGTTCAAATCCCGGCCTGGGCCTGGGATCTTTCTGCATGGAGTTTGCATGTTCTCCCTGTGCATGTGTGGGTTTTCTCCGGGTACTCCGGCTTCCTCCCACAGTCCAAAAACATGCTGAGGTTAATTGGTTACTCTAAATTGTCCGTAGGTGTGAATGTGAGTGTGATTGTGTGTCTGTATATGTAGCCCTGTGACAGACTGGTGACCTGTCCAGGGTGTCCCCTGTCTTCACCAGAGTCAGCTGGGATAGACTCCAGCACCCCCCATGACCCTAGTGAGGATAAAGTGGTGTATAGGGAATGGATGGATGTGTGTGTGTGTGTGTGTGTGTGTGTGTGTGTGTGTGTGTGTGTGTGTGTGTGTGTGTGTGTGTTTCCAGGGTCACAATACCACCTGCTGTTTTTGAAAATGTGGCACTTTTTTTCCAGCTTCAAGAGCCAATAATGGAGATTGTGTCCTCTGCTGGAGCTACTTATCTGCTGGAAACTATTCTGTCTGTGTCTACGCCTCGTTTCATGGCTGTGGAAGTTTTATTTCTGGAAATATCGAACCCTTAATACACTGGAAAAATTCAACAAATCTGAGCTTCAAATCAGAATAATTCATCAAAATCACTAAATTCACCGTGGCATATTTTAAATTTAACCAAAAATAAGCTGTTTGCTTCAGTAAAAGTCCAGTTCTGAGCTTTCAGGTTGAACTGCAGGCAGTGTTTCCGCCAAGCAGAGAGGCTGATTTAACCTGTTAATAGTTAAATATCCACATCATTTGGAGCTTTTATTGTTTCTTTATTGTTGGTAACTCCTCAGAAACATGCTGATTCCAGGTTTTTACTGTTTTTGTAACATTAAAGAAGCTTCAGAAAGTTCCAAAATGACTCAAGATTTGTTTTAAAATAGTTCTGAATTGTTTAAAATTAGTTAAAATATGTCAAAAAACCTTAAAGTTTGTTCAAAATGACTCAAGCTGTTCGAATTTACTTAAAATTCATCCAAAAAGAGTTAAAATGGTTAAAAAAATGACTACAAATCAGAATAAAATGACTTGAAATTCATCTGAAATATCTCAAAAGTTGTCCAGACATGCTGATTCCAGGTTTTTCTAACAATATAGAATCCTGGTTTTGCGTCGTAGAGACAGAAGACCTTTTTCTGTCTGGCGCAGGACTTTATTTTATTTATATTTCAGAGATAAACGAGCTACACCGCTGTCTCACACAACTGATCTAGTTTATTAAATGCAGATCGAGGAGCCGAGGTTTTGATGCAGAGACACAGCTGTGTCTGACTGCAGCATCTTTTATCGGGTGATACAAATGCTGCATTTTGGTCACTTTGATGACGGGTGGAATACCTGCAGTGGCTTTCTCATTCAGCAGCCTCATGTCCTCCGCTTTTAAGACACCAGGAGACATTTTAGCATCATAAAAGCACTGAAAACGTACACTCTCCCAGGTGTTTCCAGGTGTTCTGAAGACACCTCTGCTCAGGTTAATTAGTAAGCTGTCACCTGTACACAACAACAACATGCCTCTCCACAACAATCAGGACTACATTCTGCTTCTTAAATGTTGTAAGAAGAGGAAACGGTCATTTTCTTTATTGATTTATTGTTAATCAAGTGGAATTGATTGAATTCATCGATCCTCAGAATAGCTGCTGAGTAATTTTCTGACAATCTTGTCAAACTAACTGATTTAATGGACTGATGGCTGCAGCTCTGCAGAGGAAACATCACAACAAGCCGTGTCATGAAAACAAAGCTGCAGCGATTTATGAATTAGTTGTCAGCTATTAAATAAATTACCAACTAATCTGATAAGGGATTAATCAGTTTGAGTTTTTTTAAAACCTAAAATCTGTGTAAATTCTGTGACTTCTGCTTCATCATTGTCCGTTTTTTTCTGGTTTCTTTCCTTCTCTATGACTAGTATCTCTGGGTTGTAGACAGAAGGCAGTTTTAATTGTCTTTTTAATGTCGAAATGCAGTCACCGTTGTGTTACACGTGGATGCTTGACACACTGTCGTAAGCTTCGTCATCATCCTGGTTTGGACAAAAATAGTGTTTGATTTGTTCGACCTGAGCAATAAAACCAGATTAAATGAGGCAGAGTTGTTTCAGTCTGATGTGATAACAGTTTTTCTTTGTGGTTGAGCTTGACCAGGTTCACTCACAGGTACAAAAGGTCATGAAAAGTGCTTCATCTGGAAACAAACCTGTAAGATGCACCATATTTTTATGATGTGAAGTAAGCAAATTATCTCAGATGTCTGTGTAGGTTCTCCTTCATCCAGGTCATGGTTGTCCAAAGTAGTTTAAATCAATCCACTGGACTTTAAGAAAGTTCCTTGAAGACGTTTCACCTCTCATCCAAGAGGCTTCTTCAGTTCTGGTGGTGGTTGGTGTTGCCTCAGCTTTCAAACCTCTGTGAGGTGTGTCCAGATGGTTTGAGAGAGGAGTGAAAGAAGCCATCCATGTAAAGTAGAGAAGCCATCTCTGAACACAGGGGGGTGGTCTGTGACATCATCTTTCCCAATTTACAATCAGGTCCTTTCAAAACTCCCCAAAAGAACGACTCAGCAGACTCATGCTAATGACCACCATTAGCACACGAGGGCTCAGTGACATCTGTGCATTTCAACGACCCCCACCGATACTCACAACGACCATCGTTGTGCAGTCAGATGAGTTTTGGTATCGGTCGTTGGAATAACAGCCCTGGACACACCTCACAGAGGTTTAAAAGCTGAGGCAACACCAACCACCACCAGAACTGAAGAAGCCTCTTGGATGAGAGGTGAAACGTCTTCAAGGAACTTTCTTAAAGTCCAGTGGATTGATTTAAACTACTTTGGACAAATTATCTCACTTTGCAAACTAAAGTAACTCATAATTTGACTAAAATGACTAACAACATGTACAAACTGACAACATTTACTTAAACTGGCAAAACTATGTCTGAAATGACTTTAAATGTGACCAGAATGGCGAAAAATAATCAAAAACAATGAAAAAGGTTCTAGAATGACTCCTATCTAAAATGATAATGTCCAAAGTCATGCAAACTCAAGTTTACAGAATTTTAACATGCACAAAAAACAGAACACACATAACATACTGAATACCTACATCACACAGGTCTTACATGCATAACGCGGCACAGTTACGTGACAATTGCCGTTGGTTTGTCTGTCTGTCTGTTGGCAGCATTACTCTCAAATGGACAAACAGATTTGGATGAAATTTTCAGGGAAGGTCAGAAATGATAAAAGGACCAAGTGATTAGATTTTAGCAGTGATTAGGCTTTTAGTCTGGATCCAGAGATCTGTTGAAGATTTCCATATCACTGCTAGAGAGCGGCATGGTGTCACTGTAACCATGACAACCAGTAAACAGTACGTCTGCTGCCTGCTGATGATCACATAATTGCGAGTCTACGACAACTCTACCGCTAAGGACTTATCCGTTAGAAATGATGCAAGGAACAGTTGATTAAATTGTGGGGGTGTTTCTGAGTCCCATCAATTCCTGCTACATATTTAGGTCACACAATTCAGTGTCTGTACAAAATGTACATATGCATAACATGTCACGCCCTCCCGCTCCTGTGACCTGACTCATCAGCACAATGACAAACGGCTGTGTGGAGAGGCCAGGAGAGATTAACAATCAGCACAGTATAAAGCCTGGCTCCTACATGCTCCACTCCGATCACGTCTCCTGCATGTCGCCCCATGGACTCTGTCTCTCCACTGGAATATCCTGCCTGCTTTTCAGCCATCGCCACACTCCCTTCACTGACTCTGTCAGCTCTGCCCCACTTCTGCCTTCCCCCACCGGACACTCAGTAAGCCGTCTTAATGTTAGTTCTGTTTTACGTATAGTTTTCACCTCAGCCAACTGGTCCATCCTTGGTTTAATTTAGTTTTGTCTTATGTATAGTTTTATCTCGGCCGTCTGGCCCACCCTCAGTTAGTTTAGTTTTAATTTACCATTCTGTTGATTTCCCTGATCCTCCCTCACTGAGTGCTGTTGTTTCTTTAAAAACAATCATTAAATCCTTTTTTGTTTATCCACCTGCCTGCTTGCCTGCTGCTTGGGTTCACACGCCAGTTTCATGACATAACATGCCTGTGCTCAGCGCAAGGTCATTTAATTTGTGGGTACATCTATATTAAAGCCCATAGAATATCAAAAACTCACTTATACAAACCTAAAGAGATGGGAGGATTAGGGCTACCTTGTTTCCAACATTATTACTGGGCTGCAAATTTAAGGGCTGTTGTTTACTGGCAGGAGGATTATAACCTGGAAGTTTCAGCAGATATTCCAGCTTGGGTTGTAATTGAAAAGAAATGCATTATTAATAGTTCACTGCACGCACTCCTTTTCTCAACATCCAGCCTGCCCACAGGTACAAAGGTGAACAACCAGATAATTTCAAACTGTCTCAGAATCTGGTCACAAATTAAAAAGTACTGTAAGTTGTCAGGCACCTCCATCCACGCTCCGATTCACCACAATCATGCATTCGCTCCATCACTTTCAGATGCAGCTTTTGACAGGTGGACGTTAAAAGGTGTAGTCATTTTAAAAGACCTGTACATTAATAAAAAAATGCCTCCTTTGCCCAGCTAAAAGACAAGTTCTCTCTCCCATCAACACACTTTTTTTTTTTTAGATATTTACAAATCAGAAACTATGCCCGCCAGTGTTTGAATAATTTTGAAAACCTCCCTGAGGAAAAAAGGGTTTATTCACTCTTACTGGGACCGCCTGACTCCAAAGGCTTGGTCTCAAACTTTGTCAAAATATTTCATGAAGATGTTGACTTTAGGAGGTCGGCCTGGGAGAAAGAGTTGGGGTTACAGATTGATGATAAGGATGTCTGTGAGGAGAGCCTCAGCAGAATACGCTCCTGTTCCATTAATGCTAGGCATCAGTTAATTTAATTTAAGGTGATGCATAGACTATATTACTCAAAAGTTAAATTAAATAAAATTTATCCTACGATCTCCTCTCTGTGTGACCGGTGCAGATCTGCTGATGGTTCTCTAACCCACCTTTTTTGGACCTGCCCAAAACTGCATAACTTTTGGTGTGAAATATTCAAGTGGTTTTCTGAAATCTATGACTGTGTGTTTAACCCTGACCCACAGGTTGCATTATTTGGATATTCTCTGTCCCTGCAAAATCACAACCTCTCAGTGCAGAGCACTATCATGTATGGAATGGTAATTGCTAAGAG
Source organism: Acanthochromis polyacanthus (assembly GCF_021347895.1). Taxonomy (NCBI): domain Eukaryota; kingdom Metazoa; phylum Chordata; class Actinopteri; family Pomacentridae; genus Acanthochromis; species Acanthochromis polyacanthus. The sequence continues at coordinate 30,887,331 of NC_067122.1, read as the reverse complement.
ACTGATTTTAAGACTCTGGAAATCGGACACTGTGCCTCAGTTCAAGGCATGGCTGATGGAACTAACTAGCTTACTACACATGGAGAAAATCAGATACAGTGTCATGGACAATAGATTTTACACCATATGGCAACCATTCTTGGATCGTCTTCCAACATACCCCCAGTGTCCCACTCACCTCGAACTTGAAAACCTGTTGATCTGTGATGCTTTAGTGATGCAACATTGTATTTTGCTGCCTTCTGTATGCCCAGTTCTGTTTTTGTTAGTCTTTGTCCAGTTTTGTTTTTTTTAAGATAAAAAACCTTAATAAAAATACTGTTCCAACAGGGTTAGGGTTAGGGGTTAGATATGAATGGGAGTCAATGGTAAGTCCCCACAATGATAGAAAAACTGTGTGTGTGTGTGTGTGTGTGTGTGTGTGTGTGTGTGTGTGTGTGTGTGTGTGTGTGTGTGTGTGTGTGTGTGTGTGTGTGTGCGCGCCCATGTTTTTGCTATATTGTGGGGACCAAATGTCCCCACAACTGTAGGAAAACCGAAAACTATGTCACTTGTGGGGACCTCATTTGGGTCCCCACAAGTTTAAACAGTGTTTTCTTGGTCATGTTGTTGTTACTGAAAAAAGTAAAAGTGCAAAAACGTTTCTTTAGGGTTAGCCATTGTTTTGGTCTGGGTTAGGGTTTGGTTAGGGTTAGATATGAATGGGAGTCAATAGTATGTCCCCACAATGATAGCAAGACACACACACGTGTGTGTATGTGTGTGTGTGTGTGTGTGTGTGTGTGTGTGTGTGTGTGTGTGTGTGTGTGTTTGCAGTCTGTGGCTGCTTTCTGCCCTGCCACTCCTGCTTGAAAACACACTTTAGTCAAAATCACCCTCTCGTCATCCTTGATCTCACCTTCATCTTTTAGGGCCTGATATTGGCTCTCGTAGGTTTTATTTTTTTTCTTTCTAGTTTTTACACCACTAAGTAAGATTCAAGGCCGCTCATGCTGTCAATCTGCCATGAATCCCGGGAGTTTTTCCTCAATAAGTCCAGACCTTCACTTCTCCGTCTTCATCACGAGGGGTCACCAATTGTTGGAGCTCAATCCCAATCTACCAGCAAAACAGACTATTTGTGAGAAAGCTCCTGTGCGTTCGTTGAATGAAGCAATCGGAGAATGTATGTAGGTCTTACTATAAATGTTTATTTAGCAGAAGATTGTTAAGAACTAGGTGGTTTGAACCCAAGCAGCAGGCAAAACAGGCAGCTGAAGTAATAATAAGTTTTAACAATAAAAACTCAACATAAGCACTCCAAATGAGGAGGCACAGGGAACAAACAGAACGGGGATGAAAACTAAACTAAAGGTGACGGACCAGTCGGCCGTGATAGGAATTTAACTAAACTAAACAGAAGAGAGGTGACTCACGATAATGTCCATGGGAGTCGGGGGACAGGACAGGAACAGAGTTGATGAAGCCGAATACGGGGATGTGAATGGGGCATGGAGCAGGCTGAATCCAGAGCAGACCAGGGGGTGTGTGGAGCGGAGGAGGGAGGACGAGCAGACGTGGGTTCCGGGGTGAGGGGAGGAAGACGGAGCAGGCAAAGGAATCCAGGAGCTGACAGAGTCCAAACAGAGGGTAGGTGCTCAACGGAGGATCGCATGCAATGGCCCAGCAGAGCGCTGTTTGCCGAGCCAGGCTTTTGAGCTGTGGTGATTGCTCATTCGAGCGCACAGCCGGCTCGTCATTAGGCTGATGAACCACAGCACCGGAGCTGGAGGGGGCATGACAAAGATTCTGTTCTGTTAAGTATTTGTTAAACAGAACAGAATTCTGGATCCAGAGTTCTTTCCCTAACAGCAACAGAGACACTGTCAGTTCATGAAGTCTGACTACACCTAGTTTTACCCTGACCCAGACTTATACACTACTACAACATCATGCAAGCTCTTTTGGTGTCCTCTCCCTCTGATTGGCTGCTTCTCTCATCCTGTGTCTACTCGTGCACAGCTCATGACTGCGCTCCTTGTTCTCCTTCTCACCTCAGGGTGGGGGCAACCCTTCCCCTGAACCGCTGAGCGGGTCCTGGTTGTGTAGTCTTCAACGTGAGATACTGCCCTTATTGATCTCTGAAACACAGATGTTCACCCAGGACCAGACACCCAGTGCTTTTCCACTACAGCATAGTACTCAGTAGTAGTAATAGTACACAGCGACTGATATATGTATGTGAACTATCCTAAACTTCTACAATAAAGGCACACAGATTAGTAAAAAAAAAAGCTAAATAAGGCACAGTAAGCCAACACAACATAGAATGTGTCTATTTAACCCAGACACATCAGAGAATTCTCTCATACATTTTACTGCTTTACTTACTTCTGTCTTAATAAAAATGTCGTCTGCCAGCTGTGATATTTTAAATTCTCTGTCAAAAGCACAGATACTGTGAAAGTTTGTCATTTTAGCTTGTGTAGCCGACATCTGTGCTCCCAGGATAAACAGGAATGGGTTTTATTCCTCTGTCAATACTGAATCTAGGGGAGGTTCCATGTTGTAGTTTTACTGAACTATTACATCTCTGGTATAAAGTTCCAATGACATCAATAAACCGTTCTCCAAATCCAAAGGTATTGAGTGTTTTTACGATGAATTGGTGGTTTACTGTATCAAATGCTTTGTAAAAGTCAACAAACAAAACAAGACTGTCCTCGTTTATGTATTCATTGTAATCTATTAGGTCCAATATTAGTCTTACATTATTAATTATACTTCTACCTGTCATAAATCCAGATTGTTCCTCATCAGTAATTTCTCCCAATCCCACCTTCAGTCTCTGTGCAAAGATGGAGGCAAATATTTTAGCATCATTGTTTAATAAGGTTATTGGCCTCCAGTTTTCTATATTCAATTTGTCTTTATTTGGTTTGGGGATTAATTTTATAAGTCCTTGATGCATGGAAGGTGGGAGTTTGCCTTTGGTGATTGATTCTTCAAAAGTACATGCAAGAAACAGGGTAAGAGCATCCTTAAAGCTTTTGTAGAATTCGCCAGTAATGCCGTCATTTCCGGGAGATTTATTATCTTTTAGTGAAGCTATAGCTTTAAGTATTTCATGATTAAAGATTTTTTGGTCACACAAGGTCAGAGGTCACACAGGTCAAAGAAATATCAGACAGAATCTGTCACAATGTATATCCGGCAAAAAAAAACTCTGGAGAGGTTTAAATTAAATCTAGACTATAACTGTGACTTTTGTCAAACAGAACCAGAAACCATCATCCACCTCTTTAATCAATGCTCATACAGTAAAAACCTCTGGAGTCATCTACAAAACCTAATCCAGAACAAAACCAGACACAGGATCAGCCTCCAGGAGAACCACATCCTCTTTTAGTTTGAAAATCCCTCCATACCTTACAGCCTTTCCCTTTTGTTGCAGACTATCATCATGCTGGGTGAATTTCATATTCACAAAACGAAATGGGCAAAAAAAAAACAAATGGAAAATACTTTGGAAATGAACTCAAACAATACTTTAATACAATAACATCATCATCGAATGACAAAGCCATAAAAATATCAGACTTGTTTATTAAATACGTAAAATTCCCTGATTTAATATAAACTTGTTTATGTTATTAATTATTAGTCAATTTCATCCTCTTCTGCTTACATATGGTTGTAATATTCTCTTTATATGACTCTTTGTGTTTACAATGTAATATGAATAAGTTGTTGTTTTCATTTTGTGTTTTTTTTATGATCATTTTCGGTTAACACGCTGTATAACCTCTTTGTGTTAAATTTTAAAAAATATCTATGCTGGGGGCTCCTCCCAGGCGGACATGTTCGGAAAACCTCCAAAGGAAGTCTCCCTGGATCCGAAAAATTTTCCAGAAAGGGGGTTCCGGGCAAGATGGCGGAGGGAGCAGCCACCCTGTAACCAGCTCCAAGTAGCAAACCTTGAAAATTAGATAATACGGACTCAAAACTCATGTAACGTCTCTATGAAGGCTGTAAAACGTAACGAAGTCAAGTCAGAACTGTTCAGTATTCTGTAAATATCTCCGAACACGACGTACAATATGGCTAAAAGTAGCGCTAAAGCTAAAGCTCTCCTACAACACGATTACTGTGGCCCGGGACCAGAGAACATGGAAACAAAAGGCAAAGGCCTAAAGAACTCTCTAGCATCTCCATCCAAACCATCAGCTCCACTGAAAAAACAAAGAGGAGAGGAGAACATGACTGTAGAGGAGGAGAATGGAAATGCCTCAACTGTTGCAATTCTGGCTGCGATTGGGTCACTTAAAAATATGATGGAGGAATTCAAACTAGAATTGAAACAGAACACAATCACCATGGCCAACATCACAAAAGCAGTTGAATTTAATTCAGCCGAAATTAAAGAATGCAAAGAAAAAAACTAAGAATTGGAGATAGAAGTGAAAAAACTCAGAGAGAAAAACACAGAGTTGGGAGAGAGAACCACAGAAATGGAGCGATACCAAAGGAGATGGAACCTAAGACTAAATGGCCTGAAGGAAGAAAACATTCATCAGATCATCAAGGACATCCTCGGAAAGATTGTCCCACACTGGAAGGAGAACATGAACTTCATCCTTGACTCTTGCATCGTCTAGGACCAAACGTCGCCGACCGTCCCCGTCAGATCATCATGCACTTCACTGGAAGGCACTTCAGAGATGAACTCTGGCGAACCACCAAACAACACCCCGTCTGCAGAGAGCTCAACATTCGCTTTGCAGAAGATCTCACCAAAACTGACTGAGAGGCACGACAGGCTGTTTGGCCAAAAGTTGAACGAGCGAGGAAGGCAGGACATAAGACTATGTTCCCAGGCCCCCATGCTTTCATTAATGGACAGAGAGTCGTACCATAGTCACATCAACGCAGGATATCTAAGCCTGCAAGCGAGTTTTTGATGAATTGATGTTCTCAAGGTTCTGCTACTGCAAATGATTAGTATTCTACGTAACACCTAATTTTTGTTCTAAAACAGTTACGATAACTCCATTCATTTTTGTGTTGTATGTTTCATCTAAAAGATGACATTTCTTTCATATCTATTAATGCAAGGGTTCTCAGAGATATAACCAAGAGGAAAAGCTTCTTTTTGTTCTGTAAAGGAAAGAATGCTAATATAGTCGTTCTACAAGAAACTCATTCCAAAGCTGAAGATGTCACATTTTGGTCCACACAATGGAGAGATTACATTTATTTAAGCCATGGCTCTTCAAGGTCAGCAGGGGTCGCCATCCTCCTAAACAATCTCAAGGGTCGGGTCATTTCTCATTTGGCAGATGATAATGGTCACTGGTTGATATTTGTCATAACCCTGGATGACATCAAATTCATTTTGGTCAACATATATGGTTACAATGGAAACAATGAGAATAAAACCTGTTTGAACAGATCGGCATACACTTAGATAATATTAAGTCATTACACTCATCTGATAATGTTATAACTGGGGGTGACCTTAATCTAGTCCATGATGACTTCTATGACAAATTTCCCTCTAGATTCCCTGCAAGTCATCCGAACGACACTTTTACCAACTTTTGCTATACTCCAAGCTTAACTGATGTTTGGAGACATTTAAATCCTGGAACATTTCAGTTCTCATGGTTCAACTCCAATTATAAGTCCAGGATTGACTCCTGGTTCATTGCAAACCACCTGCTTTGCTATAACCTCATATCTCTGCTGCTCCACTGACTGATCACATGAAACCTAACAACAGGAGAACTTACTCATTCAAATTTTGGAAGTTTAATGCAAGTCTACTTAAGAATGATAATTATTGTAAAAAGCTCAAATGACTAATTTCAGATATTACAGACTCAGAAGAACTATCAACACCCATTAAAAAATGAGAATTTTTAAAGTACAAAATACACCAGTTTACTATCTCATTCAGTAAAAAGTTAAAAATGAATTTTGAGAAGAAGGAGCTAGACATTATCAACCAATTAAATGTTTACTGCAATAAACTTAACCCTACTGAAACTGATAAACAGAAAATTCTGAATATTAAATCTGAATTGGACAAAATATATATTCATAGAGCACAAGGGGCCTTTGTTAGATCAAGGGCTAAATGGATGGGGGGGGGGGGGGGGGGGGGGGGGGGAACTCAGCATAGTTTGGTGGTCTGGAGAAAAGAAGACAAGGGAGAAATAGCATCAGTTCCTTAATGGTTGATAATACAGAAACTACAGATCCAAAGGTGATCTCATTAGAAATACTTAAATTCTATAAACGACTTTACAGTTCTAAATTTTCTAATGAAGACTGCCTTGCGTTCCTACAAGACATAGACAAATATATTCCCAAAGTTGAAGAAGGTTTCAAACATGTGACAAAGAAATAACAATGACTGAAAAGGACAAAGCAATCAGCCGCCTCTCTCTGAACAAGGCTCCTGGTTCAGACGGCCTCACAGGAGACTTTTACAGACACTTTTGGGATGATTTAAAAGTATTGCTACATCAAGTTTTTTTGGAAATATTTGAAAATTGTACGCTTCCACCCACAATGAGACACGGGCTTATCATTTTAATTCATTAATCTGGCAAAGACTCTAGACGTCTTGAAAACAGAAGACCGATTACTGTCAGAAATTCTGATCATAAACTACTTACCTACAGTTTTACCATTCGTCTCCAAACAGGGATTTTTATCTTATTGCAGAAACACAGTCTGGCTTTTTAAAAGGAAGATCAATTCACAATAACATCAGGCTGGTAATGGACATCACTGAATATAGAGATCAAATTATAGATGATGGTTTTCTTTTATTTTTAGATTTCTACAAAGCCTTTGACTCTGTAGAACACTCGTTTATTTTTCAAGTTCTCCAACAATTAGGTTTTGGAATCAAATGTATGAATTTAGTGGGGGGGTTGTATCAGAATATCAGCAGCTGTGTCATTCTACCTCATGGATCCACCCCCAGTTTCAATGTTAATGTAGGGATTCCACAGGGTTGTCCCATTTCACCATACTTATTTATTCTAGTCACAGAAATGTTGGCAATCTACATTAAAAATTGGAAGGACATGAAGCAATTAAATGTATTGGGCACTGATATTGTCATTAGCCAATTGGCAGATGACAGGACAATCTTTCTACATGACAAACATCAAGTTCCAATAGCTATCGACAGAATTAGAGCATCAGGTTTAACCCTGAACCTAAACAAATGTGAATTACTTGTGATTCATGATACACCTTTAGCAGACATTTGTAATATCCCGCTGAAATGGTAAATGGTTGTATTTATATAGTGCTTATATCCAAAGCGCTTTACATGATACGTTACATTCACACACTGATGGCAGGAGCTGCCATGCAAGGCGCTAACCACGACCCACCAGGAGCAGTTAGGGGTTAGATGTCTTGTTCAGGGACACCTCGACATGAGCGCAACAGGCTGAGGATCAAACCGCAACCTTCCAGTTACAAGACGGCCACTCTACCCACTGAGCCATGCCGCCCCATCAAACCGAAACTCCCACTTCTTCCAGGTTCTATTTCCAGAGATGATATAACCTTTGGCATAATTCTGACAAACGAAATCGATGAACTCTGCTGTAATGTGATTCTTTGTTTAGCAAAATTCTTTATCCATAAGAACAGGATATTGAAATCATCCCCCAAATTTATGGTTTTCCCGAATGAATTTAAATTATACATGAATTCGCTCAAACTTCTAAAAGGTACAAAGGCACAGAAACTGTATAACATCTTAAAAAACTTCCCTACGGAATTGGATAGTTGAACTTTAATATATATTCTTCCCTTCCCCTTGAGATTTCAAAGGTTGTGTTTTGGTTTTCTTATGTTCTGCTTCAATCCAATCTGATTCCATTGATTTGAAATTTGATGTGTATGTTTTTTTTCATGTTGTTCTTTTGTTGCTAGGATGTTGTTCCCTTGGCAATATTTTTTTATAATATTCTGATGTTTATTGAATTAAAGTTGCCATACTTGTTTGCTTTTTGTCAATAAAGCATTTGAAGAGAAAAAAAGTCTCCCTGGATCCCCTAATCATGTGACTGTTTCAGGAACAGACAAATGAAAAGCTGAATCACATGTTCAAACCACCTCATCTTGATCAGAATTTTTTTAAAAAAGTTAGTTAATAGTTATTTTAAGCTATTTATCTATTTATTGTTTTAAAGTTATACTTTTATAGAAATGTTTATAAGTTTGTTTATTTTAATAGATGCGTTTTTGTGTGTTTGTTCATTTATTTAAAATGAATGTTTATTTATTTGTGTGTTTGTTTATTAGATATTTATTTGTGTGTTTGTTTCTTTATTCAATAGAAATGTTTTATATATGTTTTTGTTTATTTTTTGAATATGAACATTTATTTAGTCGTGTGTTTTTTAATTTAGACTAAAACGGGAATTCACGGTGTGTCGTAATTTTGATCTGTGTTTTTTGTCATTTTTTTGTAAATAAAGTTGGTTTAAAAACAGTCATATTTAACCGATTTTATCATTACAGAAATCCAAACTCCAACCAGCTGGTGGCGCTAATGATTCACTAGAGAAAAAGAAGGTGTTTCCTTCCTGCTTCCTGTGTGTCACACTGATTTCGATCCGGGTCCGGAATATTAACGGTGCGGACTCAAGTGTTACTGGGACCTGCAGAATGTTCTCCAGTCTGAAGCAGCGGGTCGAGGATGTCCTCTTAGCGGGGGACGAGTTCTCCTTCGAGACCGACGACACCATCTCTCTGACAGAGCCCGTGAAGCCGGAGAAGGCGGTGTGCGGTCCGGGGCTGCGGCGCAGCGGAGACCGTCTGGTGGTGTGTAAGAGCGGCGTGCTGCGGCACAAACCGCCCAACGTGTTCTGGATAGACTCCCAGCAGCGAAGGGTGAGACCGACCGGGACGGAAGTCCATTTAAATAACTTAGTTTGAGGTTTCAGTAGGCAAAAATTCAGTTAGAAAGGTGACAATTTAAGGTTTCAACAGACATAAATCCATTCAGATTACTGACACATTAATGCTTTATTTGTTCGTCCACTTTAGAAAAGTAAAAGGAAACTCAATTTATTGATGTAAACCAGGGGGGTCAAACTTATTGTAGTTCAGGTTCCACATTCAGCTCAATCTGATCTCAAGTGGGACAGATCAGTAAAATCAGAGCATAATAACTTGTAAATAACCACAACTCCTAATCTTTCCTTTGTTTTAGCGCAAAAAAGTACATTTAGGGCATCATTTACACAGTACAACTTCCAGATCACAGAGTGTCTACATTTAGTCACAGCTTTGTGGAGCTGAACACTATACTATTTTACTTTATGATCAAAACAAGTCAGACAAAGACACGACAAAATGGCAAATAAATAAAATTGAAAAACGAGATACAAAATGACAAAATAAGACAAAAATTAGACAAAAACTTACAAAAGGACAAAAATGAGACAAAAATAGACAAATGACACAAACAAGACAAAAACTGACGAAAGCGAGAACCAAAATGGCAAGGAAATGGACAATCAACACAAGCGAGACAAAAAACACACAAAACGACAAAAATGATGCTCAAAGCTACGAATAAAGCAAAACACAAGGGAGACAAAAAGGAAACAAAACGGTAAAAACATGACACAAACGACAAAAATCAGACAAAAAACTCCCAAAAGACCAAATGTTACAAAAATGAAACACAAAACAACAAAAGCGAGAAACAAAATGACAAGAAAGGAAACAAAACAAAAAGGAGACAAAAAAGTTACTAAGGGACAAAAAATGGACAAAAACAGGAACAAACTGACAAAAAACACAAGCGAGCCAAACCCCCCGAACAAACGAGAAAAGTCAGACAATCTTACAATCTGCAGTTCATGTCTTCTCTGGAATTTTTACACTTTGAGGACCTTCTGGAGGGCTGGTTTTGGCCCGCAGGCCACATGTTTGACACCCCTGCTGTCAGCTATGCTGGAGGCTTTAGCTGCAGCTCCATGAGTGTGTCCGTCTGTCCTCAGTACGTCCCCGCAAAAGGAGAGACCGTCATAGGGATCGTCACGGCCAAATCCGGAGACATGTTCAAGGTGGACGTGGGAGGAAGCGAGCAGGCGTCTCTGTCCTACCTGGCGTTTGAGGGCGCCACCAAGAGGAACAGACCCAACGTCGTGGTGAGTATCAGAGAAAGGGAGCGAAACAGTGGACTGGAGTCAGAGGAAAAGTGTCAGAATTAGTAACTGTAGCGCTGTGTTACCTGTGCAGGTGGGCGACCTGGTGTTTGCTCAGTTCATCATAGCTAATAAGGACATGGAGCCGGAGCTGGCCTGTATGGACAGCTCAGGACGAGCCAGCGGGATGGGAGTGTTTGGAGCAGGAGGTCTGATGTTCACAGTGTCTCTGGGTCTGGTCAGAAGGTAAGTCGCCTGTAGATCAGTGTACTCACAGTATAAACAGTTTGTATCGTATTTCATCTACATTTTTAAGGCATTAAAACAGCAGCTTCCAAAAAGGCATGTTTAAATGTTTACATTTAAAATCATTTCTAGACCATGACAAGTTGTTTAGATCATAAAGGAAAACACGAGATTGTTCATCGTTCTTCTGCCGTTTTGTGTCTCATTTTGTAATATTTTGTCTGTTTTGTTTTTGTCTTTTTTTGTCAGACTTTAGTCGTTTGTCTCATGTTTGTGTCGTTTTGTGTTTCCTTTTTGTCTTGCTTATGTTTTTGTCTTATTTTTGTTTTGCTTTATTTGTTGTTTTGCTTGTATTGTTTGTTCAGTTTTTTGTGGTTTTGTTTCTCAGTTTTGTCATTTTGTTTCTTACTTTTGTTGTCTTGTTTCCTTTTTGCCTTGCTTGTGGTTTTGTCTGTTTTTTGTTGTTTTCTTTCTATTTTGTCATGTTTGTCTAATTTTTTTCTATTGTTTTGTTGCTTTGTAACTTTTTTGTCATTTTGTGTCTTATTTTTTGTTATTTTGTGTCTTATTTTTTTGTCATATTGTTGTTGTTTCTGTCTGACTTTTGTCATTTTGATCATAAAGTAAAATCCTACATTGTTCAGTTCCAGATAGCTGTGACTAAATGTTTAGTAGCTAATAAGGACATGGAGCCGGAGCTCCAAAACAAGGAAAGCTGAGGAGTTGTGGTTATTTCTGGGTCATCATGCTGTGGTTTTACTGCTCTGGTCCACTTGAGATCAGATTGGGCTGAATGTGGAACCTGAACTAGAATGAGTTTGACACCCCTGCAGCAGAAATATCCTTTGATGGAGCAGTCAAACCTTACCGTCTCTGTCCTGCCCCTACTCAGGCTGCTGTCCCCCCACAGTGAGGTCCGGTCCGACCTGGAGACTCTGTTCCCCTGTGAACTGGTGATCGGCATGAACGGCCGGCTCTGGGTCAGATCCTCTAGCATCCAGCAGACCCTGATTATCGCCAACCTGCTGCAGAGCTGTGAAACCATGACGGCCCAGCAGAGGAAAGAACTGTTCAGGAGGGTCCAGCAGGGGGCGCTGTAGACTTCCTCTCATTTGGTTCGTCTCTGCAGGATCAGTAAGGATTTTGATTTGTTGGTCGGTTGGCCGGTCACCAACAACCAAATCTTTGTTTAAAAAAATCTTTAAGGTAACAATTTACAGTCAGGTCATTCCACTGAAAGTCAACCAATCTGAGAAAGATGTTACCTGACGGCCTCAGAATCAGCAGATGTTTTTTTGTCTACATTTTATATATTTCATGAAGCCAAGTTCTACCGTCATGCTGTGAATATTTCCAGGTCCTTGAAGTTCATAAAAGAGAACGTCCTCAGTAGAAAGTTCTGAGTAGACCTACTGACAACCGTAATGTTGTCAGTAGGTCTACTCTAGAACTTTCTACAGGAAACGTTGTCCTTTCTTGCTTCCAGTCCTGAAAACTCCACGTCTGACTGCTGTACTGATGAAGTTCTGAGGCACAAATAATGGAGAAAAAAAGTCAATTAAAAAATGTAAATTAGGACCCACCTCTTTGGACTCCAGGGGCCGGTAACTCTTGAAAAATTCATAGTATGAAGGTAGAACTTTGCATTAAGTTTACTGCGGTTACTGTAGATAAAGAATCGTCTGATTCTGGGTGAGGTTTGAGGGCTCTGATTAGTTGCTAACGAGGAGACGGCAACATGAAAGTCGACCTGATTTCGTCCTTTACCTCTCTTGTAGATGCAGCTTTTTAGTTTTTATAACTATAAAAAGTATTTTTCTGACCATCAGAAGTTCTTTGTTTCTAATAAAGTTTGTTGATAATTCTGCTAATTATTGCTAAATCTACTCCTTCACTTGAAGTTCTTGAGAATCTGTGTTTGTTCACAACAGATCTTCATCAGATGATACATACACATTATCAGTCTTCATATCAAGGAAGTTAAACATGAAATACTTGGGGGGTATTCCACAAAGCTGGCTTAGGTCTAAGCCTGGCTTATTTCGGTCAACTTTGCTAACTTTAGTGAGAGTTTTGTTCCACCAACAAGGCTTAGGGCTAGCCTGGCTTGGTAACCATGGTAACTCAGCCAGAGCGACAAGCCTGGTCCGGGGCAGGCTAACAGTCAAGCTTACTTTAGCTCCATGTCAGAGAAGGTTCTGACGAGCTTCAGAAAGACGCCTGTGAACCGCATGTTACACATTAAATTCATCTTGATCTGTAATCAATGATGTTCTTGTTCGGTGACATACATTGAGACCTTTTTTAAATTTTCTTATTTAAATAACGCCGGAATAACCGTGAATCAAACTATATCATGTTACACATTTTGTCACAGTGGCTCAGTGGTTCGAGCGTAGTTAAGTAGATTAAATGTGGTTTTACTTTTCATTGCGCCGTGGGTTTGAATCCATCAGCGGTAAATACTTGGAAATGTCTGATTTTCTGTCTTCTTTCACCCTCAAAGTGCAGTCAACACGTAACAGGAATAGGCACAGATTGTGTTAAAATAAGCAGGACACAACAGCCACAGTTTTCCATAAAGAATACCTTCCTTTTACCAGCGGTCCAATCTGATCATGATGAGAATCCAAAGGTGAGGCCAAATGATGAGAGAACTATTTAGTGTACAGCTCATTTGTGTCTTCTCCCTTATTTAAATGTAGGGCACAGCAGCACTATCATCTCTAATAAAAATGACATCTCCTCTGTAGGCCTACATGTTTTTTTCTGCTTTTTCATTCAAAGTTTGAGTGTTTGATGAAACATCTCCACATGAAGTTGCCCCTTTTTTCCAAAGTATTCCTCCTTTGGTTTTAGGTGTTACCTGCTGCTTTATTCATCTATGGTGGATATATATTTGTCAAATCAAGAACATGGATTAGGCCTACCAGCGTAAAAAGTGAAAACCACCATCACATTACACAAAACCAGGCTGTAGCCTCTTTCTCTCATATATATATATGTTTATACACACATAAAAAATGTCTTCAATGGGTTTTAAAAAGCTTTATTTCATCAGATTGATCTCCTCTGGGCCACAGTAGTGTGACAAACTTCAGGGTGAGGAAAAAACAGTCATCAACCACTGCAGCTGTGGGTTATCCCTAATCAGTGTCAAAAACTTGCCCTCTGAAAATTAAATTTTCAGACGTGTGCGTGTGTACGCTCAGACTAAGTGCTTCATTAAAAAGAAAATAAACACGCATTTAAACGGTCGGCAATGCTTTGCCAGGCAGCGTCTGGAGCTTTATTTATCAACCGTGTTGCCTTTTCTTGTGATAATCTCCCTGTAGTCCTCGTACAACTCCGTGAGAAGTTTCTGCTCCGCCGAAGAGAAAGTCTGTTTTTAGACATAATATCATCATTTCGACGATCGACACGTCGGGGCTTTTTATCTCCCCCGGACGCGCGCTCAGCCGCAGCTTGAATCAGCCTGGCTTGAATAAGCGTCTCTGAAAAACAGCTGAGCCTCGTTCGTGGAACTACTTGCAGCTGAGATTAAAGTTGCCGCTTATTCAAGCCACGCTTACCGGCGTAAGCCCAGCCTGTTTTAGCCAGCTTCATGGAATACCCCCTTGTTCTCACGTTTCTCAGCGTTAAACACAACAGTCCAGAAATGTTTTAATACTGGCAGATTATCTGGAGATATCACAACTGTGACGGTGGGAAACTGAAAGTGTTTGAAGTACGAGCTTCATGGAAATAACTGCCATCTTGTTCACTGAAGAGTTCACATGCTTATAAAAAATAGAACATTATTAAAGAAGTCAGTTTTTGTAATTAATTCAAAAAGGTAAACTGATACTTTCTATTCAAATATGTCATCCTTTTATTGTTTTAATTTTGATGATTCTGGTTTGTAGTGAATGAAAATCAAAAATCCACTCTGATTATTAGAATATTTCCTCAGATCAATGAAAAAAGATTTACAGTCCATCCATTATCTACACACCCTTTACTCTTCTTTAGGGTCATGGGGGCGGAGTCTATCCCAGCTGACCGAGGCTGAAGGCAGGAGACACCTGGACAGTCCATCACAGTCTGTTTGTGCAAAGCAAATGTTCAGCAGACAAACGGTCACACATTCAGAGTCACCAGTTAACAGGGTGTTTTTGGACCGTGGGAGGAAGCTGAAGAACTGGGAGAAAACGTACACGTGCACAGGGAGAACATGCAGAAAGCTCAAGGCAACAGTGCTAACCACTGGATCACTGTGCAGCCTGATTTACCATCCAGAATTGTCCAATTTCTGGAACACGTTTCTCAGATTCTTGCAATACTTTGTTTGGGTTCCTTTGTTCTGCTGAGGTCTTTGAAGTTTGCTTCGACAGCAGCTTCAGTATTTCTGGGTCGGGTGTTTTGTTTTAATCTTCCACCTGATCCTGTTCCACATGGGGTTCTATGGGTTCAGCTCAGGTGAGTTGGCCAATCAAGCCCAGTAATATCACAGTCAGTGAAACGTTTGGTGGTCGTCGTTGCTCTGTGGGCGGCTGCAAAAGAAAATCAACATCTCTGCTTGTGAGCAGATAGAAGTGCTCTAAGATCTTAAGTAGGCTACACTGGCCTCCAGCAGATGACAGAAGATCACAAATAAGAATGTTAGACTGCAGTTCCACCATCTTTTCTGTTGCTGGTCACACCTGTGGGGAAATGTTTGATGTGGATTTGACTATTACATTTTTGTTTAAACTTATGTCATTTTAATTGCGATAACTGCAGGTTATCTGTGCTTCTAGGCATGGCTGTGATGTTTCCATAGATCTGCAGCGCTTTATATTACAATTCAATCCATTTTTTTTAATATAGCACCAATTACAGGTCACATTATCTCAAGATGCTTTACAGAACCCATATGCCTGACCCCCTACAGCCAGCCCTAAGGTGACAGTGGAAAGAAAAACATCCTTTAACAGGGAAATAAACCTTGAGCAGAACCCAGCTCTATATGTGGGGGAACCATCTGCTGCTGGAAGGAGGATAGAGAGGGACAGAAGAGGTAGAGGTAGAGGGGGAGCAGGAGGGATGGGACAGTAGGGAACAAGGAACATAAAACACACAATTGGATACAGGTATGACAAGATAGATGATATGCACAAAGTAGAAGCTAACATGTAAACTGATTCATAGTTTACTGGTACTGTGTACAGTTCTGGCATTAAATCTACTACATATACAGCTGGTAGTAAAAATCAAACAGGATGTAGAAGAACATATCAGATACAAATGAGCTCAAAGTGAGGAAAAATGAGTTGTGACTTTCATTTCTGCCTGTGATTTGTCACAAACTGCAGTCTGTTTCCTGGAAGCCTGGGAGGATGTCCTGATAATGAGTAAAATGAACGTCACTTGTTCTTATGTGGCTCAAAACAGGAAGTGTGGTTGGTTCTGCTGCAGCATCATCATGTTTGAAGTGTTTTCTGAGAGAAACCTCTGACTCAGAAACATGTTCTAAAAGAAGAAAAGTGGCTCTGGAGAGAGATCACTTGAAGAATTGTTCTCCACATAAGAGCTCAAAACTATCAAGTCCTCAGAAAGCTGTTCCAGTCAGGACTGAATGTCTGACTCAATTAGCTGCAATGTAGTTTCACTAATTATTCAAACAGATGGAATTCTGGAGCTGCAGCTTCTTAAATATTAAGATTTTCTGGTTCACTTGCTTTATGGCGAACTTTTCATATTTTAGACACAGAATCTTTTTAGACATATATTGGTTAATTTTGGAAAATGCTGAATAATTTTGGTGTCAGTTTAAGGAAGGCTGGGCAGATTTTGAGTAACAAGATGTCAATCAGAAAAGATGGGGATCAATCATTGATATCAGAGAATCATCAGGAGGAAAACTGGTGAGGCATCCGTTACCATGGTGATCTAGCTGTGAGGCATCCGTTACCATGGTGATCTAGCTGTGAGGCATCCGTTACCATGGTAATCTAGCTGTGAGGCATCCGTTACCATGGGGTTTTTGTAATTGTAATTAATTCAAAAAGGTAAACTGATACTTTCTATTTAAATATATCATCCTTTTATTGTTTTAATTTTGATGATTCTGGTTTGTAGTGAATGAAAATCAAAAATCCACTCTGATTATTAGAATATTTCCTCAGATCAATGAAAAAAGATTTACAGTCCATCCATTATCTACACACCCTTTACTCTTCTTTAGGGTCATGGGGGCGGAGTCTATCCCAGCTGACCGAGGCTGAAGGCAGGAGACACCTGGACAGTCCATCGCAGTCTGTTTGTGCAAAGCAAATGTTCAGCAGACAAACGGTCACACATTCAGAGTGACTGTTTGTCTGGTGATCTAGCTGTGAGGCATCCGTTACCATGGTGATCTAGCTGTGAGGCATTAGTTACCATGGTGATCTAGCTGTGAGGCATCCGTTACCATGGTGATCTAGCTGTGAGGCATTAGTTACCATGGTGATCTAGCTGTGAGGCATCCGTTACCATGGTGATCTAGCTGTGAGGCATCCGTTACCATGGTGATCTAGCTGTGAGGCATCCGTTACCATGGTGATCTGGCTGTGAGGCATTAGTTACCATGGTGATCTAGTTGTGAGGCATCCGTTACCATGGTGATCTAGCTGTGAGGCATCCGTTACCATGGTGATCTGGCTGTGAGGCATTAGTTACCATGGTGATCTAGTTGTGAGGCATCCGTTACCATGGTGATCTAGCTGTGAGGCATCCGTTACCATGGTGATCTAGCGGTGAGGCATCCGTTACCATGGTGATCTAGCTGTGAGGCATCCGTTACCATGGTGATCTAGCTGTGAGGCATCCGTTACCATGGTGATGTTGCTGGTTAAAACAGATCCTCCTTCAGGACACTAAAAACTCACCAGACCTGCTGACAGACTCACTCCTCCAGAGTTCAGCTCTCTGGACTCTACCAGCACCAATAAAAACAGAGACATGAGCTCATTTCTTCACTTCTATTTGTCACATTTACACTCACTGGTTGGTCCACCAGTTCAACCACTCAGAGCAGTTACACTGGAAAGTTCACTTTAAGGCACATTTAAAGGTGAATTTTGGTCTGTAGATACAAACAAACCTGTCATCAAAAACACAGATTTACCTGAAAAAGTCAGGAGAGAAAACACCCACAACACAGACATGCACAGAAAGATAACACACACACAGCTTGTTTTGTCTTTCAATATGTCATCAATAATCAGCTCGTCCAGCAGTCAGGTGACCTCATTCACAGGATCAATAAAGTCTTTGGTACCAACAGTTCAGATAAGGACACTTAGAGACACAATAATCAATCAATCAAACAGTCAATCAATCAATCAATCAAGGATGATTTACAGCGTCAATCAGTAATCAATCAAGTGGACATTAATCCTGATATAAGATTCATCAAAAGCTCAAATTATTGTCTTTTTGCTGCAATCAAACGGCTTTGAGTATTTGAGACGATCAATCAGCGGTTTAATCAATAATCACATGGTGTGTATTGATGAGCTACGAACACACAACGGTCACACTTTGGTTTGAAGATAAAAATCACAGAAACATGGATCAATTCACAGGTTCAGAGGATCCCAGCTGCTTCCGATTCTGACCTGGTCAGCTGCTTGTTTATGCTGTTTACTGCCTGTTTACTGCCTGTTTACTGCCTGTTTACTGCTGGTCGGCGTACTGTTTGTTTGCTGTGCTTGTTTATTGTTTGTTGTCCTGTGGTCCAGAGCTCCAGTTTGTTGACATTCAGTTTGGTCTTCACATCATGTTGGTCACTCAGACACTGACTGCTTTGAACCAGTACTTGAGTGATAAACAGAACCAAAACCAGAACCAGGGCCAGAGTGCTGTACTACGAAGCAGAATTTGAGGTTACCGTGGTAACGTTGGGTTTTCTGTGCGACCATAGAAATTGACTTCTTATTGAGGTTCATTTCCATGGAAATAGACGCTGAACTCCTGACCTGCTCTGGAGCAGGTGATGCTCCAGGTAACAGATCAGACAGAAAGCTGTATAATCCTCAGACAGACACTGATTAAACCATTAAAGCTCTAGATATATGTCGATCTTGTAAGATTTGCAAAGGGCCTATTTATTTATTCAAATTATGCTCCTGTTTATATTTTTTCTGGGTCCCAAAACCGTAGTCATGTCGACCTGTGCCTTGTTGATCTGATAATGATATTGAGAAGTGAACTTAGCTGCTGCAGTGATGTTTAAAATCTTTGACATAGTAGACATGTCCATGTCTGTGATTGGTTGTCTGTTACTAACTCCACCTCACATCCAGGTTCAGAAATCCTTGGTGACTCACTGAGCTGTAAACCTGCTTCAGGCTGATCCTGACTATTGTTCGGTTAAATTAAACCAGATCATGAAAAGATCGCTGGGATATGATGTACTGGCTTCGTACTGCAGAACTCAGGACCCATAACCAGGACCAGTACCTGAACCAGGGTTAGGAACTGGACCAGGAACTAGACCATCACGAGAACACAGACCTGACCAAGGACCAGAACCAGAACCAGATGTGAGCCCATCCTGTGTGTTATCCAGAACCTCCACCGGTGTATCAGACCATGTGACACAGCAGGGCGGCTCTGATTGTTTTAAAAATAAAAGTCTGTTCAGAACTTGTTGCCACGGCGTCTGATGCAGGCGTCTGATTGGTTAGACCTGACCAATCAGAGACGAGTCCTCAAGGCTGTGCAGTCTGTTTGTGCAAAACAAGTGTCCAGCAGGTCCGGTCCAGAAGGGGACCGTAAAGCTTCAAGTGTCAGAGGCACCATGTGGTTTTCACTGCAGCAGTCCAGCTCCCAGTTCCTGGCCCCTCTGGGCCCCTCTGGGCCCCTCAGGGCTTCCCCACATCCACAGTGATCTCGGTGAACAGGTCCAGCTTGTCCACACTCACCACTGTGTAGGACAGAGAGTTGATGCCGTCTTTGTTCATGGTGTCTCTGGTGTGAGCGATCCGGTCGAACCTGGAGCATCAAAACACAAAAGTGTCAGAATGTAAACGCACAACGAGACGCAATGAAGCACAACACAGATCTGAGTCACACTTTACTAATAATTCATTAGGGTTGGGCACTGGGGTGGGGCTCCAAAGTTCCCGTTTTACAGGACTCGTTTAATTCCAGAGCAGTGTGATGTTTCAGCAGAGAGGGAGCGGTGCAACATCAAGACTGATGGAGAAAATACAGTTACACAAAGAGGAACTTCATATAAATATAGAATATTTTTATGGCATCGTTTATGACGTCTTTTTCAGAACCTCTATGTAACATTTTTAAATGGACATAATAAATGGTATTGTCCTGTAACAAACACCTTCAAGTAACAAATGCTGCTACACAACTCTGTACAAGATTCTAATGTTACCATAAAGCAGACCAAGGAAACACAACCACTGGTTGCAATGGTTGATTACTGTATATCCAGCTCTGTTTCTGCTGCTTATATTCATCAGTGATAAGAGGTTTAACTAACCCTGAGCAGGAGGATGCTACAGTAACATGAACAGACTCTTAATTGTTGTGTGACAGCAAATGCAGCACAGACTGTCACAAACTATTCTGATTACTGATGCTCCTTACAGCTGATTAAACTAACTATCATAGGTGCAGCCACATTTATTAACATAAAACATCCCTGAGATGATCAATCACTGCCTGAGGAGACTATCATCAGCACTCTGACCTCGTATTTAACAGACAGGACTGGATGTTTTACCTCTGAGGGTTCGGCTCATTCTGCTTGTCTCTGTCGTGTCGGATCATTCGGCACTTTCCCACCTCTCCACTGGGCCTAGATATGGACATGCCTCTGGACGCCAACCTGTCGACATAGAATGAAGCTCCTATCAAAATCCTTCAATGTCTACAGGCTGCAGCATGTTTCCTACTGGTGTTCACATAAACCCACAAAGTAAGAACACAGGTTTTCATGCGTGAAAAATGTAATATACATATAAAACTGCTGAAAGTGGTAGATTGTAAAATATCAAAGAACGTTTACAAAATGTCTAAATATAAATGTGTCGTGTGTGTGTGTGTATATATATATGTGTATGTATGTGTGTGTGTGTGTGTGTGTGTGTGTGTGTGTGTGTGTGTGTGTATATACGTATTTTTTTCATTTTTAATAATTTTCTTATTTTCTTAATAACAATTTGTCTATATTATTAGGGTGCCTGGGCGCACCGCCCCCTGGTGGCGTAGACTAGCTCTGGGGATGTGGAACGTCACCTCACTGGCGGGGAAGGAACCCGAGTTGGTGTGGGAGGTGGAGCAATACCGGCTAGATATGGTTGGGCTCACCTCCACGCACAGCAAGTGTTCTGGAACCAGAATCCTGGAGAGGGGTTGGACTCTCTCCTTTTCCAGAGTTGCCCAGGGTGAGAGGCGTCGGGCGGGTGTGGGGACACTCATGAACCCCCGGCTGAACACCGCCTTGTTGGAGTTCTCCCCAGACAACAAGAGGGTCGCCTCCCTGCAATTTCATGTTGCAGAGGGGAAAACTCTGACTGTTGTCTGTGCTTATGCACCAAACAGCAGTTCAGAGTGTTCGACCTTCTTGGAGTCTCTGGGTGGTGTCCTGGAAGGGGTACCACCTGGGGATTCCATAGTTCTCATGGAAGACTTCAATGCTCACGTGGGCAACGATGGAGAAACCTGGAGGAGGGTGAATGGGAGGAATGGCCTGCCTGATCTGAACCCGAGTGGTGTTTTGTTATTGGACTTCTGTGCTAGTCATGGATTGTCCATTGCAAACACCATGTTCGCACATTCGAGCATAAGGTTGCTCATAAGTGTACTTGGTAACAGAGCACCTTAGGCCAAAGGTCGATGATCGACTTTATAGTCAGACCTGCAGCCGTATGTTTTGGACACTCGGGTGAAGAGAGGTGCAGAGCTGTCAACTGATCACCACCTGTTTGTGAGTTGGATCCGATGGCGGAGAAGACTGCTGGACAGACCTGGTAAACCCAAACGTGAAGTGCAGATGGACTGGGAACGTCTGGCAGAGGACCCTGTCCATGGGGTTTTCAATTCCCACCTCCAGAAGAGTTTCTCCTGCATCCCGGGGGAAGTTGGTGACATGGAGTCAGAGTGGTCCATGTTGAAAGCCTCCATTGCAGAAGCAGCTTTTAGGAGCTGTGGCCTAAACGTCACTGGTGCCTGTCGCGGCGACAATCCAAAAACCCGCTGGTGGACACCAGTGGTGAGGGAAGCTGTCAGGCTGAAAAAGGAGGCTTTTCGGGCCTTGTTGGCTCGGGGGTCTCCCGAAGCAGCTGACAGGTACCAGCTGGCCAAAAGGGCAGCAGCTGCGGCAGTTGTGGAAGCTAAAACTCGGGTGTGGGAGGAGTTCAGGGAGGCTATGGAGAGGAAGTTCTCTTTAGAGTCAGACCTACAGCCATATGTTTTGGACACTCGGGTGAAGAAAAGTGCAGAGCTGTCAACTCCTGACACCTCAGGAAGGGGAGGCAGCGGAGCTGCTGAGGGGGTCATGGGAGTTCGACCTGCCAGTCTACATGTGTTTTTTCCTCATTGGCATGAGCTGTTCGGTCCCTGTACAACCAAAGTGAGAGCTGTGTCCGCATACTCGACACAAAGTCAAACACGTTTCTTTCAGTGGGTGTTGGCCTCTGTCAAGGCTGCCCCTTGTCTCTGATCTTGTTTGTAGTCTTCATGGACAGGATCTCAAGGAGCAGCCGGGGTGAGGAGGATGTCCCGTTTGGGGACCTCAGAATCGCATCTCTGCTTATTGCACATGATGTGATTCTGTTGGCTTCCTCAGACCATGACCTCCAGCACGCACTGGAGCAGTTTGCAGCTGATTGTGTCTGGCCTGGGACCGCCTCGGCATCCCCCAGGAAGAGCTGGAAAGCGTCGCTGGGGAGAGGGATGTCTGGAACGACCTGATTTGCCTGCTGCCGCCGCGACCCGACCCCAGATAAGCGGAAGTCAATGGATGGACACACACACACACACACACACACACACACACACACAATTTTACCGTTTTAACCGCCAGCTGCTGCGGGTGGGGGCCAGAGCCCGAGAGATAGTAAGAGTTGCGACACTCCCATAGGGTGCAGTTGTACGCTTTCTTTCGGTCTACTTCCGGGTTGTGGAGGCTTGTTTAGTTCCAAGCACCGCTTCGACAGTGATATCCACCGTTCATTTGCACTGCAGGTTGTTGAGTATATGTGGAGGTAAGTTGATGAAATGCCTTCCTCTTTTGAATTGTCAACTGCCTATATTTTATCAGAGGCTCTTTATGATGCATATGCTGAGCTTTATTTGTATTTGCGCAGCGTAATTATATATATTTTTTTATCTTGGTAGACGACCGAATTTCTGCTACTTTTTTTTAGCTCGACTCTGCTGTTAGCTGTGAAGTTATCTCCAGGGATATATTGACGGATTAATTGTTGATGAGTCGCTACCTCTTTTTCATTTTAACGTCTTTATATTATATCAGAAGCCCTTTGTGGTCCATACATTTATCTGTATTTGTGAATATTGGCAGATGACCGACTTTCAGGCATTGCCTTGTGCTTGTTAGCTGTTCTTTGAAAGCTACATTATAATACGCTACCCAGTGTGCAAAGTGTTGAATCTGTTCTCTCCCTATTTTACTTCATCTACTTTTAGTGTCCAGGACACACATGAAGAGGATGTCTCCCCACACACAAGTCATTTGATTATTTTTTTTATTATTTCAAAAATAATTGTAAAAAATAACATGTTGTTGTTTCTCCCATTGTCAATAAAACATACTATTTCATTCATCAAAGCATAATGAGTTGTTATTCTTGAATATATACTTTGTGTATGTCTTAAAATGGTTATAGTGAGTCAACTCCTGCCTGGACACTATCTGCTGAATGGACTGTTGTTACTCTGCTTTTCAATAACTCCCAGACTACGGGTAAGTGAATCAGAGAAATATAGACATTGTCTGGAAATACAATAATCCAGCTGGGCAAAAATTAACATCTTCAATCATCTTACATTTCTGTGTAAAAGTCGATTTTCCATGCTAACACGAATGTGAAACATTCCCTCCAAAACCCCAAAAGTGTCTTTAATATGTCACCTTACGGCTCAAAATGTAAAACTGACATTTACATACATACTCCAATGAATTAATAATCAAACAAGTACTTGGAGGTGTGATTTTATTCCTTTTTTACCGTGAAATCGCCGCTCTCAGTCCCATAGAAGGAAATGACAGCGCTGCCTGTTTGGAACTATTCAGGCTTACATGAACCACGTGACCCCCCCGCTGCCAGAGCAGGAGTGTCGCAACTCTTACTGTCTCTAAGGCTCTGGTGGGGGCACGGGGAACGGGGAGAGAGGCGGAGGGAGGCAGAGGACAGTAGAGAGCGGCCAACAAGGGTTCTGCAGACTCGTTATTCTCCGCTACTCTATGATGATTGGTTGAAATTGCACCACTACACTGCTGCATCATGCATGAGTATTGCACATCCACATTTCTAACAGCACTCACAGATGTCTGCAGCTTTTTGAGTAGTTTAATGAGGCGGAGCGTACCAGCGTATTTTGATGTCAAATTGCGTACCTGCTACGCAAAATGCGTACAGGTTGTCAGGTCTGCTGATTATTTGGATGGGTGAGCAAATACTTTTGGCAATATAGTGTGTATGTATATGTGTATACATACATATATGTATATGTATATACATATATGTATGTATACATATATATACACATATACATATATATATATATATATATATATATATATATATATATATATATGTATATGTGTATATATATGTATACATACATATATATACACATATACATATATATATATATATATATATATATATATATATATATATATATATACACACATATATATATATATATATATATATATATATACACACATATATATATATATATATACATATACACACACACACACATATGTATACATATAAGTATATGGAATACTATATTAGGGCTGCATGATATATCGACAAAATGTCGTTATTTCGATAATGGTAAGTGCGATATCCATATCGCAAAGTTGCGCGCTAATTTTATGATTATTGAGATATTTAAATCATGATTTTTGCATGCATAGACGTTTTCTTGTGACTAATTAAGCGCGACCACACACACACACACACACACACACACACACACACACACACACACACACACACACACACACACACACACACACACACACACACACACACACACACACACACACACACACACACACACACACACACTTATTCAACCCCCAGTGCCAATTTGGGTTTTAAGTACTATTTACATCTTTTCAGTTGTTTGGAATAAATTTAACATACAAGTGGATTTTAAACAGCTGAATGTAACCAATAATACCAGGGTTTTCTCTAAATTCCACACAAAATGTTAATTTTAATAACTTGTGCAGTTTCAAAATTATTCAACCCCCTAAGGAGCATTCCTTATAAAGACACACAATTGCAAATCAAGTGTGGTTAATTATGCCCCAAGCTTTTAGAACGTGCGTGAAAGCTAACATTAGTACTACAGTTGCAAATTCTCTTTTCTACATGCTTGGATTTGCATCTTCTAGTTTAATATTGTATCAAAGTCAAGAACACTACCCTAAAAAATAAAAAAAAATGGCAATGTCCATGCATAAGCAATGAAATGGATCCAAAAAGGTAGCATGTGCACTAAATCGTTCTAAGGATATTTTTGAAAGCGCAGTTCACTAGTTAATAGGTTTACATAAAGCGGCCACACTACCTGACCAGGGAGAAAGAAGAACTTAACCACCACTAGCACCAGACTTCTATGGAGACAAGTGGCAAAATAGCTTGAGTGACTACAAAAGAGCTACAATAAGATGTTCTGACATCAGGCACTAATCAGTAACTGATACTTAGTTGGTACAGTAAGATACAACTTCACACCAAAGGGCTTCTTCAGGTACTCAAAGATGAGAACCTCTATTGACCCACAACAAACACATAAAAATTTCTTAAAACCATTTACATAATCCATAGCTGTTCTGTAATCATATTTTCCAAAGCGTTGAAAGAAAATAAGGACTTCTGTAGGCCTGTGATTTATCAGTATATATAAGATGACATACAGCCTATCTACAGGAAGGCATGTTGGTGGCCCAATGCTGTTCTTGGCCTGATTGGCTTCATCTGCTACTGCAAAACTATAGTAAGTAGAAAACGAGATGAATTTGATCAAATATCAGGAAATCTCAGAAGCTAATGCTGACATTGAATAAGATGATGCTTGGGGACGACATTTGGCTGTTCAGCAACAAGACCATGCTTATCACATTGTCTACTAAGGCTGGGTTTCCCAAGACATCCTAGAATATTCTAGAGTGGTATTAGTAGTTGAAGGATTTAAATCTCACAGGAAATCTTTATTGGGATTTGGTGAAGACAGTTGCAGCAGACATGCTCAAGAATTATGTTGAACTAGGACACTTTCCCATGAGGAAGGAACTCAGATTCTTCGTTTGGATTACCAGAAGGTATTGTTTGGTTAAATATCTTATTTGCAAAAGGTTATAACGGTCATAAAATGCTCCAGCAAGTTTTAAAGACACTTGTCATTAGGGGGTTGAATAATTTTGAAAGTGCACAAGTTATTAAAATTAACATTTTGTGTGGAATTTAGAGAAAACTCTGGTATTATTGGTTACATTCAGCTGTTTAAAATCCACTTGTATGTTAAATTTATTCCAATCAACTGAAAAGTTGTAAATAGTACTTAAAACCCAAATTGGCACTGGGGGTTGAATAATTTTGGTTGCAACTGTATATGTGTAGACAAAAATACTAATATATATACATTGAAAATATTTATACAGAAAAGGATGAATTGCTTGAAAATTAACAAAATCACCAAAGCTATGAATATTTAAATGTCATAAAATGATTGTCAAGATAAAATATCCAAAAGCCTTCAAATGTATAAAAACCTTTAGTAAAATATGAATAAAGTTTGTCAAAAATTAATCAAATAACAAAAAATATTAATTAAATGTTAAAAAGCATTTAAAAATGTAAACATTAAGAAAAAAATGGTAAAAATCTAAGAAAACAAATCTGCAAAATATCTAAAAATTGATGAAAGACTACAGTTGCATTTGAAATGAAACCTGTGACGGTTTTCAACCAACAGACCTGTGTCGAGCTGACTGGTAGAAACTGTTACCTGTTGTAGATGTCATCGTCCTCCCCTCCCCAGCCCCAGTAGTTGTTGGGGAAACCGTTGATCTTCAAGTACTGTTCTTTACTCATCGACGACACACCACCAAAATACTGATTGTAAGGTAACCTGCAGGAGACACATGATCATTATATCTGTACATAAGATCACCTGTCAGACATCACCTGTACACAGCATCACCAGTGTGTGCACCATGCTAATAGTTTCCCATGTTTTCAGTGGGTATGTTAAGTTGAGCAAACAGTTTCCGCTGTTTTCAGTCTGCTTAGCTCAACAAACAGTGTCCCTTTATTTGTTTTCCTGTTTCCAGCCTTTGCATCTGCGTCTGGCAGATCACAAAAGGACTTCCTCACTTTGCCTTCTCATGAAACTACTTTACATACCGGACATTTTACATTCTAACGTCATTCATTACATATGTAAACTCATCTGCACCTACTTACGTTTATTCTGTTTGTTTGCAGATTTCTGTATCGCTCTTGTATATTTTGTTGATTTTTTGTTGTACATTATATTTTCTATATTTTTATCTTCTTATATTTTGTGTTGTCTTATTCTTTACCCCTTTGTTGAATATCCATGCTGCTGTAACAACAGAATGTCCCTCTGGAGATTAATAAAGTCAGTCTATGTCTAAGGTTTATGCTAGCTACAGTGCTGTGAAAAGTTTTTGTGTCTTTACAAAAATCTTCGGTTTTTGCATCTTGAAACCCTATATCAGTCCTGTGAAAAAACCTAATAACTGGTGGGTCTATTGGCAGCAACAACTGCCATTAAATGTTTGTTACAGCTTGTGATCAGTCTTTTACATCATCATGGAGGAATTCTGGTCCACTCTTCTCTGTAGAAGATTTTAAATTCGGTCACATTAGATGGTTTTCATTATTGAACTGCCCTTTAAGGTCTTGCTACAACATCTCAGCTGGATTAAAGTCCAGACTTTGATTTGGCAACTCCAGAACCTTCATTTAGGTCTTTCTGAGCCATTCAGAGGTGGACTTTCTTGTGTGCTTTGGGTCTTTGTCTTGCTGCGTAAAGCATTTGTGCTTGAACTTGAGGTCATGAACTGATGGTGGATATTCTCCATAAGGATTTTCTGATAGAGAGCAGAATTCATGGCTCCCATCAGTGATGACAAGTCATCCAAGTCCTCCACCCATCACACTACCGTGTTTCACTGTTGGCATCATGCTCTTCTTGTGGAATTCAGTATTCGCTTTACACCAGATATAACGGACCCTTGTCTTCCAAAAAGTTCCACCTTTGACTCATCAGTCCACAGGATGTTATCCTAAAGTCTTGGAGATCATCCAGATTTTTTTTTTTTTGGCTGATGCCAGATGCCTTTTTATTTTTAATCAGTACTGATTTGATCCTTGCAACTCTCTCATAGATCTATTTTCACCGTGTTTATTATTGTAGAATCATGTAGATGGACCTGTGACGTCTGCAGATATTTGATAGTCGTCTGGCTTCTTTCTGACCTCCTGGATTAGATGTTGATGAGTTCTTGGAGAAATGTTGGTAGTTGGTCCACTCCTGGGAAGGTTCTCCACTGTTCCATGTTTTTCCATTTGTGGATAATGTCTCTCACTGTGGTTCTCTGGAGTCTCAGAACCTCTGCAATGGCTTTGTAACCCTCCAGACTGATGAATGTCAATGACTTTGTTTCTCATCTGCTCTTGAATCTCTTTAGAACGTGGCATCATGTGTTGTTTTTGAGATCTTTTACTATGAAGACAGGTTCTATGTAGTGATGTTTAGGTTCAGCAAGTCTGGCAGTAGTCATGTGAGTTTGGCTAGTAAAATTGTGAAATGAATTTGGTTATTTGGTAGATTGTTAACTAAGAAGGCAATTACTTTTTCACATAGGGCAAGATGGGCTGGAGAGCATTTTTCCTTAGAAATAAAATCATCTAAAAACTGCAATTTGTGTTATTTTGGGTTATCTTTGTCTTACAATAAAATTACTTTGGTGATCTGAAACATTTAAGTGTGACAAATATTCAAAAATAGAAGATATCTGTACATACTTTATCACAGCACTGTAAGCTGAAGGTTTCTCTGTTTTCAGTGTGTTTGCTAAGAAAGGATAACTGCAGGTCAGCAGTGTTGTGACACCAACACAACAACAGGAAGTAAACGCCAGCTTTTTCAGACTTCCTGACAGGAAACTGTACTGAGAGTGTCGACAGGAAGCTGGAAGTGAGCAGCATTTCTTCTGCTGTGGTGTCTCCTGACAGGAAGTGAACTTGGTGCTAACAGAGATACTGTTAAACTGCCATAAGTATGTGGAAATTGACAGACCTGCTGAATGTGACTTTTACTGTGTGAGCTGTTTTCTCAAACACCTTCTTTTCTATATTTCCCCAGCAGCACAAAACTCAACACAGTGAACGTGAAAAAAAGGGTGATGTTTCCCACTTTTGTTGCTCTTCAATATTAAATCATGGTCAATTAAATTTGGCTTTTTTGACAAGAATGTACAAAAACCAACTCCTTCCTGTCAATGCTAAAACATTTGCTACAAAATAATGTCAAGTAATTAAAAATATAGCAAGTAAAACAGGTGATCACATGAGTATTCACCCACATCATCAGCATTAAGTCGATGCACTTTTGGCTGCAGCACTGAGCTGGTGTGGTTGGTCTCAATCAGCCTGAACATCTGGACACTGCAAATTTACCCCATTCTTCACAGAAGTCGTGAGTGACCAGACCTTGTCAACTTGAGTCACAAATCGTCAGTTGAACTGAGGTCTCGGCTCTAATTTGACTACTCCAAAACATTCACCTTGCTCTCTAGGGTTAGGGTTAGCTCTCGAGGGCTGGACCCGAATATCTGAATGTTCGTTCGCTACGGCGGTATCCCCATCCCTGACTTTTCTACAACCTCTTCACAGTTTTAGAGTCCTCTTTTGTCGTCATGGTGTGGTTATATCCAGAAGCACTGATTCATAAGTGACTGGACCTTCTAGATACTACAATCAGTAAGTGACATTCACCACACTGAGATGATCCCCGTTTCACTGTGTGACTTTTGCAGCAACTTTCTGCACCTGTGATGAATGAGGCATGTCACTTTAAAGGAAGTGAATACCTATGCAATCACTTGATTTACATTTGTGTGTTTTTATTTATCATTTTTTACTGTGATGATTGACTCCTGACAGTTAGAACTTCAGTTTGTAGGAGGTGCTGTTCCTGTTTAAAATTCTATTAATGACATTTGTGCCTATACAGGCAGTATTGGATTCAAGTCCAGGTCAGCTTTTCTTGATTTATTTGACCTATTTTTAAAATTAAAATTCATTCTTGATGTTATTTTATCTGACGTTTTCTGAGGCTTGAGTCTGTCATGATGAACTGTAGCCGATACGTAGTACTGTGTACTTGTACTGTGAGTACATCGAAAGACACGGTTTACTGTGAGTTTCAGTACAAAACAGGAAGGAAAAGACTTACAAATTAACATGTGAATAAAGCAGGTGTCTGATTTCTAGTTTCTATCAGCTACTTCATGCCTTCCTTTAATAGCAGTAGCAGAAAACTGAAACAAGCTCATTTAAAATGAGCACTGTTAAATTCAAACAGGGCAGGTCTGTCTCACCTGAAGCCGAACTTGTCCATGGACACGGACAGGTGTCGTGGTTGGCTGAAACACCTGTAGGTGTTACGGTCGTCCATAGGGATGAGGTCGACGTCGCTGAACACAAAGCAGTCATAGTCGTACTCCTTCAGAGCTTCTGTGTAGCCCACATTCAGCAGCTTCGCTCGGTTGAAGATCTCATCTCCATCCTGCAGAGACGAATGGACAGACAGATGGTCATCCCAAGCTTAGTAAACTCAGATTTTATGGTGTCAGTCAAAAGTTTGGACACACGTCCTCATTCAATGGTTTTTATTGGATGTGAAGATAAATATCTCACTGAAGACATCAGAACTATGAAAGAACAAATATGCAGGGCTCCAGACTGCGACTAAATGGTCGCATTTTGCGACCAAAATTTGAGCGTGTGGGAGTAAATTTTTCATCTACTCGCGCATGGGCAACCAGTAAATTTGCAGATTTCTTTTTAAATAGGGTTATTGCGTTTTTTTTTGTTTTGTGTTGTTTTCAAACATCTGCTCCACACTTCAGCCCAGTAGACAGTAATGCGCAAAGGAGCTGTTTGCCAGCCAACATTAACTCCAAAAGAAGAAGAAAGGAGACACCTGAAAGGAGACGAACACCAAAGAAGAAGAAGGCGGGCCAATGTGTGTGAGAGCGGGGGGCGAAAGACGGTGAAGCTCCTGATGTTTCACAAAGCCTTCATTTACGTTCAACCTTATTTTGAACATAAATTCACCTTTCTGTCCTTCACTCCTTTCTTCAGGAAACACCGTCAGAGTTTGTCTCCATTCCAGCTGCTTCTAAGTTTAGACACATCCTTTGACAGCAACAGAGAGAACCGTTTTATTTCATCTTTATGGGAATTTTCGGACTTTTCGGCAGCATCTTAATGGCAAGAAACCTCTTCTAACAGACCTACTTCCTGTGCCGCTGGAATGGTTACAAAATAAAAGCCCGTAGCATTAAAAATACGCCTTCAAAATAAAAGCCTGAAGGGAACGGTTATTTTAACACTAGCAAAACAAAGACTTACAAAAAGTGATGAACTGATCAACAGACCTTTATAGGAGTAATTTACACGTGATTTGGTATAAATACATAACGAGCCCATGCATAACACATCCCTGTGCTCAGCACAAGGTCATTTTTATTACAGATTTCATCTGTCGGAAATTATACATCAACTGAGCTGCCTTGGTGGAGTACTGCACTCTGAGTGATTTTCTCGTTCTGTTGTGTCAACGGCTGCACTATGAAATGTGAATTGAAAACATAATTTCTGCTTTTATTGTGCAAGTATTTATCAGTAATACAGTGAAAATGAGAGGAAATGTGAATATTTACTTTGCAAGTCGATGTTGGCGTGCGCCCCTAAATTTTCTACTTGTGCTCAAATGTTAAATGTTTAATTAAATGTTAGGGGCCACCGTGCTCCTAGAAAAAAGTTAGTCTGGAGCCCTGAAT
Organism: Acanthochromis polyacanthus; assembly: GCF_021347895.1. Classification (NCBI taxonomy): domain Eukaryota; kingdom Metazoa; phylum Chordata; class Actinopteri; family Pomacentridae; genus Acanthochromis; species Acanthochromis polyacanthus. The sequence continues at coordinate 30,855,579 of NC_067122.1, read as the reverse complement.
ATGGATTTATGTTGCAAACAAAAAGTGTTAAATAATTCTTCCTGTTTTATATTTCAGATTCTTCAAAACAGCACCCTTCTGCTTTGATTACTGCTTTGCACACTCTTGGTATTTTCTCAATCATGAGGAAGTCTTCTGGAATGGTTTTCCAACAGTCTTGAAGGACTTCCCAGTGGTGCTGAGCACTTGTTGGCTGCTTTTCTACAATTCTATAATATTATTTATTTGATTCTTTTATCCAAAACGCTGTACATCTGAGAGTGGATACAACACAATCAAGGATCTAGTCAGGAGAAAACAACCTGGACAAGAGCCATGAAACAAGTTCCAGTGTGAGGTTTTAGTTTTTTTAGTTTTTTTCTGAAAGACTGAAAGGGATTCTGCAGATGGAACGGAGTTTGGCAACTCGTTCCACCACCGGGAAACCACAGAGGAGAAGAGTCCAGCAACCAGCCCTGTTCTGGTGGTCGGATATCAGGAGGCCTTTCCTTGGCCGAGCGAAGTGAGAAGGAGGGAGTGTAGACCTTGATGAGAGAGTTCAGGTAGGAGGGAGATGTTTCTATTGTGGTTGTGTATGCAGATGTCAGCTTTATGAATTTTATGTGGGCAGCAACTGGAAGTCAGTGAAGTGATCTGAACAGCAGGGTGACGAGCCGTTTCTGCTGCTGCATTCTGGATCATCTGCAGAGGTTTGACCATGCATGCATTGAGGCCTACCGGTACAGAGTTGCAGCAGTGGATGCATGATATTATGAGAGCCTGGACCAGGAGTTGTGCTGCATGTTCAGAAAGGAAGGACTTGATCTTCCTGATATTGTACAAGGTGAATCAACACAACCAAGCAACAGAGGACACATGAGCCTAGTTGGTCATTGATCATGACACCCAAGTTTCTGGTAGACTCTGAAGTATCTCGCTGAGAGGTAGGACATGAACCAGTGGAAGGTAGATCCTGAGATGCCAAGCTCAGTGAGTGTCAGTTGTTGGTAAATTGTGTTGAACGCCAGCTGATAGATCAAACAGCAACAGAGCTGAAGACTGCCCAGCAGCTCTAGTAGAACACAGTGGTTTTCCTTCTTTCTGCAGTCCATCTCACCCCAAACATCTGGATCGGGTTTAGGTCAGGTGACTGTGGAGGTCAGGTCATCTGAATTAAGCAGCACTCTCCTTATTGGTCAGATAGTCCTTCCACAGCCTGGAGGTGTGTTTGGGGTATTGTCCTGTTGAAAAGTAAATGATGGTCCCACTAAACTGGATGGCATGGCATGTCGCTGCAAGATGCTGTGGTAGCCATTCTGGCTCAGTGTTCCTACAGTTTGGAATAAATCCCCAGCAGTGTCACCAGCAAAGCAATCCCACACCATCACTCCTCCTCCATGCTTCACAATGAGAACCATGCATGTAAAGACCATCCGTTCACTTTTTCTGATCTCACAAAGACACGGCGGGTGGAACCAAAGATCTCACATTTGGACTCACCAGACCAAAGCACAGATTTCCACTGGTCTAATGTCCATTCCTTGACAAATCTCTTCTGCTTGTTGTTCATCCTCAGTGGGGAGTTCCTTGCAGCAATTCCACCATAATGGCCTGATTGGTCATTCTCATCTGCACAGTTGATGAAGAGATGTGTCTGCTACTACAACTCGGAAGAATTTATCTGGGCTCTAATCTGAGGTGTTGCCAACTTCCACTTTCTGAGGCTGGTGACACTAATCAATAATAGAACATGTTCTGATTCGTTTAACACTTTGTTATGTTTACTGCTTAATTCTATATGTGTGCTTTTATAGTTTCAATGTCTTCAGTATTATATATCTAACCCGTCCTATAAGGTGTTTGTTTCACTTCAGTGATTTTGGGGATAGGGAGGAAATTGTGATAGGGTGCTAGACACACCTCATTTTGTGTTTTCCACATAATGGTCTTCATTGTGAAAATACAAAAAGACAACCCTTTTCAATGTGGCATCAATTTCAACATTCTGGGGGTACAAAAAGCTGCTCTTCTCAGTAAGTCATTCCCAGTTCATCATTCAAGCAGCCATGAACACACGAGCAGCACCACCTGGCCATAGCACGCCTTCAGGTCGGTAGCTGGCAGTCAGATGTTGCTGTGAACTTGGTGTGTCTCAAAGTGTCATCAGCAGTACCTAAGGACCTATGCACTCTGACACTGTTATGTACCGTGCAAGTACATACCACACAGCTGCAGGCCTGTTTACCAGAAGTGAGGGGTACTAGGGTTTCCAGACAAACCATTCGGAACCAACTCCACCGCTTTGGCTTGAATGCCAGACGACCGTTGCAGGTGACTCCACTGACACCAAGACACCACCGTGACCGTTTACAGTGGACACAAGACCATGTGACCTGGACAATGCAGCAGTGGTCTACCGTCCTGTTCACTGATGAGTGTCGGGTCACCTTGTACAGAAATGATGGTCGTCAGCGTTGCTGGAGAAGGCAAGGTGATCGATACACCGAGGTCAACATGGTCCCCAGGGTTGGCTTTGGTGGAGGAGGTGCAGCAGGCATCACAGTCAGTGCTAAACAGATTTGGTGATTGTACATGGCTCAGTCAGTGGACGTTCTTACCTCAGAGACATCATAGAATCATCATCATCCCCTAATTCCACCAGCACACCCCCAACTTTCTGTTCATGGAAGATAATGCTCCACCACATGGTGCAAGAATTGTCGCAGCTGGACTGCACCGTAGCGAACGAATATTCGGGTCCAGCCCTAGACATAAAATGAATAATATCCCTAACCCAATATTGTGAACAGTACATACAGCACCCTCCATAATTATTGGCACCCCTGGTTAATGTGTTCAAAGCCTTAAAATAAATTAAATTTTTATTGCAGAAGCATACTCTCACACTGAAAATTGTAGAAAAATGTATTATAGGAGAAGATTAGGTGCTGTTTTGTTGGCAAAAGGGGGTTGTACAAAGTATTAACATCATGAGATGAGATCTCCTAAATTCAGGCATATAATCACCTCTTCTCCAGTCATATTCCTAGTATCTGACTGTAGTAAACAACTGCCCAGTTACTAGACAACCAGCATCTGCTCTCAGGTGTGTTTATTACCTGCAGGGTGTTTCATGTTGCTCTGCCTGCTGCAGCTTATTTAGCTTCATGGGACATATTTGTGCATGTAGAACAGAAATGCTTCTTCACAAGGACGTTTCTGTTCACAGACAGTGCTCTCTGTGCACATATCGTATGCAAAGTTTTCATGTGAATGAGTCTTGAGAAAATAAAAACACTAAATAAAATGTCTGGAAAATGTCTTGAAAATCAGAATAGTATTGTTAGTATTTATAGTATTGTATTATCGTTTTCATATCCTCAGCAGCATCAGGCCTGTCTGAATATGTGTGCTACTCTGATGACATTATAAACACTACATAACAACAGAAATAAAGCTACAGGTGTGCTGGTTTGTTCCTAGCCCAAGGCTCACAAACACACAGGAATCGGCTGCACATTAAATGATACAGGTTCAAACTGATGGCCGAGGACAAGCTGAGTCCTGCTAACATCTGCATTTTAGAATCAGACATTAGAGCAGCATTCTGTTCAGTTCCTCCTTTCATCCAGACTCTTCCTGTCTCAGCAAAATGTATTACATTCCTGTCCGGCTGCATTCTGCCACATTTTGTGTCCAACATGATTTCCTTCTGATTCTGACACATAATCCTTTGCAGCAGAAGATATGTCATTGTATCTGGGCAAGTATAAACAAGCCTGAACTACACACACAAATAATTTCACACTGCACACGGTGGATACTGCATTATGTGTGAGTTGAACAGCAGAGTATTTGCTCTGATGAATAGTCAGAAACACACACTTTACAAAAACTGTATTGAAAATTCAGGCCCCAAAGCAGAAACTCAATGCAACCAAAGTGAGTCCAGCTGTGTGTTTCTGACACACACGTTAGAAAAGCTGTGATCATGAAACTAAACTCAGTCCCCTTGTGATTTCCAATCAGCTTAACTGCATAAACATGGTTCTAAAATGAGTTGTGAACAGCAGAACCCCCTCAGCTTTGGATCTATGGTCTGTGTTTATCTCCATGTCTTCATAATGGCTCCACATGGAAAAAATTTGCCAGAGCAACAGAAAAATATGATTATAAGACATCACAAAGATGAAAAAGGATCCAGGAAGATCAATGAGTCAGTGCTCAGTGAAGCACAGTGAAACACAGTGGCAGCAGTAATCAGGAGGTACAGAAGGAGCCACGGTACCACTAAGAGCTGCAGTGGTCGTCCTCCTAAATGACTCCACAGAGAATGAACTGCTTTCACAATGTAGCTGTGAAAACCAGACTTGGTACAGGGTTATCAATGGAGAACAGAGTTAGTATGAAGCTCACACAGTGTGAAGGACTCTGTAGAACATCAACCTCTATGGATGGAGGACAAGAAAAAAAGAACTTGTTGCTGTTCAGAACAAAACTTCCAGATTAAAGTTTGGTAAATAATGAGAAACGAGGCCTGATGAATGTTGGAAGCACATTCTTCGGTCAGATGAGACTAAGATAAATTTGTTGCTTTCAGATGGAGTCCAGCATGTTTGATGTGAACCTGACCAAAGAATGAGCTCCTGATGAGTTCAGGGCTGGATGAGTGTAAAAGGTGTTGGGTACATGATATTTACAGATGCACCATGAATGTCTGTGGATAAACCAAAGTACTGACTCACAAGATTGAAGAAAAAGAATATTATATATTATATTCCAGCATGAGAACAAAATCACATTAGAGTTTCAAAAACTACAACCAGCACAAGTATGTGTTCCGACTTGAATTCAACAGAACGCCTTTTGGGCAATTTAAAGAGAAAGGTAGAGCAGAATGCCAGAACATTGGGACAGAAATTAGTGGACTCCACTTAATCATCAAATATTAACGTGGACTTCAAAAGTATTGAAGAAATCAAAAATTTGTATGTCAGAAATGAAAGGTGGATTGATTTTTGTTGCATTGAGTTCCTACTGTGGGTCCTGAATTTACTACTACTGATGATACTACTACTACTACTAATGATGTAGGGCTTGAAAAAGAAAGAGTATATGAGCATATTGTTGGGGTTTTGGTGTCTTTCAGCACCTTCAGTTTGTAAAGAGTCCTGCTTGTAGACAAAGAGGTTAGTAAAGTCTGACACAAAGCCCCTTGAACTGAAAATATGTCTGTCAACTCTGTGTTGTGTTCACATGAAAGAAAAACATAAAACGGTAGCAGCAGGCAGAAAAAAAGAGAAGAAGGAAGCCCGTATTACCAGTGTGACCCCCGCAGCCAACACCAGCTGCTACTGGCCGAAACCAAGCTGGGGGGCGGGCCTCGGCGTCTCCAGCAACCACAGCCATTGGTCAGAAATGCCTGACATGCAAAGGGACGGGTGAGGAGGGGGAGGAGGTAAGAGACGCAGAGTGAGGAGGAACTAAAATAAAGGAGGAGGAGGAGGAGGAGGAAGGACAAGAGAGAGAAGAACAACTGTGAGTCACTCACAAATAAACAAACAGAGAGACAAACAGCAGCAGAAGAACAGCATATAGAAGCAGATGAATGTTAATCAGTGAACTCCATGCAGGTCATTATTACACTTCAACACGTGACCACGGCTGCACGTGTTGACTGCCCGACAACACACGCTTTATCTTATCACTGTATACACGACTCAAGGTCTTCAGTTTGTTGTAACGGCTCTCCGAGTAGCAAAAAAGCTTATCACTTTCATTCTCCATGAATCTGTCCCAATTAATGTACATTCTATTATTTAGGGTCTGCAGACATCAGAAAAATATTTACTTATTTGTCGAAAGATTTAAAAAGAAAAATCCCCCAAAAATATTGATTAGTAACATTTTTAAAAATACCTGGAAAAGACTCTAAAATATAATACATAAAGCCCCTAGAAACCTTGAGAAATATACCAACAATAATCCTTAAAATGTGAGCAAAATGTCACAAAAATGCACAAAAAATATTGTGAAAATGTCAGAAAATATTAATAAAACAAAACAAAAAAATAGCCTAAAAAGTTTCTTTCTTGCACTATGACAGTAAATTAACTATCTTTGGACAAAACAAGATATTTAATAAATAATGATCCACATTTTGCACCATTTTAAAGACCAAACAGCTGATCGATTAATGTAGAAAGTAGATGAATCGACAGTACAAATTCAGTTTAGCTGCAGCTGTATTTACAGGCTGTCTGTTTCACACTCGTTTCACAGCTGTGTGCAGGCATCAGGTCACCAGAGTTCAGCTGGACACGTGTAATCTGATGCTGGAGCTGTGTGCAGGTACAGCAGCTGACCGCCTCATTTCCATGTAGTAACAACAGGCCTATCAGAGCTGCTCACATTCAAATTGCTGCATCTCACACTGAACACAACTGACTGAATCTCTGTGAGGCCACCACCCATTTCTAAGACGTGTTTAGGATGAAGGCGCTCTGACAAAAAATGAATAATTACTAAAATCTGTCCAGAACGACTCAAAAAAATTGTCAAAAATGACAAAATCCACTGAAACTTGACCAAAGGAATGCATCCACAATGTGTGACATGCAGTTCTTTTGGTGAACTACAGGTAGGCTGTAAAAATAGTTAAATATCTACAGTGCGTAGAGACTCCATTTTTTCTGGTGTAGGTAACGATATGTTGTATATATGTATATATATGTATATACACTGCTCAAAAAAATTAAAGGAACACTTTTTAATCAAAGTATTGCATCAAATCAGTGAAACATGTGGGATACTGATCTGGTCAATAAGTAACTGAGGGGCTTTTTAGTCAGTTTTAGCTGCTTTGGTGTTCATGAAATTAACAACAGATGCACTAGAGGGGTAACAATGAGACACCCCCCAAAACAGGAATGAGTTTACAGGTGAAGGCCACTGACGTTTTTTCCTTCCTAATGTTTTCTGATTGTTTTCACTAGTTTTGCATTTGGCTAGGGTCAGAGTCACTTCTGGTAGCATGAGGCGATACCTGGACCCTACAGAGGTTCCACAGACAGTCCAACTCCTCCAGGATGGAACATCAATGTGTGCCATTACCAGAAGGTTTGCTGTGTCTCCCAGCACATTCTCAAGCACATGGAGGAGATTCCAGGAGACAGGCAGTTAGTCTGGGAGAGCTGGACAGGACTGTAGAAGGTCCTCAACCCATCAGCAGGACAGGTATCTGCTCCTTTGTGCAAGGAGGACCAGGATGAGCACTGCAATAGCTCTACAAAATGACCTCCAGCAGACCACTGGTGTGAATGTCTCTGATCAAACAATCAGAAAGAGATGAGAGTGGTCTGAGGGCCCAGCGTCCTCTAGTGCCCGCTGTGCTCGCTGACCGGCATTTGCCATAGAACACAGGAATCTGCAGGTCCACCACTGGAGCCCTGTGCTTTTCACAGATGAGAGCAGGTTCACACTGAGCGCATGTGACAGACATGAAAGGGTCTGGAGAAGCCGTGGAGAACGTTATGCTGCCTGTAACATTGTTCAGCATGACCGGTTTGGTGGTGGGTCAGTGATGGTGTGGGGAGGCATATCCATGGAGGGACACACAGACCTCTACAGGCTGGACAATGGCATTCTGACTGCCTTTAGGTATCAGGATGAAATCCTTTGACCCATTATCAGACCCTACATTGGTGCAGTGGTCCTGGATTCCTTCTGGTGCACGACAATGCCCAGTCTTATGTGGTAAGAGAACTCATGCAGTTCCTGGAGGATGAAGGAACTGATACCATTAGCTGGCCCCCATGCTCACCTGACCTGAATCCAATAGAACACCTTTGGAACATTATGTTTTGTTCCATCAGACACCACCAGGTTGCTCCTCAGACTGTCCAGGAGCTCAGTGATGCCCTGGTTCAGTTCTGGGAGGAGATACCCCAGGACACCATCCATCGTCTCATTCAGAGCTTGTCCCGGCATCGTCAGTCTGCATACAAGCACATGGAGGCCATACAAACTACTGAATACCATTTTGAGCTGCTGCCAAGGAATTTCAGAAAGATGGACCAGCCTGCCACATCAGTTTTTCACTTTGATTTTGGGGTGTCTTGAATTTAGCCCTCCTGGGGGGTTGGTCATTTTCATTCCTATCAAACAATGTGGCACTTTTCATTCCTAACACATTATCCAGTCCACATCAATGCTAATATCCAGTTTGTTTTTCCCCGTATTGAAATATGATGTGTTTTCAAAGTGTTCCCTTAATTTTTTTGAGCAGCATATATATATATATATATATATATATATATATGTCAGTGGTCCCCAAACTACGGCCTGCAGGCCGGACCCGGCCCCCTGAACAACACCACAGACACATTATGATTTTTTTTTTTCCAGTCTGGCCACGCGATCGAGACTAATACACGCATAGAATGTGACATTCTTTTCCTCTAGGATTTTTTTCTGTAGGCAGCAGGATCACCGCTCGCCCCCCCCCCTCACACACACACACACACACACACACACACACACACACACACACACACACACACACACACACACACACACACACACACACACACACACACACACACACACACACACACACACACACACAAAGAGTAGATACTGAGAGCACCACAGTTATCTGGAGTTTACCTTAGTCCTCGCAAATACCCGACACAGTGCAAGACTGCTGTGAAGGTGGAGACATGCGGCGGTGGAGTATTTGCGACGATTAAAAAAAATTAAAGGAGCGGCGCTGGAATTTTAGTAGCAGCGGGCTGCAGTTGTAGAATGAATGTAGCATAAACCCTGGGATTAAAAGGAAGGAAAACAAGACCTTTGAGACACTGCTCATATGAGTCATTTAGGTCAGAGATTCTGCTCTGACGACTAAGCTGAACTTTTACCTGTTAAGATCGTGCACGGCACAACAGAAAATTAATGTTCCATGGACTTTTTTTCTGTGAAGAAGCCTGAGAGGGTAATTTGGTTATTATTTATGTCATTAATAGTGTTATTATTTATTTCCTGCCTTTTTTTCTGTGAAGATCCCAGAAAGGGTTATTAATATTTGGCTATGTGTGGCTTTCTGGAAAACAATGTTTACGTTTAGGCACCCCTGCGATCGTCACACTTTTTCTGTTACAAACTGAGCCCGGCCCCCCACCAGAGAAGGTAAAAGTTATGCGGCCCTCACAGGAAAAAGTTTGGGGACCCCTGATATATATTTCAGCTTATTAACATTTTTGTAAGAATAAATAAAGAACATATTCTTGTTTACGATTTTTTAATCATTGCAAAAATGTTACTGCACAGAAGACATTTGTCTCATTCCACAGAGGTGCAGGACTTTAAAACGCATTAATAAAAATGCGACAGAAATACCGCAGATAACTAAGCTGCTGTTTCTGTGTTTGTGTTCTGCTTCATGAGACATGGATACAGCAGCTTGTCCATTCAGGTGATGAATTACAGCTCACGCAGTGAACACTCCCTCTGTGTGGTCTTTATGTCTTTGTAATCTGAGAGCTGTTACAAGCTTATCATTTCCTGTAACTCTGCCCTCATGGCTGACCTTCAGTGACACACCTGTTTGGTAAGTCCTCCTGACACTTAGTTACTGTGAGGAATGGTAGTTAAACAGTGACTAGTCAGTTTTTTTATTCCAGATATTTACGTCATTGTGACCAGTCAAACCACAGTTTGTACATGTTTTTAGTCATTTTAGTCAAATTATGAGTTACTTTAGTTTGCAAAGTGAGATAATTTGTCCAAAGTAGTTTAAATCAATCCACTGGACTTTAAGAAAGTTCCTTGAAGACGTTTCACCTCTCATCCAAGAGGCTTCTTCAGTTCTGGTGGTGGTTGGTGTTGCCTCAGCTTTTAAACCTCTGTGAGGTGTGTCCAGGGCTGTTATTCCAACGACCGATACCAAAACTCATCTGACTACTCAACGATGGTCGTTGTGAGTATCGGTGGGGGTCGTTGAAATGTACAGATGTCACTGAGCCCTCGTGTGCTAATGGTGGTCATTAGCATGAGTCTGCTGAGTCGTTCTTTTGGGGAGTTTTGAAAGGACACCCCCCGTTCAGAGATGGCTTCTCTACTTTGACATGGATGGCTTCTATCACTCCTCTGTCAAACCATCTGTCCTCCCTGTCCAAAACCTGAACATTGGTGTCCTGAAACGAGTGTCCTTCTTCCTTAAGGTGAAGGAAGACTGCTGAATCCTGTCCTGAGGAACTGGCTCTCCTGTGTTGAGCCATGCGCTTGTTAAGTGGCTGTTTGGTTTCCCTTATGCAGAGATCTGAGCATTCCTCACTGCATTTAACTGCATACACCAGGTTGCTCTTCTGGCTGTGTGGTGTGGGGTCTTTTGGGTGGACCAGTCTTTGCCTGAGAGTTTTCAATTTGTTAACTCAAATTGAAAGTTAACCAAAAAAAATGTCCGAAATGCCTCAAAAGCTGTTTAAAACAAATTTAAACCAGCACCAAATTACTCACAAAATCACAGTCTAAAATGACTTGAAACCCGGTCAAAAACTTTGAATAAATTGCCCACAAATTTGCCAAACTTGTAAACTAATATGAGAAAAATGGCTGCAGCAGTATACAGCATGAGGACAGATTAAAGCAGGTGACAGATTTTTAAAGTAGAATGATCAAGCAATAAATGTTCAAAATTTGGGCTCTGGTTATTATTCAGACATGACTTCAGATTTTGTCACTGTTGCTGGTCTGCCCCCGCAGAGCTGACATCATGGTGATGTCACGGCATACCTGGTTGATGACGTAGACTCCATAGTCCAGCTGCTGCCTCTGCAGGATGGGGTGCAAGTAGTACAGCCAGTACTTGAGGTGCTCGTCACGTTTGCGGAACGGGATGATGATGGCGACCTTCTGCAACGCCTTGCAGTCTGTGGGCCTGAAGCGCCCGCCTGGCTGCACTTGGGGGTTGTCCTTCTTTATCTGCTGCAGGCTCACGGGGATGTTGAATTCGATCCGCAGGGGACCCACTGAGGAAGGAAAACACCTGTGAGTCTCAATATCTGATTAGAATATCAATATCTGATACACAGAAATACCTGAAGTTGACTGCAGCTGGTTTATTGCAAACATCAGAACATTAGGGAAACTAAGGCTTGAGACAATAAAGTCAAACAGATGAAAACATCAGGATTTTACAGCTGAATGTAAATCAGTCACTTTGATTGTGTTGTATTTAAAGCTTCAGTTTTGCAGTGGAGTCTTGTGTATTTACAGACAGTCAATCTATTCATTAACTGTCAACTATTACATTTTAATTAGGGACAGACTTCCATTTTTTTCCCCAGGGCTGATATTGATGCAGATTATTTGTAATCAGGAAAGACCGATAACGATATAGAGGGTCCTCGGTTTATGACATATGGTGTTTCGTCAATATGTCAGAACTGGTTACATGGAACTAGTTGACAAGCGGCACTATAATGCGGTTTTGTTTCCATTCTCCGGTTGTGCTTGGATTGTGCTACATTCACTATCTTTTTGTCCTTCATTATGGATCCCAAGCATAAGTCAGACTCTTCTGATGTTTCGAAGAAGGTTGTTGCTAGAGGTACGGACCCGTACCCGTAGCCTTTGGACTACGGATACGACACTTGCCATTTGCCAATCAGATACGCGAGATCTGGTCCCGTGTCTCCCGGTAGACGCTAACGGTACGGACCCGTAGCATCGGTACTACAGGTACGGACCCTAAACCTGACCCTAACACTAACCTTAACCTTTGCTTACCTTTCAACAGTTTGCAGTGGTTAGCAGCTTCTTGACTCGCGAGACTCGCGTACGGGTCCGTATCTGTCTGGCAAATGGAAAGTGCCGTATCTGTAGCCCACAGGCTACGGGTACGGGTCAGTGTCTGTAGACACTACCTTTGAAGAAAAGGAAAGCCGTCTCCATGGAAGTGAAATTATAGGGAATAAAACATTCAGAACAGGGCGAAACACCGACCAACATCGGTCAAGTTGCAAAAAACAGGTCAGCATATTAAAGTGACCCTCTGTTATGAATGAGTAAGACTTTATCTGGTTCTCTAGTGGTTTATTGAACCTTCACACAGGATACTGTGGACCGTAGCCAACGGCAGAATAACTAGAAGAAGCCCATAACTTAGCTCCAGAATAAGTAGAAAAACCCCATAACTTAGCTCCACAATAACTAGAAAAACCCCATAACTTAGCTACACAATAACTAGAAAAACCCCATAACTTAGCTACACAATAACTAGAAAAACCCCATAACTTAGCTCCAGAATAAGTAGAAAAAACCCATAACTTAGCTCCAGAATAAGTAGAAAAACCCCATAACTTAGCTCCAGAATAAGTAGAAAAACCCCATAACTTAGCTCCAGAATAACTAGAAAACCCCATAACTTAGCTCCAGAATAACTAGAAAAACCCCATAACTTAGCTCCAGAATAACTAGAAAAACCTCATAACTTAGCTCCAGAATAACTAGAAGAACCCCATAACTTAGCTCCACAATAACTAGAAAAACCCCATAACTTGGCTCCAGAATAAGTAGAAAAACCCCATAACTTGGCTCCAGAATAAGTAGAAAAACCCCATAACTTAGCTCCACAATAACTAGAAAAACCCCATACCGTAGCTCCAGAATAAGTAGAAAAACCCCATAACTTAGCTCCACAATAACTAGAAAAACCCCATAACTTAGCTCCAGAATAAGTAGAAAAACCCCATAACTTAGCTCCACAATAACTAGAAAAACCCCATACCTTAGCTCCAGAATAACTAGAAAAACCCCATAACTTAGCTCCAGAATAACTAGAAAAACCCCATAACTTAGCTCCAGAATAAGTAGAAAAAACCCATAACTTAGCTCCAGAATAAGTAGAAAAACCCCATAACTTAGCTCCACAATAACTAGAAAAACCCCATAACTTAGCTCCAGAATAAGTAGCAAAACCCCATAACTTAGCTCCAGAATAACTAGAAAAACCCATAACTTAGCTCCACAACAACTAGAAAAACCCCATAACTTAGGTCCAGAATAAGTAGAAAAACCCCATAACTTAGCTCCAGAATAAGTAGAAAAACCCCATAACTTAGCTCCACAACAACTAGAAAACCCCATACCTTAGCTCCAGAATAAGTAGAAAAACCCCATAACTTAGCTCCACAATAACTAGAAAAACCCCATAACTTAGCTCCAGAATAACTAGAAAAACCCCATAACTTAGCTCCAGAATAACTAGAAGAACCCCATAACTTAGCTCTAGAATAACTAGAAAAACCCCATAACTTAGCTCCAGAATAACTAGAAAAACCCCATAATTTAGCGCCAGAATAAGTAGAAAAACCCGTAACTTAGCTCCAGAATAACTAGAAAAAACCATAACTTAGCTCCAGAATAAGTAGAAAAACCCATAACTTAGCTCCACAATAACTAGAAAAACTCATAACTTAGCTCCAGAATAACTAGAAGAACCTCATAACTTAGCTCCAGAATAAGTAGAAAAACCCCATAACTTAGCGCCAGAATAAGTAGAAAAACCCGTAACTTAGCTCCAGAATAACTAGAAAAAACCATAACTTAGCTCCAGAATAAGTAGAAAAACCCATAACTTAGCTCCAGAATAACTAGAAGAACCTCATAACTTAGCTCTAGAATAAGTAGAAAAACCCCATAACTTAGCGCCAGAATAAGAAGAAAAACCCGTAACTTAGCTCCAGAATAACTAGAAAAAACCATAACTTAGCTCCAGAATAAGTAGAAAAACCCCATAACTTAGCTCCACAATAAGTAGAAAAACCCCATAACTTAGCTCCACAATAACTAGAAAAACCCCATAACTTAGCTCCAGAATAAGTAGAAAAACCCCATAACTTGGCTCCAGAATAAGTAGAAAAACCCCATAACTTAGCTCCAGAATAACTAGAAAAACCCCATAACTTAGCTCCAGAATAAGTAGAAAAACCCCATAACTTAGCTCCACAATAACTAGAAAAACCCCATACCTTAGCTCCAGAATAACTAGAAAAATCCCATAACTTAGCTCCAGAATAACTAGAAAAACCCCATAACTTAGCTCCAGAATAAGTAGAAAAAACCCATAACTTAGCTCCAGAATAAGTAGAAAACCCCATAACTTAGCTCCAGAATAACTAGAAAAACCCCATAACTTGGCTCCAGAATAAGTAGAAAAACCCCATAACTTAGCTCCAGAATAACTAGAAAAACCCCATAACTTAGCTCCAGAATAAGTAGAAAAACCCCATAACTTAGCTCCACAATAACTAGAAAAACCCCATACCTTAGCTCCAGAATAACTAGAAGAACCTCATAACTTAGCTCCAGAATAAGTAGAAAAACCCCATAACTTAGCGCCAGAATAAGTAGAAAAAACCCATAACTTAGCTCCAGAATAACTAGAAAAAACCATAACTTAGCTCCAGAATAAGTAGAAAAACCCATAACTTAGCTCCACAATAACTAGAAAAACCCATAACTTAGCTCCAGAATAACTAGAAGAACCTCATAACTTAGCTCTAGAATAAGTAGCAAAACCCCATAACTTAGCTCCAGAATAACTAGAAAAACCCATAACTTAGCTCCACAATAACTAGAAAAATCCCATAACTTAGGTCCAGAATAAGTAGAAAAACCCCATAACTTAGCTCCAGAATAACTAGAAAAACCCCATAACTTAGCTCCAGAATAACTAGAAGAACCCCATAATTTAGCGCCAGAATAAGTAGAAAAACCCGTAACTTAGCTCCAGAATAACTAGAAAAAACCATAACTTAGCTCCAGAATAAGTAGAAAAACCCATAACTTAGCTCCACAATAACTAGAAAAACCCATAACTTAGCTCCAGAATAACTAGAAGAACCTCATAACTTAGCTCCAGAATAAGTAGAAAAACCCCATAACTTAGCGCCAGAATAAGTAGAAAAACCCGTAACTTAGCTCCAGAATAACTAGAAAAAACCATAACTTAGCTCCAGAATAAGTAGAAAAACCCATAACTTAGCTCCACAATAACTAGAAAAACCCATAACTTAGCTCCAGAATAACTAGAAGAACCTCATAACTTAGCTCTAGAATAAGTAGAAAAACCCCATAACTTAGCGCCAGAATAAGAAGAAAAACCCGTAACTTAGCTCCAGAATAACTAGAAAAAACCATAACTTAGCTCCAGAATAACTAGAAAAACCCATAACTTAGCTCCACAATAACTAGAAAAACCCATAACTTAGCTCCAGAATAAGTAGAAAACCCCCATAACTTAGCTCCAGAATTAGCCGCCGTTCCCAGCTCTCTCTACTGTTGACTCTCAGCCAATCAGAGGTGAGCTAACTAAGCATGGCACATTCACTGACATCAGGTAAACCTTGAACTGAACAATAAACATTGAATCCTCAACATCAACAACAATATCAGTCTGTTACAATATTCTGTTATCTTCTAGAAAAGTGATTCATACATGCATGAAAGTCGTTGGTTTTCATGACTTTATGAAGAACTGATCATAACGTGATGCACAGAATGGCTTTGTTTACATTTTTGCTGGAGTTCGGACTTACAACAAAAATTGACTTGCATAGATCAGTAGGAATCGAACTCCGACGCAAGTCTAGGAACCCCTGTGCTTGGAACTGGTATGCATTACATGTATAATGTTTTAACAGCATGAGATACCAGGAAGGTGTCATTCAGAATAAGGATTGTTCATTAATAGGTGTGACTCTAAATGAATATGTAAAACAGAAATAGAAGATAAAAGCTTTGGCTTCATCCATCCCCTTTTCAAACCAAGATATAATTTTATGTCTGTTGTCAAAAGAGCTGTGTGCAGGTTGAAATAAATTTACTGAAGATGCTCTGAGATTGATCAGTCTGTCTCCTGCAGTTATGTCAGCTGTTCTGTTTTCTTAATCTTTCATCGTTTTGTCATTTTATTGTCTGCTAAAGTACAAATCTTAAAGCATTACTATTATTTTCCAGACTCTGTTTCAGGTTAATCTGTGACTGCCCTCTAACTTAGCTCCTAGCTGTTAGCATAGCTTTAGCCACTGTGAGAGAAGCTAACTTCCTGGTCAGTGGTATCGGCTTGTGCTTGTTTAGTTTTTGCAGTCTCTGCTTTAGAAACATTTCTGAGACCAGAGTGACGAGAGAGAGAGAGAGAGATAGGCTGCATCAGACCTGAAGTAACCCATATCATTTATCAATAATTGGTCAGTAAAAATACTGATACGGATCACTGGAAAAATGTCAAATAACCACCACGATAATCTGCCTACCCCTAATTTTGATATATTTATACAGAATTTGGTTTGATCAAATGGCTAATTTTTTGTGAATTTTAAAATAAAACGTGAAATAAAGTGATTTTGATGAAACAGCAGGTTCTCAGGCTCAGAGGGTTAAAGAGCAGCTCTATCTGTTCAGTTAGACAGGTTTTATGTTGGCTTATTCTTCAATAAATTCTCTGTGTTCAGTTTTATTGCTGCTGAACGGATGTGTGGACAGGAAACATCATCCAGCACAGTCTTCAGTGTGTAATCACAGAAATATTTGAATCTCATTAACACATGGACCGTTTTCCAAACAGAGCAGCTGGACCTTAGTCTTTAGTCTTGTTCTTTACTTTGACAGTAAAACCACAGAGACACATCTGCAGAGTTTTTCTGGATGTTTCTGTGACCTGAACATGTTGAAGTCGCAGTGACAGGACAGTCCAAGTCCACAGTCCAAAGCTGTGTAATGACGTGTGAATCTGAAACAGCAGCAGAGGAGCAGCTGCTGCCCATTTATCAGCCCTCCTCAGTTGGAGTTGCCTTCAGTTCCATGAAGTGAAGCAAACATGTCGAGCAAAGTTATAGGATGGCTTTAGAAAATGTAGTATGCTTCTGTCATTGATCAAACCACCCCAGAGCCTCACTCAGGATTTCAGTGCCACACATCACCACGGTTTTAGATGGTTTTATATGCTACTAGACGTTTTGATGAATTTGTGTCCACATTTTTGACATTTTGGTATGTTATCATTCAGGTCTTTGACATTTAGATACGTTGGTATACAGTTTTTGATATTTTGGTGAGTTAATGTCCATTCAGAATGAGTAGCTGTCTTACAGTCCACCAGCTTTATTTACTTTCTTCTGCTTACTTTAAAATGTCAGTCAGGTGCTAAGCTAAATGTTCTCCTGTTGGCTGCAAGAGTCCTCATGCATTCTCAGCATCTGAGGAAGTAAACACCCTGCGGATTACTGTTACTATTGATGGTAATGTCCCCACAGCAGTAGCAGAATCCTTAGCGTTAGCACGTTGTGTGGCTAACATTAGCTTTAATCATGCGTCTACAGGTCAGACCTCTGTGGAAGCTAAGTTAAACCAGTAAACAAGGACGAGGTGGGTTACTGTGCTTTTATATCACCTGTTTAGCTTCAGTTCAACCTAAACTCTCCTGCTGCTTAAATCGGTTAGCTTCTCTCTTGCTCTCTGTCATAAACTGCATTTTAAAACAGATGAATACCCAATAAATCTGTTCTCATTTACATATTTTCTGTTTCTGTTTTCAGACAGCAGAGGAAGCAAAAAATACAGACTGAAACACAGCCTGTTCAAACTACAATATAACCAGTATTGATTTTTATAACGCTATCTGACAAAGTCACCCAACAGGAGTGAAAAACAGCAGCTGCCTGGATCTGACTTTCCTGCTTTTATAAGTATTAGTCACTGCATACCTCACAGATTTTTAACATCCAATGATGTATGTCAGAAACAGATTTGAGCTTATTTGAAGTCAGAAAAAGGGAACAAAAACTTTCCTGCACACTTTGATACTTATATTTACACTCTCACACACTGAATGAGAATCTTGCCACGGTATTAAAGTTGCCTCAACGTTGGTTTTTTCCTTGCTACGTTGTTAGTGCTACTACTGCTGCTGTGGGTGGTGACTCCATTAGCTCTCTTACCCAGACAGTTTTTTTGCAAAGTTCAGAATGAATAAAGTTTGACTGTGAAATCAGACACACATCACTGTGTGTTGACACTGAACAAGCAACTCTTATGTTTATTTCCTGTTACTGTGATGCTGTAGCCTAGCCGCGCTAGACCCAGGTCTTAATACACAAGGGTCTAGGGAAGCTCAACAGGGAGGGAGGCGGGCTGAAAGGTTGTCTTTCAAATCCCTCTGCAGCAATTGGGTAGGTATACAACCAATCAGTGCAACGAATAGACTGACGGAGTTCCTAGAGCACCGGCGGATTGTGGCTAAGTCCCATTAGCTTCCCAACCAGCGGAGCCAACTGGTGTATTAAGGATTTGCCATATCCCGTCGGCATAAGTCCAAATACGTCTTTCTTCTTAATGAAACACTTCAGTGCCGTCCTTTGTTTATCTTTCAAGTTGAATTTTAGCTTCAAATCTTTAAGGGCTGTGGCCAAAGCTGAGTCCAAAGATAACTGTTTATTGTTTCCGGTTGTTTCTGTCAGAATCGTCGCACCTCTGTCGTCACTTCGTTACGCCCGCCTTCTGACTCTACACTTCATGGTGATTGGTCCGGCCAGTTTAGGAGCATCCAGCCTCGAGCCTTATGGAGGGTAACTAGACCCACCCTGGCAGAGAATTAAATTTGTTGCCGTGGGTTGTCTAGCGCAGCTAGGATAGTGATGCTGCATTCAGTCCACAGACCATTTAGTGTCTCTCCGAGGTCATTTGGTCTCTCTGCGGTCATTTGGTGTCTCTTTGTGTTGGTTTTGTTTCTTTTTGTGGTTCGAGTGTCCTGTGAACCAAGAATTGGAGGTTGTGCTCATCAGTAATCTGCTCTACAGACTTTCCTTGTAAAACAAGGACACTTGTGTTAACTTGTAACAGCACAACAGACAGCCTCCAGTCGCTGCTGGACATGTCCACATCTGTCTCAGTGACAAAGACACATCTGGTTTCCAACCAAATGTCTCCTTAGAGATTTGTAAGGTGTGAGCTGCTGCTTCTGCAGCCTGTAACTCCTCCCTCATAGCAAGCTGCTACTGAAGAAGAAGACAGGACAGAAACCTGAGCTCAGACACAAACCATGAAGAAGGAGGAGGAGCGTCCATTGAGCCTTTCATTGGTTAACATCTCTCACATCTGGAAAAGGCTGAGGAAGCATTCCAACTAACAGACCTACATCAGTGTTCAGACTAAAGACACGCTGTTAGAGTGAGGAGATGACCTCCAGATCACAGCTGGATCACAGCTGGATATCAAAGAGCTCACTCTTAGCGTCTTCACATCTGGACAAACTACAGAGGTCAGAAGTAACCTGACACTCATTCACTTAAAACATGTCAGCAGGTTTGCATGTTATCAAAAAAAAAAAATCCTCATAAACAGAAAGCAAACTGCATATTTTCATTTTTCTGATGGCCTGTGCTGCTCTATCAGAAAACATAACCAAATCTGTATTTTAAAAAATCCCTTTAACGTGCATGTCTCATTTAGAAATTCTCCACAAATAAATTGTTCGCTCTAACCAGTAGACTGCTAGGAAAGTAAAGCTACTGAATGAAAAAAGAAAAGCACTGTGACCCAAAAACAGTACAGAGAGAAGAAAGCTGTTGGAAGTTACTTTAAGCCTGGTCAAACACCTTTCTTCACTTTATGGGCATGGGAAAGTTTTTCAACGTTATGAAATTGGAAGAGTTAAGTTTCTTATACTATAGATACCTAATTATAGTAGTCATAATTATCATTATGACTAACCCTAAACAGATAAGAACCCTGACAACTGAATTTCCCTTCGGGGATGAATAAAGTGATTCCGACTATAGATACTTAATGATAGATTCTATAGCAAGTGAAGCGTCAGTTTCTCCAGTGTTGAACATGTTGATTCCAGCTTTTTAAACTTGTTGCAGAATAACAAAATAACTGTCTTAATTGTCTTACGTGTTGCCCTGGGAATTTATTTATTTCTTGAGCATTGTATATTTAGAACTTTTGTTAATATTTTTAGAATTTTGGTGGGGAATTGTATTTAAATTTTATTCATAGTTTTCAGACATTTTAGAGAGACTGTTTGGGGATTTTATTTATTTAGAGTTCTCTTGTATTTTATTCATTTCTGTAGACACTTTTGTGTCTATAGTAAGTTTGATTAATATGTTGTGAACATTCTGTTAAAATTTTATGAGTCTTTCTACTAGTTGTGATTTATTTTCTTTTAATATGAAATCTCAGACATTTGTGAGACATTATATTTATTTTCTTGTAATTATCCGAATATATTTTGGTTTGTTCTTAATGTATTTAGACATTTCTGACATTTTATTAAGACTTTTTATTACAATTTTTTGACACTGATGTTTGTGTTCTGCTTTCTGGATTATGTAATTTTTTAAGGCTTTTATCCTTTTTTATTGTATTTATAACTGTCAGATATACGAGACATTTCATTCATTTTTGTAAACACTGTTGGAATGTTTTAATATGTTTGAACATTTTGGTAATATTTTAGGAGACATTTTAATATTTATGACATTTTTCTCAGACGTTTGTGAGACATTTTATTAATTTTTTAGTAATTCTCCTAATATCCTTTGATTTGTTCTTAGATGTTTCTGACATTTTGTTCATTTTCTTAAAATTTTTAGATTTTCTATTGAAATTGTTTGACATTTATGTTTTGTTTTGTTTTTTAAAGACATTTGGGGATTTAAAAAGATGGAACATTTTGTTTAGAATTGAAAAGCTTTGGTTGTTCTTTTTCAATGTATTATTAATTATCAGATGTATGAGACATTGCATTTATTTCCAAGACTTTTACTAGTATCGTTTGACATGTTTTCTAACTAGCAGTATTGATTAATCAGCTGGTCAGAGCTCTGAAGTTGAACCCTGCCTGGACCAGTCTTACCCAGCAGAGGAGACGTCTCGGGGCACTTGTCCAGCTCCTTCTGTGGCTCCCCGGGCCGCAGCTGCTCCTGCTCCTGCTCCCGGACCCTCTGCTCTTCCTCCAGCTTGGTTCGGGAAGTGAACGCGCTGGTTGTGAGCTGGCTGGACGTTGCTGTCACATTGTGATGGAGGGACTGCTGGTTCTGAGCGAAGGCGAAACGCAGGTCCAAGGAGCGGACGTAGAAGAAGACGGTGACGGAAATGTGGAGGAAGCACAGCAGCACCACTAGCTTACAGGTCCGGTGGAGAAGGTTGAAGTTCACGGCGGAATCTCCGGGCATCCTGACCCTGGAGCTGTCGACTCGAACCCGGCAGAGTGAAGTTGTGAAAATTGCGGAGTGTGGAGCTTTTCTGTTCCCGAACTGTTAGCTGCTTTCCGACTCCATTTTTTTTAAAAGTTCGCTGGAAAGTTGTCGCCGCTGTGGTCCGGTCAAATGAAGGCGATGATCCCGGAAAGAAGCCGAAAAATAGAGTAGAGCGTCGGAGAAAGTTTGTTAGCAGTTAGCTCAGTTAGCTTTCTCGGTGTGAAGTAACGGGGAGAGCTCACCGCTACACGGTTAACGGCTCAGGAAGTCTGTGTCTCCGTCAGCGGACTGCTCGAAAAAAGGCGGAGAAACACGAAAAGTTCTACAAATGTCTATCTGTGGGTGAGTTTCACCGGTTTTCGACAGAACCTGCTGCTGCCTGGGAGTTCACAAGTCTGGACGAAAGTCGGTGAAGTTTCCATCCGCTGAGGAAGTGATCTGCAAAGTTACACAGCGAACACCTCCAGCTGCAGACTTCCCCGAGCAGAGGGCTTCAAAATAATGCGACGATACAGCAGCAGGTTTCAAAATAAAAAAGCCTCTCATTGGAAGCACCTTGGCCTTAACCTTTCACATCTGTTTCTGTCGAGCTTCTCCAGCTTTTCTGACTCTCTCCTCCTGGTGTGAAATCAGACTCATCAGAATTTAAAAGTTGCTGAATTTGATCCATCACTGTGTGAACACATGCAATCTGGCAACTATTCCCATTCATATTCGTACCTAGCAGGGGTGTCAAACATGTGGCCCCTGGGCCAAAACTGGCCCTCCAGAGTGTCCAGTCTGGCCCTCAAAGTGTAAAAAATTACAGAGAAGACATTTACTGCTAATTTTAAATTTTGTGAAACTTTAAATTAATTTAGTTTTGTCTTATTTTTTGTCTTGACGTTGTTGATTTAATAATAATAAAAAAAAATACTACACTGTTCAGGTCCAGATAGCTGTGACTAAATGTTTTATTCCTTTGTAGAAACTCTGATCTATAACTTGTAATGTATAAATTATAAACTGAGGCATAATGTTGTTGAAACTGAATTTATTTTTCTTTAAAAATTTCAGGTTGTTCATGATGTTTTGTAAAAAGATAGTTCCTTAGATATGAACATTTTCAGAATGTGCATTTTTGCACTAAAACAAAAGAAACATTTGTGATTGCATGTCAACGAAGGGAAAACTCTGACTGTTGTAAGGGGGAATACATTTAAGGAACAGAATGCCATTACTGAACCCAAGTGGTGTTTTGTTGTTGGACTTCTGTGATAGCCAAAGACTGGACATAACAAACACCATGTCAGGGTATAAACGTAGCTCATAAGTGTACGTGATACCAGAGCATCTTAGCCAAAGGTCGATGATAGACTAAATAGTCATGTCATCAGACCTGCGTATATGTAGGACTCTCGGGTGAAGAGAGGAGCAGAGCTGGTCAGCTGATCACCACCTAGTGGTGAGTTGGATCAGATGGCAAGGAAGACTGGTGTAACAGACCTGGTAAACCCAAATGTGTAGTGAGGGTGAACTGGGAATGTCTGGCGGAGACCCCTGTCTGTGGGGTTTTTGTCGGGAAAATTCTTCAGTGAGTCCCTGACTGACTTGACTCTGAGTATTCACTCAGAGTCATCTCTCAAGTCAAAGCAAAGTTTTATGAGCACAAGGAATCACTTTAACAGAACACAGAACGAGTGACTGGCAAAAGTGGAAAATAGCATAGTTTTATACTGGCACATAAGTATGTTTTACACCATGTTTTGTGTTATGTTTAGTTCATTACAGGTGGGGCGGTTAGGACTGGTTCTTTTCCTGCAAATTCCTTTGTGAGCAGGATGTTGTTTGCTTGTCTTATTAAAGATTGTTAGCTTTTGCAAGACAGAAGTTCTTCTGAAGGGTGTCTTGATACTTAACTACAGTGAACCCTCGCTATAACGCGGTTCACCTTTCGCGGCTTCGCTGTTTTTTTAGTGCATTTTTTATGCTTTTTTTAACAGTTCATTGTGTTCTGCATCCTGATTGGCTAAGGGACTGACCAAACGTGAACAGACTCCGCCCCTCGTCTCCTCTGCCATACAGGCCAGCGGCTGCCTGCTGTGGAGCGCTGGATCATTTCTCTTCCTTGGTCTCCATGTAGTGAGACACCCTGAAAGACGGAGCAGCCTTATTCTTTTTCCCCCACCTTCAACCGGACAGTGGACGTGGTCCCCAGCCGTCTCTGGCCACCGGCAGCCGCGCTCCCCAGGAGAGAGTGCCAGCGCGAGCCTTCCCCACCCCCGACTGCTCCGATTGACTTCAGCGGCCCGCTCTCTGAGGCAAGAGTACCGCCGCGGCGTCCACCTGGCTGCAGCTGCAGCGCTCCCCCAGGTGCAGTATTGTATAATAACTGTAAAAAATAAAGCTGGACTACTTCACGGATTTCGCCTATCGTGGGTTCTTTTTGGAACGTAACCCCCGCGATAAATGAGGGTTCACTATACTTTTTCTGTTTTCTTTTGAGGCCGTTGTAAGGTCCTAGTGTTAATTTTGTGAACTTAGTGTAGTGTTAGAGCTGGTTTAGTACTGATAGTTGGTGGAGTGTCCTCCGCCATGCCAGTGGGAATGCCGTTCTCACAGACGCCGTCCATGGTCACTGAGGCACGGGGCGTCAACGAATTGTTAGGGTAAGCTCAGGTGCAGGGAATGAACAGGCCAACTTTAAAGGCAACACAAGATTTTATTTACAGAAGGTAAAAAACTACAGAACAAAAAAGGACTACAAGCGGAAACACCTGCTAGTGACAGGGCGGAAAATAACATTACTGATAAGGAGCATAAGATAGAAACTCCACTGAATTACTCGGCCTTAATTTCCACATCCGACTGAAGTCCACTACTAAACACAACTGCTCTTACGAGAGCAGATACTACATGTATTCCAATTCTGCCGATTGTCTCTGAGAGACCAAACTATGACTACAAAAACACAGCTGCTCCTACGAGAGCGATACTACGGGTTACTCAAATTCTACGAAGGTCTCTAATACCTGGGATCAGACAAATATGAAGCATAAAATTGAACTGAGATCAGATAAATATAAAGTTTAAACCTGACGTGAGATCAGATAAAGTTAAAAACTGACCTGAGATTAGATAAATATGACGCTTGAAATTGGCCTGAGATCAGTTAAATATGAAAACTGATCTGAGATCAGGTAAATATAAAGTTTAAAATTGACCTGAGATCAGATAAAGCTTAAAACTGATATTAGATCAGATAAAGTTAAAAATTGTCCTGAGATCAAGTAAAGTTTAAAACTTACCTCTGGTCAGATAAATATGAAGTTTAAAACCTAACTGAGGTCAGATAATTATGAAGCTTAAAACTGACCTGAGATCAGATAAAGTTTTAAGGGGCCTGATATCAGATCAATAATATAAAGTTTAAAATTGACCTTAGATCAGGTAAATATAAAGTTTGAACTGACCTGACATCAGATAAACTTTAAGCCTGAGTGAGATCAGATAAATACAGGGACGGCTGGTATAAATGGGCTAACAGGGCTAAGCCCTCCAAGCTAACACAAAAAGATGAGAAATTGTTTTTCAAATAACTTACAACAGATTGGTTTTAGGTTTAGTGAAACCAAAGGTAGCACAGCACCAAATCAGTCAAAAGAAAAACATAGAATATCTCTAAATGGGCCTTATTTTTACAGCCCAAGCAGATCAGTCCGCTTTTCATTCCATTTCGTTCTTTGTAAGTGATTGACAGGTGTCATGTCCCGCCCCCGTTCATTTACTGATCATTTGGGCTAATTCACTCAGCCACAGGCCTTGACTTTGACCAATAACAGAGAGTTTAACACAGCGTGCTGCTATTTGTGCCAAAGTTGGGAAGGAGGGAGAACAAAGTTAAGCTATGATGGGCGTTATCATGAACGAGGTGGAATTATTTGCTTTCATGTCCATTTTCTCCAATGTTTTTGGAGGAAAAGCTGAAGTTAAGAGACTGGGATCACATCGGCCAAACGATGTTCAAATAACTCAACGGGACAAACCACAAAATCGTAAGTTTTGCATTTCTTGGTTTGACAGAAAGGACTGGCTAACGGCAAGTATAGCTAAGAATCACTTCCTGTTTCCTATGCTTACTTTGTGGCATCACAAGTTAGTGGTGTGTGGAACCCAAGCAGCAGGCGCAGACAGGAGGGTGAATTAAATAACGATTTAATACAGATAAGAATATATCCTTTATATATATAAAGCTGGAAAGAAAGTGGTATTCCACTAATTCAGAGGAAGTGTATGTGGCTTGGAAAAATAGTCTAGTAATTTATAAAAAAAAGCTCTTCGTAATGCCAGGACAATTTATTTCATCTTTAATAGATGAGAACAAGAACAACCTTAGGTTTCTCTTAACACTGTACGCCAGGCTGACAAAGAGTCAGAGCTCTGTTGAACCTTGTATTCCTTTAGCTTTAACCAGTAACGACTTCATGAGCTTCTTACACATAAAATAGTTCTGATTAGAGATAAATTAATCTGGCCCTTCCTACAAATGTCACAGATGCTTTTGAATTGTGTTTAGACTGATGAATCTTTAGAATTCTTCATCCTTATATGTCTCTCTGAACTAATTTCAACAGTTCTACATCCAACCATCACATGTCTTTTAGTCCTATCCCAACTGGACTCTTCAAGGAGATTTTACCTTTATTAATTCTTCAATGTTAGATCTGATTAATCTCTCTAGTACAGGCCATGTACCACAGGCTTTAAGGTCTGCTGTCATCAACCTTTGCTTAAAAGCCCACTTAGATCAGATGTGTTAGCTAACCTATAGACGATATCCACCCTACCATTCTCTCTAAAATTCTGGAAAGAACAGTTGCAAATCAATTATGTGACACTTACAAAGGGAATAATTAGTTTGAAGTGTTTCAGTCAGCTTCAGAGTGCTCATAGACGGAAACAGCTCTAGTGAAAGTTACTAATGACTTCTCATAGCATCAGATAATGGACTAGTCTCTATACTTGTTTTTTGTTAGATCTTAGTGCAGCGTTTGACACAATCGACCACAAAATTTTATTACAGTGTCTAGAACATTCAATTGGCATTAAAGGGACAGCACTGGACTGGTTTAAATCTACTTTCAGATAGGTTCCAGTTTGTGGCATGTCAACAATAACTCTTCTGAGCATACTAAAGTTAATCATGGAGTTCCTCAGGGTTCTGTCTTAGGACCGATACTTTTCACATTATACATGCTTCCTTTAGGCAATATTATTAGGAAGCATTGTATTAACTTCCATTGTTATGCAGATGACACACAATTGTATTTATCTATGAAGCCAGATGAAACTGATCAGTTAGCTAGACTGCAAGATTGTCTTAAGGACATTAAAACCTGGATGACTTTTAACTTCCTACTGCTAAATTCAGACAAAACTGAAGTCATTGTATTTGCCCCAAACATCTTAGAAACTCACTTTCAAAGCAAATAGTTTACTCTGGATGGCATCACGTTGGCCTCCAGTACTACTGTGAGGAATCTTGGAGTTATTTTGACCAGGACATGTCCTTTAACTCACACATAAAGCAAGTCTGTAGACTTCCTTTTTTCACCTGCGTAATATTGTAAAATCAGGAACATTCTGTCTCAGAGTGATGCAGAAAAACTAGTTCATGCTTTTGTTACTTCCAGGCTTGACTATTGCAATTCCTTATTATCGGGTTGTCCAAATAGCTCTCTCAAACATCTACAGTTGATACAAAACGCTGCTGCGAGAGTACTGACAGGAGTTAGCAAAAGAGATCATATTTCCCCTATACTTGCTTCTCTTCACTGGCTTCCTGTTAAATCCAGAATAGAATTTAAAATCCTTCTTCTGACATATAAAGCTCTTACTAACCAATCTCCATCATATCTTAAAGATCTGTTAGTACCATATTATCCTAGTAGAACTCTTCGCTCTCAAACTGCAGGCTTACTTGTTGTTCTAGAATTTCTAAAAGTAGAATGGGAGGCAGAGCCTTCAGTTATCAGCTCCTCTCCTGTGGAACCTGCTCCCAGTTTGGGTTCTGGAGGCAGACACCCTCTCTATTTTTAAGACCAGGCTTAAAACGTTCCTTTTTGACAAATCTTATAGTTGGGGGCTGACTGGGTGACCCACAGGGGTTCGGCTTGTGTCTTCATTGCACAGCTGACTCCCTCTTGGTCGTCCCTTCGTTCTGCCTCTAGTCATGCTGCTATAGGCCTATAGGCTGCTGGGGGACTTTCTTGACGCACTGAGCCCTTCTCTATCTACCTTTACATTTAATATGTATACCGTTATTGCAGTACATTCACTCTGTTTCCCCTGTGCTATTTCTCCGAGGTCCCTGGTCCCAGAGCTGGATGCTTCAGATCTGTGGTTGATGTTCCACCAGCTGGTCCAGTCTCCGCCATGTCCACTGTGGGATGCTGCTGCTGACCTTCCTCCAGCCCTCTGCTTCCAGCTCCCCTTTTCCACCAGTCAACTCTGCATCGCCTTCACTATACTTGTTATGCTAACTTACATACTGTTTGAATTTTACTGCTAGCTATATATGGAGTATGTTTAGTGCAGAGCCGTACATCATCAGAGTAAACTATGAGTCAGTTTTCAATGTTAGCTTATACTTTGTTTGTATCACATATCTTGTCATACATGTATCCAAATGTGTGTTGTGTTTTCCTTGCTTTCCCACCCCTCCCTCTTCTCCCATCCCTCCCCCTTGCCCTCCTCTGTCCCTCTCAACCCGCTCGGCCAGCAGGCAGATGGGTCCCCCCTATATAGAGCCGGGTTCTGCTCGAGGTTTCTTCCCTGTTAAAAGGGTGTTTTCCTTGCACTGTCGCCTTTGGGCTTGCTCTGGGGGTCAGGCATATGGGTTCTGTAAAGCATCTTGAGACAATTTGACTGTAATTGACGCTATATAAATAAAATTGAAATAAATTGAAATATATATATATATATATATATAAACAGAAAACTCGTAAACTGAAGCAGGAAGGAAGTGACGGGAAAAATATACTAAACTGAACTAAACTAAGGGCAAGACCCGAAGGCCGAATTAAACTAAGCATAAAACAAAACTAAATTACAGGTGAAGGGAGGCTCACGGAATGTCCAGGACTGGGGACGGCGGAAGCGGGCAGAACTGATGGAACCGAAGAAGAGAGTGTGGCGAGGGCAGGGAAAGGCAAATAGTCCAGAGGGGAAACAGAGTCGGGAAGTGGCGTGCAGGAGACGATGAACGGAGAGCAGGGATGAAGGCGGAGTGTGTCGTAGGGCAAGGGCAATGGAACAATGAACTAGCGACGAGCTGCGTGCTAGAGAGTGACACGGAGTGGATTTTCACTCCTGTCCCATCCCACTCCCACTGAAAAAAAATCTTGTCCCGTCCCAATCCCGGGCCAGAGTAAAAAAAAAAAATCCTGTCCCATCCCACTCCTGGTAAAATGGCTCCCACTCCCATCCCACTCCCGTTCAGAATGACTCCCACTTCTTGTACCTCTCCCTTTTGTTCCTCCTTCCTCTAGTTTTTAGGCAATACAATTAATTTGATTTGATTTTCTCCCCATTCTTTTTTAGATTGCTTTGTGTTCTGCAGTTTTATTTCAAAAGATATGGCAACAGGAACAGTTCATCTCTGGTAAAATTAGGAGCCATTTATTACCTCGGTCCAAACAAAAGTGCCTACCTTAGTGTAATAAACCCAAACATATGAAGCTTCATTTTGCTTATTTATTGAGCAATTGTTCCCTTTGAATGAATGAATAGACCACTCGTCCCTGACTCACTGCTGTACTTAACTATGGTTAAACACGTTTTGCAAGCGGCATACGGCGTGTTAACGCCGTCACACTCGACTCTCGTGAAGCTGAGCAATATTTCCGACTTCCCTGCCATTTCTGTCAGCTTAATAGATAGGTCCTTACTTCTTACTTTGCGTTGCAAATCAGTTTTTAGCACATCAGATTCAACGCCAGTGCTAACTCCCTCCATTGCTGTTCTTCTTCTTTGAATTACGGCGGAGAGCAGCGGCCGGAAGCACTGGCTTCTGGGCCGTGTAGTTCTTTTCACTTCCATTACAGTGTAGACTTATTGGCAAAAAAACTACAAAATGGTGGCGCATGTCATAAATTATATTTGTCTTATTGGTTGGTTCCCGCTCCTGTCTGCTCCCGTTAACTTTTATCCTGTACCGTCCCAATCACATGATCAATAGTAAAGCTGACTCCCATCCCGCGGAATCCCGAAAAAATGCCAGTCTCTACTGTGTACGGAGCCCAGTTTTATATGGCGCTGATTGTTCATTCATGCTGGCTGTGCACTCAGCACAGCCGCTCATCATTATCTTGACGAGCCGGCTCGTTGCAGCCAGAGGGGCGTGACAGTACCCCCCCCATAAGGTGCGCCTCCTGGCGCACACAGGACTGATTGGGGTGCTGGCAGGTGACTTCTGCAGGAGGGACCGCTCCAGAGGGTGGCCCGAGGGACCGGCAGGCTGGGATTGGGTGGGTGGGACGGACAACATCGGGGAATGGTCCAGGGTTGGACAGGCTGGGGGGACCGCTCCGGAGGACGGCCTGGGTGCAGGACAGGCTGGGGCTGGATCGGGAACTGAAAACTAGGCCGACAGAGGTCCTCTGGCAGCCGGACTGGGAACCGGCAGCAGGTGAGACGGGAACCCTCTGAAGGCCGGGCTGGGAACCGGCAGCAGGCGAGACGGGAACTCTCTTGAGGCCGGGCTGGGAACTGGCAGCAGGCCAGACGGGACCCTTCTGGAGGCCAGGCCGGGAACTGGCAACTGGCCCGAAGGGGATCTTCTGGAGGCTGGGCTTGGAACCGGGAACTGGTTCAGCGAGGCCCCTCCGGGGGCCGGGCTGGAAACCGGCAGTTGGTTTGACGGGGCCCCTCCGGGGGCCGGGCTGGAAACTGGCAGTTGGTTCGACGGGGCCCCTTCGGGGGCTGGGCTGGAAACCGGCAGCTGGATCGACGGGGCCCCTCTGGGGGCTGGACTGGTGGCCGGACTGGAAACCGGTGACGGTGACACTCCTTCAGGGTCTGAACTGGAACCAGGGCAGGGGACCCCACCAGGGCTGAGTCGGAGTCGGGGGCCCCTCCGGGGGTGGAGCTGGAGCCAGAGCCCCCTCCAGGGGTGGCGAGACCGGAACCGGAGACCCCTCCAGGGGTGAAACTGGAGCCGGAAACCCCTCCAGGGGCGGAGCCGGAACCGGCGGCCCCTCTAGGGGTGGAACCGGAACCGGCGGCCCCTCTAGGGTTGGAGCTGGAACTGGAGCCGGGCACCGGTGGCCCCTCCAGGGGTGGAACTGGAGCGGACGGCCCCTCCGGGGGCTTAACTGGAGTGGACGGCCCCTCGGGGTGAAACTGGAGCGGCCGGCCCCTCCGGGGGCGAAACTGGAGCGGCCAGCCCCTCCGGGGCGAAACCGGAGCGACCGGCCCCTTCGGGGGGGCGAAACCGAAGCGGCCGGCCCCTTCGGGGGGCGAAACCGGAGCGGCCGGCCCCTTCGGGGGCGAAACCGGAGCGGCCGGCCCCTCCGGGGGCGAAATCGGAACTGGTGGCCCCTCCAGGGGCGAAACTGGAACCGTCAGCCCCTCCGGGGGTGAAGCCAGAGGTTCCTTCCTGGGTAGAGACGTAACCGAAGTCCCCTCCTGGAACAAGGCTGGACTGGACTGAAACGGGACTGGACTAGGACTGGACGGAACTGGATTGGACCTGAACTAGACTGGATTAGAACTGGACTGGACAGCTAGTTGGACTGGGAAACAAGCTGGACTTTACTGGACTGGACTGAAACACTAGCTGGACTGAACTGGATGGGGACAACTGGCTGGGCTGGGCTGGACTGGGCTGAACAACTGACTGGACTGGACAGGAGAGGGACACCTAGCTGGACTGGAGGGTCAGGAGGAACTGAAAGGACTGGAGGAACAAAAAAGGACTGGAGGGACAGGACAGGGGAGACCACTCCTGCAGGGGAACCACAGGGTGTTGAAGCAACCACTGCAGGAGGACCACTCGATGTTAAAGTGGCACAAAGTCTCATCAGGATTTGGGGGGAGGCACTACGCCCCTTCAAGGCTGCCGAGGAGGAACTATGTCCCCCAAGGCTGCCGAGGAGGAGCTATGCCTCTTAAAAGGTTCAAGGGAGGCGGTGTGCTTCTTCAGGGCTAGGGGGAGATGCTACGTCTCCTCAAGGTGGCCGAGAAGGAACTATGTCCCCCCAAGGCTGCCGAGGAGGAGCTTTGCCTCTTAAAAGGTTCAAGGGAGGTGGTGTGCTTCTTCAGGGCTAGGGGGGAGATGCTACGTCTCCTCAAGGTGACCGAGGAGGAGCTATGCCACCTCAAAGCTGCTGAGGAGGCGCTACGTCTCTTCAAGGATTCGGGAAGGCGGTTTGCCTCAAGGCTGCAGGGAAGGCGTTTCGCCTCACCAAGGCCGCGGGGGAGGCAGGACGTCTCACCAAAGTCGTGGGGAAGGTGAGATGCCTCGACAAGGATGCGGAGGAGGCGGGACGCCTTGTCAAGGACGCGGAGGAGGCGGATCGCCTCGTCAAGGACACGGAGGAGGCGGATCGCCTCGTCCAGGACACGAAGGAGGCGGGACGCCTCGTCAAGGACACGGAGGAGGCGGGTCGCCTCGTCAAGGACACGGAGGAGGCGGGTCGTCTCGACAAGGTCACGGAGGAGGCGTTTTGCCTCTTCAAAGCTGCAGGAGAAGCTTTAGCTTCTTTGGAATTGCAGGAGAGGCGGGAACCCTCTCTAAAACTGCAGAGGGAGCTTCTTCTTCCTTCGACACTGCAGACGGAGCCCGTTGCTCCTTCAGAGCTGCAGCGGGAGCCTCTTGCTCCTCGGACGCTGCAGCGGGAGCATTTAGCTCCTCGGACGCTGCAGCGGGAGCCTTTAGCTCCTCGGACGCTGCAGCGGGAGCCTTTAGCTCCTCAGACGCTGCAGCAGGAGCCTTTAAAGCTGCAGGGCCCGTAAGGGCTAGAGACGGGGCGATCGCCCCCACAAGAAACAGGAGATGGGGCGATGGCCCCCACAAGGACAGGAAACGGGACAAGGGGCCCCACAGGAACCAAAGACGGGGATGAGGCAGCTCGGGGCCTCTCGTCAGCCGGAGGGAGTGAGACGGCACGGGGCCTCTCCTCAGCCGGAGGGAGTGAGGCGGCACGGGGCCTCTCCTCAGCTGGAGGGAGTGAGGCTACACGGGGCCTCTCCTCAGCCGGGAGGACGACGACCTGCTCAGGAGTTGCAGGGGTGCAGAACTCTTCTAGAGCAGGAGCTGGGGAGCGCTTCCTGGTGCCGCACCGACGGCGACCAGCTTCTGCACTAGGGGTGCTGTGGATGGCGGGGAATTCAGTGCCTGTTGGTTACCCGGGGAGCTAATGAAGTGGGGAGCGGCGAGCCTCTCCAGGGCCGAGGAGGCGACCTCCAGGCCCTTAAAAAACTCCCTTGCCACCCCAGGGTCTCGGAAAGAACCTGGGTCCATCTGAATCGGCCCAGACAGGCCTAAGGGAATTTAGGCCAGCGAGCGTGGCCCGAAAGGCTGCAATTGCCATGGGGGGTGCTTCGGCCCCCATTGTTCCGAGACACTCGGCCATCCTCTCTGTCATTGCAGAGGTGGCTGCGAGTGTCTCGGAGACGGCGGAATGCCAATTAGAAAAGAATGTTCCTCGGCTGAGTTCCGAGGTGGGCGGTTCTGGGATCAGAGGACTGGGTGGGCTCTGAATCTGGATCTGGAGGACCTTGGGCTGGTTCGGGGTCTGGTTCTGGGGAGCAGAGGCTGTACCTGATTC
Organism: Acanthochromis polyacanthus; assembly: GCF_021347895.1. Lineage (NCBI taxonomy): Eukaryota > Metazoa > Chordata > Actinopteri > Pomacentridae > Acanthochromis > Acanthochromis polyacanthus. The sequence goes on along the minus strand of NC_067122.1, from coordinate 30,822,521 downwards.
AGGTTGGAAAAAGTGGAGGTCAGGTTGTGCTGGTCAGAGGACTGATTCTGGGGGCGAGAGGACTGGGTCGAGGTCTGGTTCTGGGGAACAGAGGACCGGGTCGGGGTCTGGTCTTGGGGAACAGAAGACAGGAAGATGGCCCCGTGTGGACAGGGAAAGGGGATTTGGTGTTGGAAATTGCGAATGCGGGATCCAGAGAGCCACGGCGCCTTCTGGCAGCGCGCCCCTGGCTGCCAGGTCGCTTGGTGACTGACTGAGGAACAGGGTTGGGTTGACTGTAGAGATAAGGGCTAGGGGCGTCAAAACCGAGAGCTCGATCTAACAAAATCCCATAGGTCGTGAGAGGAAATAGAAAAAGGTGGGGGCTGCATGCCTCTCCCCTGGGGACCACGCCGTTTCTTGGAGGGCGGCTTAATCACCAGCCGGGTTCCCCAGAATGGACAATCTAGATCGGAGCTCGACATGGTGGGTGAAAAAAGAAAAAGGTCTAACCTGAAGCTTGCTGGGTTCACTTATGGCTGGTTCATTCTGTCACAAATTAGTGGTGTGTGGAACCCAAGCAGCAGGCACAGACAGGAGAGTGAATTAAATAACATTTAATATAGATAAGAATATATATATATATATATATATATATATATATATATATATATATAAACAGAAAACTCGTAAACTGAAGCAGGAAGGAAGTGACGGGGAAAAATATACTAAACTGAACTAAACTAAGGGCGGACCCGAAGGCCGAATTAAACTAAGCATAAACAAAACTAAATTACGAGTGAAGGGAGGCTCACGGAATGTCCAGGACTGGGGAAGGCGGAAGCGGGCAGAACTGATGGAACTGAAGAAGAGAGTGTGGCGAGGGCAGGGAAAGGCAAATAGTCCAGAAGGGGAACAGAGTCCGGGAAGTGGCGTGCAGGAGACGATGAACGGAGAGCAGGGATGAAGGCGGAGTGTGTCGTAGGGCAAGGGCAATGGAACAATGAACCAGCGTCGAGCTGCGTACGGAGCCCAGTTTTATATGGCGCTGATTGTTCATTCACGCTGGCTGTGCACTCAGCACAGCCGCTCATCATTATCTTGTTGAGTTGGCTCGTTGCAGCCAGAGGGGCGTGACATTTGGAGGAGAAACCGCCTGGACTCAACAAGGAATTGTGGATTTGAAACATTTGTTGGACAAAATTAGAAAACATGAATGCAACAGAAGTCACATGGGAAACAGCGTCAAGCTGTCCATGTTAGGAAAAGTTAACATCGCCTGTCAGCTGGATGAGGGCCACCGCATCGCTGTACAGAGGCACAACGAGCTGGTGAAAAAAATAGACATTCTCTATCAAGGATTGTGGACTGTATTAAATTTTGTGGAGCACACGAGCTAGCTTTACGGGGGTCTGACAAATCCCCCACTTCAACCCAACACGGCATATTTCTGGACCTGGTTGACCAATTTTCTTTTTAGACAGCCAGTTAGCAGATCACCTGTCAAACACACAAGTTGCAAAGTACACATCCAAGACTAGCCAAAACGAGTTGCTTGATTGTATGTTAGCTGTTTATGAACAAAAAGTGACTGATGAAATATCGCAGACGGCATTTGTGGCTGTGCAAGCTGAAGAGACAACTGATGTGGCATGTGTATCTGTGTGTGTGTGTGTGTGAGAGAGAGAGTGAGAGAGAGAGAGAACTAAAGTATAGTGTACCTGTAATTGATATAACTGTGTGTATCATAGGTGATGTTGCTTTTGCAGGCGTCTTAACTATTTAATAGGTATTATGCATTTATTAGCCCACCCAACAAATTTCACCACCAGCCGCCACTGAGTATGACACAGCAGCAGCAAAGAGACATTTTAAGCCAGAGTGAGAGATGAACTGGTTCGTTTTTTAGGTTTTAATTTGTTGAAGTGTCTGTGTATGTATATATACATACATATACGTATACATACATACATACATATATATATACATATACACACACACACACACACACACACACATATATATATATATATATATATATATATACACATACATACACACATTTCATTTTTTGTAAATTTTCTTTCCTTTTTTAAAAGAACGGTTTATCTTGTAATTTTAGTTTTGGATTTTTGGAACTCTTTCAATCTATACTGTTCAATAAAGCTCTTGTTTTTCAACATTATCATCATGTCATTTTTTTTCCCTCCCAATAAATTGTCACTGATTGTAGGATAGCTCATTGGTTAACAATAACAAGTATGTAGGTTAACTAATTTTACACTTTACATGACCCCGTATTTATTAAAGTGTTAATAATAGTAATAATAATAATAATAATTATTATTATTATTGTTATTATGAGCGGGGGTGAGGAGGTGGGCGGTGTGGGGGGGGGGGGGGATTTCATGGCCCAGGGGTTGACCAATAGCAACAGATGTATCAACCAATCATGACACAGTATTTTTCTGCAGCCATGTCTTGTTTCATCCAATCGGTGTCCTGAGTCACGGAGACAGGCAGGCTAGATGCTAATTAGTTGTCACACCTCTGCCTTGCCCTAGGTGTGAAGTATCCCCCCCCTCCCCCCCTTGTCCCACACACCCATCCCCCTACCCCACAAACATGTTCTGTTTTAGGCCGTTCTCAGCCCGTGTTGACTGGTTGTTCACAGCCTGTGAACAGCCAATAACTGTGGAGAACTAGGTAGGTTTTTCAGAATTCACAAGGTCGATAATCTCGCTTTTCATGCAGTGTTTTTACTTATTTTAATGCTGGATGGATTATTGCAGAAGATAATACAACAAATATCAGCTAATGTTTCTAACTGACTAACATTTTGGAGGATGCAGGCATCGATCCCGCGACCTCTTGCCTGCGCCTGCAGCACTCTGCCGTTAGAGCGAAGTAAGCCCAAAGTAAGCCCGAAGTAAGCCCAAGCCAGCCAATCAGTGAACGACCTCATGTTCCGTTGGGCCAATCACATCCCGAGCCTGTGGGCTTACTTTTGACCAATCACATTCGATCTCCCGGATCCTTTCTAAACTCTCGGAGGAAAATGATAAACAGTCATCCACAGCTGTCAGGACTATCTTTTAGCAAGCGGTAAGTTTAAACATATTCTCTTTTTCAACAGCTAAATGTGTCTTAGACATTAACTGTATGCTGTTGTTGTTAGCGTGACATGTTTATTGTGAAAAACAGCACTTTGGTAATGCGTAGTGTGATGCTGATGCTCCCTATTATACTTCAGTGAACTTGTTTATTAGAAATATTGGGTACACAACAAAGACAGCACATAATAGCGACTTTTCTGTGACGTACATCTCCCTTTCACTAGTTGCTTCAGAGTATATAGCACTCGGGGAGTAGCTAACCTAACTTTATAATGATCTCGTCATAATAATGCTTGTTATTGGAAAGTAATCTGGCGACTCTTGCCATCATAATCACGTAATAATACTTCTACAAAAATGTGTGCTCTGTGGAGGTTCTGGCCAGCTGAATATATTACGTTTCAGAGCCGTTTATGATCGGAATTTTATGAAATATCATAAATGCCCGCCTAAAACCTCTTATTCATTGTGTGCACCCCGGTATAATTATGGGATCACCTGACATAAAATGACGAGTTGTACATGGTATTACACCAACTAACCCTAACCCTGCGTTTTGGGTGGGCGGGCTGGCTGCTGTCACGACAGTGCGGGTAGTACAACAAAACTAAAAATGATAAGATTGTACAGTATTTCATGACAATTAATACCTCTAATTTACTACAGTTACTTAGTACTGTTCCAGGGGAGCAGTGAATTGCCCATTTGTAAGTTCTTTGAATGCTGAGTGAAAAATGTGATATAAATCCAATGTTATGATTATTTTATAATTTAAAACAATGTCTATAAATATAATAAATATAACTATCTGTTTATGGCTGTTTCCTCTCAGATTGTGTATGCATACCCAGTGCTCCACAAAACTCCTCTGGGGCGACTCCTCATGGGGCCAACTGAAGAGGCAAACCAGAGTGAGACCGTGGTGGCAGGGAGAGCCAGGAGCAAGGAGGAGGTTCTGGCCGAGGCCACTGCCTTCGTGAGGCAAAACGGAGGGGATCCCGGGGACCAGTTCCTGGTTCTGGCTCACTGCAGGATCCAGCTGGGGAAGTACCAGGGCCAGAGGTTCCGGTGGCTGCTTGAGAATGCGCTGGGTTATGGGGTCTACCTGGTCGGCAGCATTTGGGGGAAGAGGAGAGGGACAACCCACTGTTGGCCAATAAACACCTGTTCCTCAGGTACACCTTCCAGATCAGGGAGATGGGGAGGCTGTGGAGGTGTACCAGAGAAAACAGGCCATGCTGCAGGAGGCCCAGAGGACCGGAGACTCTGGCTGTCTAATGGTGGAGTTTGGCGACTTCAGGGGCAGGTCCATGAAGGAGGTGAAGGAGGACCAAAGCAAGGAAGCCCAGGCTCTCATCACCTACCTGAAAAAGGCAACAGCCAGGCCAAACACCAACATGGCCCTCTTCAAAGCATATGTGCTGAAGAGGCAGGCTTCGGCTCCAGCCCCTGTGCCCACCACCACTGCCACTGCACCTGCCCCCACTGCTGCTGCCACCATGCCCACTGCCACTGTGTCTGTTCCTCCTCTACCTGCTGCAACTCAGAGCAGGCTCCAGGTTGCTGCCACTGTGAAGGCCCTGCTGGCGCATTGGAAGCATTTGTCTGCTTCACAGCTGGCACAAAAATATTGTCTCCAGCCAAACCCTGTAAGTAATAAGGTGATTTGCAAGCATTAAAATTATTACAGTGTATATGCAGTAAAGTGCCTATCATACACACGTGGACAAAATTGTTGGTACCCCTCAGTTAAAGAAGGAAAAACCCACAATTCTCACTGAAATCACTTGAAACTCACAAAAGTAACAATAAATAAAAATTTATTGAAAATTAAATAATCATAAACAGCCATTACTTTTGAATTGTTGATTAACATAATTATTTAAAAAAACAAACTAATGAAACAGGCCTGGACAAAAATGATGGTACCTCTATAAAAGATTGAAAACTATTTGACCAGAGTGACATGATTAACTCAGGTGTGTCATTTAATTGACATCACAGGTGTTTCCAAACTCATAATCAGTCAGTCTGCCTATTTAAAGGGAGACAAGTAGTCACCCTGCTGTTTGGTGAAAAGGTGTGTACCACACTGAACATGGACAACAGAAAGCGAAGGAGAGAATTGTCCCAGGACATCCGAAAAAAAATGATAGACAAACATCTTAAAGGTAAAGGCTATAAGACCATCTCTAAACAGCTTGAAGTTCCTGTGACAACAGTGGCTCATATTATTCAGAAGTTCAAGACCCACGGGACAGTAGCCAACCTCCCTGGACGTGGCCGCAAGAGGAAAATTGATGACAAATTGAAGAGACGGATCGTTGGAATTGTATCCAAAGAGCCCAGAGCAACCTCCAAAGAAATTAAAGGTGAACTCCAAGGCCAAGGTACATCAGTGTCAGATCGCACCATTCGTCGTTGTTTGAGCCAAAGTGGACTTCATGGGAGACGACCAAGGAGGACACCACTGCTGAAAAAAAGTCATAAAAAAGCCAGACTGGAATTTGCAAAAATGCATGTTGACAAGCCACAAAGCTTCTGGGAGAATGTCCTTTGGACAGATGAGACCAAACTGGAGCTTTTTGGTAAGGCACATCAACTCTATGTTCATAGACTCAAAAACCAAGCATACGAAGAAAAGAACACTGTCCCTACGGTGAAACATGGAGGAGGCTCAGTAATGTTTTGGGGCTGCTTTGCTGCATCTGGCACAGGGTGTCTTGAAAGTGTGCAAGGTACGATGAAATCTGAAGACTATCAAGGCATTCTGGAGAGAAATGTGCTGCCTTGTGTCAGAAAGCTTGGTCTCAGTCGCAGGTCATGGGTCTTCCAACAGGACAACGATCCAAAACACACAGCCAAAAACACCCAAGAATGGCTGAGAGAAAAGCGTTGGACTATTCTAAAGTGGCCTTCTATGAGCCCAGATCTGAATCCCATTGAACATATGTGGAAGGAGCTGAAACATGCCATTTGGAGAAGACACCCATCAAACCTGAGACAACTGGAGCTGTTTGCTCATGAGGAGTGGGCCAAAATACCTGTTGACAGCTGCAGAACGCTCATTGACAAATACAGAAATCGCTTAATTGCAGTGATTGCCTCAAAAGGTTGTGCAACAAAATATTAAGTTATGGGTACCATCATTTTTGTCCAGCCCTATTTCATTAGTTTGTTTTTTTAAATAATTATGTTAATCAACAATTAAAAAGTGATGGCTGATTTTGATTATTTAATTTTCAATAAATTTTTATTTATTGTTACTTTTGTGAGTTTCAAGTGATTTCAGTGAGAATTGTGGGTTTTTCCTTCTTTAACTGAGGGGTACCAACAATTTTGTCCACGTGTGTAAGTATTCACCCCCTTTGATGTTTTACCCTTTTATTGTTTTCATAAATCAATCATGGTCAATAAAATTTAGCTTTTTTAACAAAAAAAATTAGAAAAAAACTCTTTAATGTCAAAGTGAAAACAGATTTTTATAAAGTAATGTTAATGAAAGAAAATTATATAAATGAAAATAATTGTTTGCATAATTATCATTACACCATCTGGGCCAACTGCCTTCCCAGAGCAAAGTCTCTGAAGCTCCAACATCACCCCTGTCTCTGTGACAGAGATGGATACAGGTGCTAGAAGGGAAGTGGCTGCAGCTGTGGAGACATGTGTAGGAGACGGAGGAGAAGAAGGAGGAGCTATAGTGGGGATTCCCATATATTGAGGAGAAGAAGGAGGAGTAGCAGTGGAAGTAGGTGTGTCCACAGTGTCAAATCTGTTGAAGAACAAGTTGAGTTCATCAGCTGTTTCTACATCACCCACTATTGGCTCCCTCCTCTTTTTATTGTTGTGTCCAGAGATGGTATTGATTCCTCTCCACACATCACGGATGTTACTGTGTTGAAAATTCCTCTCTATCATCTTTTTGTATTCCATCTTTGCCTCTTTCAGTCTCCTCTTCAACTCATGTTGCACTTCTTTGAGCCGTTCTTTGTCACCATCTCTAAAAGCTTGTTTTTTCTGGTTGAGGATTGCCTTTATGTCGCTTGTGATCCATGGTTTGTTATTGGGGAAACAGTGAACAGTCTTTGCAGGTATGACTGTGTCTCTACAGAAGTTGATGTATTCAGTAAAACAATCAACCTGTCTGTCAATGATCATACTGTCCTCATCTGTTTCCAGAAGCGCATTCCAGTCTGTTGATTCAAAGCAGTCCCTTAGAACTTCACTAGCTTGAGGATTCCATCTTCTGATTTGGACTTTAGTTCCAGGCTGTCTCAGCACACAGGGTTTGTAACAGGTCTGCAGATAAACCAGGTTATGATCTGACCTGCCCAGTAGTGGTAAGGCAGTAGCTCTGTAAGCTTCTTTGACATGGGCATACAGCAGGTCCAGGGTTTTATTCTGTCTGGTAGGGCAGTTAACAAACTGTGTAAATCCAGTCAGGTGAGAGGAGAGGCTGACATGATTGAAATCTCCTGATATTATTACAAGTGCCTCAGGATGTTGAGTCTGTATCCTAGCAACAGTATCATGCAACACATCACATGGAACAAAGTCAGTTGCTTTGGGTGGAATGTATACAAGTATTGTTATGATGTGACTGAACTCCCTTGGGACATAATATGGCCGAAGTCCAACTGCCAACAGTTCAATATCTGGACAACACAACTTCTCCTTAACCGTTATGTGTGAGGAGTTACACCATCTCTGGTTAACAAATAAAGCCAGACCTCCTCCTTTCTTCTGGCCACTAGCTTTAGCATCTCTGTCTGACCTTATGAGGGTGAAGCCAGGTAAATCCACAGTTGAGTCTGAGTTGTTTTGATTCAACCAGGTCTCAGTAAAACACAGGAAACTGCATTCACGGTATGTTTTGCCCGTCTTCACCAATGTCTCCAGCTCGTCACATTTGTTTGGCAAAGAGTTCACGTTTCCCATGATGACTGATGGATGAAAGGCCTGTATCTCCATTTCCTGGCCTTCACCTTTGCACCAGCACGGCAACCATGAAAACACCTCAAGATGTCCACTGGAATTGGATGTTGCAGTCCAGATTTGTTCTGTCTCAATGAAAAAAGCTCCTCTCTTGAATAGATTCTTCTCCCAGCAGAAACCTCCATCAGCAGTCGATAAAACACGACAAAATATTTAAAAAATATAGCAAAAACACAACAAAAACTGAAAACAGTTAAGAGACACCAAACTTTGCAGCCACTTTCACAGGCGCAGGTTCCGGAATGCAGACCAACCTGGCGTTTATTCACCAACATTCACACTAAAAGAACACAAAGCAAAGGCAGTTAACTGGTATATTGTGGCACTCCTTTCCTCTCTCCCACTCAACTGCCAGCCTATATAGGCATTCCCCTAATCAGCCCCTCAGGCCTACCAACATAAGGGTTAACCGAAAAAATCAAACAAGAAATTCAAAAAAATATATCTTTAATTTGAACTGTAATGAACATTAAAACCAAGCATCTTTTAACCAAAACCAAAAATTGACATCCTCATCAAGAAACTTATTCATTTTATCACCTGAAGCGACTACTTCTTAACTGCTTCTCCCCTATGCCTGTTTCTTCCTGGAACCTTTAAAAGGATGTTCCAACACATGGGGACTCTTTTGACTGGAACGCCTGCAGGGACAAAAGAGAGGTGAGTCATGTCAAACTTTTCAATTCTTACATTCTGAAAACAATGCCACATACCCAATTCTACAGTCATTCAGTTATAAATTCAGTCCAATCACTTAATCATGGCACTAAAACTGTTATTTTCCATCCTGTAGGCCTCCCCAGGTCCTACACCCAATGCTGTGAGGAGACGCACCAAACTACACATGGCAGCCCCAACACCACACTCATTAAATCCATCAGACAGTCATTGTGTGTTCTTGTATCTTTGTCCCAGAATGTGAACTCCATATAGGCAATGAAGCTGACCTTCATCACATTGATGAATTACAGATAAGTTGAAATAGAATAAAAAGATTTACACTGAAGAGTTCTTGAGAAGGCCTAGTTCCTTGATGCAGCCACATGGTAAATAAACTGTTTGCCTTCCTCAGCTACACCAGATGCTGTGACAGCTGGTTCTTAAACCTTCATCTTTGGGCTCCACTTTCCATTTCCTCAGCCAGGTGGAGTTAAACTCTGGTCTCCTCTAGGGGGGTAAACACACCTATGGAAGATGCCAGCATGTCGTCATTTGTTACGGTCACGTGGTACAAGACCGCTGCTGGTTGGCAAGAACCGGCAGTAACATAACAGCTTGCTACAAGAACGGTATCGGGTTTGAAACAAATACGTAAAATTATCGCTTTTCATGAATGAAATTGCTCATGTATTTACCACAATGGTAATATCATGTGTAGTTGTTGGTTGTACGAAGCGTTTTGAGAAGGGATCAGGCTTGAAATTTCACCGAATACCGATTTCAGGAGAGAGAAGATGGCGGTGGCTTCAGCCATCAACAGGAAAAATTGTACCCCAGTAAGCAGCAGAGATCGTGTTTGTGGCTCCCACTTGTCTTCAGGTAAACTATTCAACAGTTTAGCATGTTTAGCATATCCAACATTGAGCTTATTTACACCATTCATTCTCCCATAGACACAATGCACTCTCTCTTCTGTTCACATCCACATACTGATAACAAAAGGGAATGTACAAAATCAACATGAAGCTCAATTTGGTTCCTACACCAACTTTATTGTCATTACACAGAGTCCAAGTATAAAGACAAATGCAGTTGAGTACGTAACTGTAAGTGCAAAAGAAGCAGTAAAAGTGCTTCATGAACAGTTTGAGTGTCTACAATATAATATGGTATAAACAGTACTAAGTGGTGTGATCACATTAAGTATATAAATGGAATAAACTATAGAAGACAATATAAAATAGATAAATGAACAATATGAGATACATGCAGTTATATAGAAATATTTCAAGCACTGTTTCAAATCCACAGAGCAGGGTGTGAGGGTTTTATTTGGGTTCCAGCACATGTGGGTGTGGAGGGCAATGAGGAAGCAGATAGCTTGGCACAAAGAGCAACCAAGGAGGAAAGAATAGAATTTGATTTAGGACACGGAGAGTCAGATTATGACTCTGTTATTAACAAACTAGTCAAAGAAATATGGCAGAGGGTTCAGGAGACAAAAGAAGAGGGGGACTGATTTTGCTATTCAAGGTAAAATGGAAAAGTAAGAAGGCACTTCAGTGGTGCTAGAAGAGGCTCAATTGTTCTAACCTGGCTAAGACTCAGACACTGCAGTCTGAAAAGTGGACTGGCTTTGATTGGGAAGCACAGAGACAGGAACTGTGAGTGTGGTGAACTAGAAACTGTGAGAAATGTTCTTCTTAGGTGTAAGCTCTACTCATGCCAACAGAAGAAACATTAGAGACTAGGAGCAGCTGGACGAACTGTTTTTAATCTTTGCTAAACTTCTGAGCTTTCTCATGACCACAGGACTGCATGAGAAAATATGGAGGATTCTCTAAGGACTATGAGTAACATCCAGTAGGTGGCAGCAATACGCCAGTGATGCGTCTAGTCCGCATAATTCAATGAGGAAGAAGAAAGTAAGTCAGTGTTTCTGCCGGAACTTCACAGTGTGACACCCGGCGGATGTAAACAAAGAAGCATGAGCAGAGTTAGCTTCACTGCTGTGTGGACTGAGCTATAAAACCACAACCACAAAGAATGTAATTTCGCCTAAAGATTCGGTTCTCAAAAAACGTTGGTCTCAGGAAAACCTAATAATTGAAAATCAGATTGTGAGTAACACCATCTTCAATGTGAGTAGCCAGGCAGAAAAGACACACAACTATGCCGCATTTTTCAAAACGAAAAGCTGCGATTTCGGAATTGAGCCCGAATCATAGCCACGTTAATAAGGTTTGTAATAAACTAAACCGTTTGTAAATCAATCAAGAATTGAGCGAGTTGTGAGTGTTAAAGTGAGGAAATCATCCACCTTACCATTGACTACAGTACAGTGCGCCAGAGCAGTCCCCTGTCCTAAGATGGCCGCCAAGTGACGACGCCGCCGACTCCGTCTTGAGACATCCAGTGTTTGTATATATCTATGGTTTCTGCCGGAACTTCACAGTGTGACACCCGGCGGATGTAAACAGAGAAGCATGAGCAGAGTTAGCTTCACTGCTGTGTGGACTGAGCTCTAAAACGGCTGTATTATAGTATGAAGGAGAAATATCAGAGCGAGAAAGTAACGATGTGTTCAGTTGAGTATCTGAGAGAGTTGATCAGCGACAGACTAGCTGCTGCTGCTGGAGAAATATTCACAGAGTTTGAAAAAAACATCGTCCAGTACCAGGAGGAGATCGATCGTCAGCGCAGACTGCTGGATGTCATCTGGAAACCACACATCCCCTTACAACCCATAGGTGTGTGTGAAGAATTCCACTTATAGCATGTGTAGTGGTTGTGCACTCTCTCTTGCATTATGTAGATAATCAAACTGGGAGCATCCTCCCTATGGGAGACGCCAGCATGTCGTCATTTGCTATGGTCACGTGGTACAAGACTGCTACTGGTTGGCAAGAACCGGCAGTAACATAACGGCTTGCTACGAGAACGGTATCGGGTTTGAAACAAATACGTAAAGTTATCGCTTTTCATGAATGAAATTGCACATGTATTTACCACAATGGTAATAGCGTGTGTAGTTGTTGGTTGTATGAAGCGTTTTGAGACGGGATCAGGCTTGAAATTTCACCGAATATCGATGTCAGGAGAGAGAAGATGGCGGTGGCTTCAGCCATCAACAGGAAAAATTGTACCCCAGTAAGCAGCAGAGAGCGTGTTTGTGGCTCCCACTTTTCTTCAGGTAAACTATTCAACAGTTTAGCATGTTTAGTATGTCCAACTTTGAGCTTATTTACCAAAAGATACTGATTTAGTGTCGCATCCTTCGCGTGAAGCGATCTCTATACTTTCGGTTTGGTTCAGTGTTGTCATGTGTTACCGATCGCTTTTTAGGCGATGAAAGTTTACTAAAGTCGAATGAAGTATATTCAATAACATCTCCTTAAGCCAGCAGCCTCCTATTTGTAACCACATTTGTTTCTGTATGCGTCTAGCGATCGTTTTTTAGAATTGTCCTATTTTCGATCACCAATACTGTGAGTCTGTTACTGTTACATAGAAGCCATACTGCAGACAAAAAATACAGCAACTTCTTGATGTTTCTTTGATATCTTGTTGAAGATTAACAGAAGATATATTATTTTTAATTCATAATTATATATTTTTGGGTGGGTGAACTGCCCAGCGGTGTCAATCAGGTAAAAATAAATGTCAGTGAAGGAAATGTCCGGCCACAATGAAGGATCGTCAACCCACTCAGTCTTCAAATTGTAGGGATCTGGCAAGGTTTTACTGTTTCCCTGAGATCTCAGCTTACTCACGTATCTTTGTCGGGCCTCAGGTGATGAGGATTGAGCATAATCGGACAATTTCACGGAAGGATAGTTCGCATTGTTATCATCAGCCATTGTTCCTCTGGTTCCTCTTGCCAACCAGCGCGGTAATCACGTGACTTCGTGACGTCACTGTTTGTAAACACTGGCGTCTCCCATTGGCATCAAATCCGCCGGACATAGCAGGCTGAGACCGCAATGTGGAGGAACACACCATACAGGGTGGCCCAAAAGTTTGGAAACAAATGAAAAGTCTATATTCCAAATATTATATGTTATTTCAATAAATCAGTACCACAGATATATTCAGAAGAGTGTCAGATTAGTGTAAAACAAACATTTCGCCATGTTCATGTTTGTTTCTTATACAAAGACGTGAACGTTTCCACCACCTGGTTGCACTGGTCTCTTCTGGAATGTATCTTCATTTATGCTTATGAAGGTTCCTCAAACTGGTCAGTAAATGTTGCTTCATAGTACTTTTGGATGTTTAAAAAATTAAAACTGTCAGATACTTTACCATCAAGAGTTTTGAAATCTGACACTGATGGCCTGCATTTTGAAGTTCTGCTCCAGCATACCTGGACCTTATGGTTCTATTAATTTTCTTCCGAGTTATTGCACTCGGCAAATACTATGCTTTTAAGTTATTTTATTATGCTATAACTAGTGATGTTACGCTCGAGCCAGTTTGCTCGACACAGTGCCGAGCTTTTGAAGTGAAAGTGTTCCGAGACGGTGTCTGGATCCCTGCTTCAGCACGCCCACAGTCACGTGACTTTCGAGAACGAGGCCTCGTTACGTCACATCGCATGTCGCGGTGCTTCGCGTGAACTTTAAAGGGGTTGAACATTTCAATCTGTCCAGGTCTTAAAAGGCATAGGGGTCTGATTCACTCCTCAAATTGTGGGTTTTTGAGAGGAGGAGATCACGCTAGTGCATTTGCCATTTGTCATTTTGAGAGAAGTTAGGGAGAGTATTTAGTTAGAATTTGGTTTAGATATATCTAGTTGCATTTCATACATTAAATAACACTCAGATACATACGCATAGATTCACACATATACAACACACATTCATTCATAGAAACACACTACACATATATGCACACAAACATACATATTTATCTAATGTTTTAAAACATTTATTGCAAGTACAAAGCAGTGTGAGACAAGCAGTCTTGAGGCTTTATCAGTTTTTTCCACTGTAACAGGCCGTTACGCTGTCATAACGGCCCGTTACGCTGTCAGTTTAAAAGATTACGCTGTGATTAGGTCCGCTACGCTGTTATTTTGACAGATCAGGGTTCTTGCCAGCGCATTTCAAAGATTACCCTGTTGTTATGAGAGTGTGTGGCTCCGTCATTTGAGAGGCAGAGAGAGCAGCGTGTGTGTGTGTGAGAGAGGGGGAGAGCAAGATGTCCCAGCGACCCTGAATGCAGCGCGAGCGAGAGAGACGGCAGTCGGTTCGGTAGAGGAGGAGAGAAGGTGTGTAGTTCTGGGTTGGTGGTACTGTGCGGTTCAGCCACTGTTTATAGACAATAAAGGCTGCAGTGTTCTTCGATGCGGCTGGGCTCCTGTGTCTTTGCCTCTATGGCTGCTGAGGAAGTGAAGGGCGTTAACCCCGGGCTTCCTGACCACAGTCGGGCGCCGAACAGGAAGGGTTAACACTGTGATTAGGGCCGCTGCGCTGTTATTTTGACGGGTAATGCCATGTGCGTTTGTTTTTATCAACTGGGTGCCTATCTAGGTTAATTTATGTCTGCCCATCTCAGCCGTACTTTCCTGTCGATTGACCCGTTCCCATGTATTGCGCGTGTGCGTGCGGGAGGATCTGCTGTTACGCTGAAAAAAAAAAACCTGGTGAGAACCCTGGTGTGCATATTTATGCTGGTGTGTACAACTGGAGTTGGAAAAATAACTTCCACATTTTTAGATAACTTGCAAGGGCAGAATTGTGCCCACTGAACTTCTGAATTTAATAGAATAAACATACCTACTTTCATTCAAAAAATTGCAGAACAAATCATTTCACCTTGAAAATTTCCTGGACATACCTTATCTTGAAGAACAAAACTCTTTCAAGCCCTATGTCACTACATAGGGAAGTATAATTATATATAAAATACCTGCAATCAACTTTTACTAGAACACAGGATGAATTAAAGATATTATCATAAGGAGTAGGCCAGTAATGGCCTAGTTTGAGGGTGAAATTGAGCATGGTGCAGTGATGGCTAGAAGTTGGGACTTTGCATGGCTATAGTAAGAGGACAGATGAGTTTCTGTGCAAATTTGCAGATCTAACCCTGATCTGTCAAAATAACAGCGTAGCGGCCCTAATCGCAGCGTAATCTTTTAAACTGACAGCATAACGGCCTGTTACGACAGCGTAACGGGCCGTTATGCTGAAATGCGCTGGCGAGAACCCTGCACACTATATATTCATAACAGGTAATGCTCAGATTCGTGACTACCAGTAATGGCCTAGTTTGAGGGTAAAATTGAGCATGATGCAGTGATGGCTAGAAGTTGGGACTTTGCATGGCTACAGTAAGAGGACAGATGAGTTTCTGTGCAAATTTGCAGATCTCTACCACCTGTGCTACAATGACTTCAGGGTCCTTGAAAATTAGGCACTTTTCATGGGGGGCAATGTTCAGCAGTCCATATCTCTCTAAATAATGAGCCTAGAGGGCTCCCCCTGTATAAGTTATAAGCCAGTCTGGTCTACAGCAATACTAAATGGTGCTAAGACATTAATCTGTAAGATTTCTGGTATTTTTAACACCCTTAACCCTACTCGCCAGTGGTTTTTTACAAATAATTTATACATTTTGAGCAAGCCCCCCTGCTCTGCAGAGACTTCTCCTGAGTGTGTGTGTTGTTTCTAGGACATCACCAACATGTAGAGAGCTTGGAGAAAAAATTTATAGTCACCGTGATACCCAGAAGCAGAGATATAAGCATTTTAAAACCTAAAAATTCCAGGCGAGGATTGTGGGAGGGCATTTTGGCCTGAATTATTAAAATTTGAAAATGCCATAACTCAAAAATTATTGGGAGTATAAGCCTGTAAGTTTGCATGTAAAGATTTTTTAAAATCATGATTTCCCTCCACCAGCACACACAGTAAAATTGAAGATGGTGCTGCAACCACCTTCCTGAATATTTGGTGTTTTGGGATGGAATAAGCCGTCTGTGACTCGTCCTGTCTCCTAAAGCCGTAGTACTCCGAATCTTGGAGGCGCGCTGTTTTTTAGGCACAAGTTGTTCGTTACAGTCGTCTTTCTCGTGTCCTGCCATGTTGTATTGTGGCGCTGGTAGCAAAAGTGCTATTCGGGGTGGGGGAGGGGGGTTTAAGGTCGCACTCAATTGGTCACAAGTAAACGTCTATGCATGCAAAAAGCATGATTTATGCATCTAAATAATCATAAAATTATCATGCAACTTTGCTATATGGATATCACATTTACCATTATATGTATAGAGATCATTCATGATCTAAAGAAAGCGCACGTACAGAGAGTATAGAAGTAATGTGTTCAACTGCATTCCACTGTTAACATGTTGGGTTTCACTGATGAGTCAAATCAACAGTACAGTAACCAGCAGTAAAATAAGAATAACATTAAAATCCAAATGTCCTGACAGGTTTGAATGCTGAAGAGGACAGCAGCTTTATTCAGACAGATTTTAATGGATCCCCATCAAACCTGTCTGTTAGGGCATTTCAACCAAGGGAACCGGATGAGAACCAATGGTTCAAGGTAAGGGCCGGTGCGGGTCTGGCTCAGGTCTCGTGCTGCCGAAAATCCCGTTTGCTTTTCCACCGGCTATCAGCCGAGTTGCGGCAGCGTCGTTGTGTCACTGCAAGACGTCAGTACGTCACTGCATGCGTAGCCGTTCCGCGATGGTGGCGCACCGTAAACATGGAGGTGCTGTTCCTGACTTTTACAGCCTACAGTGCGACCCAGACACAAATAATCTGGCTGTTAGTAGCTACTTATCTTTATCGTAGTCACGGGTAATGGCGATTACGTTTGAGAAGACAGGTCAGAGATGTTTTGATTCTTAACAGTGAATGTGTTAGCGTTACTTTAGCTACTTAGCCTCAAATACGTTTGCATCCATTACATAGCGGTTAAACAAACGCAATAAATTGATGATAGTATCTATATTTACCTTTATAGATGATCTTAATTACGAGACAGAGGTCAGCTGTTGTCTGGGAACATCCGTGATCACGCTACTGGTGGGACACAACTGTACTGGATTTCAGCTGAAGGCTGCTGTTCTGTGCAAACTGTCATGAGACATTTTTATTGTGATATACCCTTCACTGCTGTTAGCTTTTGTTTCAATAAATAGTTTGAGATGAGGAAATCACTATTGCATGTTTCTACTTAAATGCCCTACTTTCATGATTTAATATCACCATAGCATTAACTTTTACATTTTCCATAAATGTCACCTGAAAGTTGAGTAACTTTTTGTGAGTAATGTACACTGACAGTCATTAAAAACTTTGAGACCATATTTTTCAACATGATTTTTATTTTGAAGCCCGAAACTGGATTTAGAATTTAGAATAAAGAATTTCACAAAAGAAAACGGCACCTGGCAAGCACAAAGTCACAGCAGTCAATAGCGAGTATGGCCTCCATCTGCTTGGATGCAGGCAGCAATCTGTCGGCGCATGCTTTGGACCAGGCTTCTGATTGTGGGTTGGGAACAGCCCATACGCCTGGATACATCACTGTAGCTCAAAGCGGCCTCCACCATACCCAGTGCCCGGAGACGTCGTTCATGTGATAGACGCGGCATGATGCTGTTCACTGGACTAACAATGGTGGCCTTTTTTGGGCCTTTATATAGGCCTTCAGAACCCATTCTCACATTGTGCAGATACTCACTGAGTATTGCTTGGTGTGTATTTGGTTCACTTTAGCAAAGTGACCAACCCATGTGCAATGAATCATGACAAAATGACAACTCATCATTATCTCAACTACCAGGGCACTAGATCATCAGTAAATCCACAATGAATAATTACAACCCCCCTACAAGTAGAATTCTGGGTACATTTCTACCTCAAAGTTTCTATTGACTGTCAGTATATGTAGACACGTCACATAAGCACACTTCAATAATATATCTGCTGCAGTTTATCTAGCTTTGTGTGACATAGGTTGTAAGAAACAACATGTGTTGCTGATATGTTTCAGATTGAAATCTGCTTGAAAAGCACAACTGCTTATCTGTCAAAATGTGTGTAACAAAAGTGTGCACTGAACACTGAATAAAATCTCTGTAGATTATAGACAAAACACGCATCTTTAATCACAAATATATTTGTATTCACCCAAAGTGCAAGAGTAAAATACCAGTGTACTTAAATAGCTAAGAAGGAAAAGAATTTACAAAAAATATGATTATTTTTCATTTAAAAAAAGGCAGAAATAGTGGACAATGCAGTTTAATTCTGGGACAGTTGCTCCAGCACCGACACCATGCGTCCCATCAGTGCAACCAAGGTTTTCATTCATCTTCTGGATGTTCTGGAGAATGGCAGAGGTCACGTCTTGGTGTCTTCAGATCTGTTCCAAGAACCGTTCCTCTGACGTCTCCAGATACTGCAGAGGATCCACAGCAGCTTCCTGCTTCCTTTTCCTGCATAAAGCACCCAAGCAGCATTAGTTGTCAGTAATTATTTTCTATATTCATAAACACAGTTAACTTAAAATAAATGTTGAACTTTGTGATTTTAGGATGGGTCAAAAGATAACATACTGATCATGTTGATGTCTGCATAGTCTAAACCAGGGGTCGGCAACCTTTAACACTCAAAGAGCCATTTCGACCCGTTTCCCACAGAAAAGAAAACACCGGGAGCCGCAAAATCCTTTTGACATTTAAAATGAAGACAACACTGCATATATCGCTTTTTTACCTCTATGCCCTTGTTAATCAGTCGTGATTAATTAATTACAAAGCCTTTAATTAGATAGATTCATTGTTTTAATCGTGTCCTTCCACTAATATTTATCTTACCTGGTTAATGTCATTTTTGCTCCTGGACCTCATATGTTACATAATGTTAGCTGGAAATCAATATTTTGCGAATGCCTATTTAACTTGTAAAATCTATTTATCTTAAGCTAATAACTTTTCTCCGGTAAGTCGCTGCCCTATTTTCCAAGACGACACTCCTCTGACTCTCTGACCTGCTGCCGTGTTCTTGCGAGTAACGTGTATTACCCTATCATGAGTACTTTTGACTCAAAGACGTGTCTTTCTTGGAGTGGAGCTTTAATATACAGGCTTGCCATTCTTGAGTACAAAACGATGTGAAACTACAGGCGTTGCTTCTCCAGGAGTAAAACAAAAAAGGCATGAAACGTGTGGGAATCGGAAGCTCAGTGTTGTTTCTCTGTGTCAATTTTTGCGCTCTCATGTCACAGGGGAAAACCCCAGCAACACATCCGGTGGAGTGACACGGCAAAATAAGAGCGATAATTTCACAATAAAACTATATTAAAATGCATTGAAACGCGCCTGAAAGGCAGAACAATTTATTTTCCAAAGTTACAGGGAGCCACAACAGAGGGCTGAAAGAGCCGCATGCGGCTCCGAAGCCGCGGGTTGCCGACCCCTGGTCTAAACAGATCTTACTTGATTTGGTCTGTAGAGAGGAGGAGCTGTAGGATGGGACCAGTAAGCTGCAGACTAGTGCTCCTGGTAACTCCCCTGGTAACTCCCCTGGTAACTCCCCAACTCCCCTTTTCCACCAGTCAACTCTGCATTGCCTTCACTATACTTGTTATGCTAACTTACATACTGTTTGAATTTTACTGCTAGCTATATATGGAGTATGTTTAATGTCAGAGCCGTACATCATCAGAGTAAACTATGAGTCAGTTTTCAATGTTAGCTTATACTTTGTCTGTGTCACATATCCTGTCATGCATGTATCCAAATGTGTGTTGTGTTTTCCTTGCTTTCCCACCCCTCCCTCTTCTCCCATCCCTCCCCCTTGCCCTCTTCTGTCCTTCTCAACCCCCCCGGCCAGCAGGCAGATGGGTCCCCCCTATATAGAGCCGGGTTCTGCTCGAGGTTTCTTCCCTGTTTAAAGGGTGTTTTCCTGCCACTGTCGCCTTTGGGCTTGCTCTGGGGGTCAGGCATATGTGTTCTGTAAAGCGTCTTGAGACGATTTGACTGTAATTGACGCTATATAAATAAAATTGAATTGAATTGAATTGAATTGAATTGAATTGAACTGGACCTCATCTTTCAAGGCCGACAACTAAATAAAATGAACAAGAAATATTGTTGATAGCATCTGTAATTTAAAACTATTTTCTCCATTAATTATTAATTTGTCCGTACGATGTTAGAAAATGTTACAAAAAATACCTGTAATAATTTCCAGCAGTGCTAAATGCCTTGATATATTTGAGCAACAACTAAAAACCATCAAAGAAATCTGTGTATAAGAAATGAATGCCTTGAATTTCCACATCTGCAAAGCTGGAAAATCACAGAACAATCAGCATTTTACCTTGAAATTATAAAAATAGCTGCACATTAACAGTATTCCTCATTTCATTGTGTTAATTTGATCTTTTGAATAAGTTTTAGACTCGTATTAATAATGTTAAACAGTTTATTGGTTCTTCAAGGGAAATTTCAATGATTATCATATAGTTCAGCAATATGATTAATGGGCCATTGTGTAACAACATGGGAGGTTCTGAATACAGGTCTGGTCATGAAATATTGCTGCTGTTTCTCAGGTTTTATAAGACACTTTTCATAGCTTGTTAGCTTAGCAGCTGCTAACTGGTTAGCAAATAGTCGACCTCTGATCCTGTGTCCGGACCACGTTAGCTAGCGTAACGTTCATAATATTGATGTGGGAGTGTTGGAGCTAGCGTATTCATAGTCGGCTAACAGCAGGGTGTTTAAGAAATAAAACTTACCAGGATCAGGGTCGGTGGTCTGTACTGCGGCCTGCATCAACTCCTGCTCAGCTGTTGCTGGTTGGACCCGGTTGGAATCACGGAATGCAGCCGGTCAAAATTGGGGCTCTTTTTGGCCAAAAACTGCTGCATCCCCACTGCCTTTTCTGGTCCTTGCAGTCATTTCTGAGTTTTTTTGCTTTGTTGAGGAGTTAGTCAGGCTCCGTTCGTGCAGCTGTAGCCGTCTCCCACTGGATTGTTTCGAACACTGGTGTGGTCCAAGAGGCTCCCTCTAACTTCCACTGAATTTCATATGAAGACCACAGTTCCAGGAAGCTTTGGGTTTCCTCCTCAGACCGTTGCTGCTTGGATTTTGCTTCTATATTTACCGTTTTTTAAAACACAAACACCGAACATTACTTCTACTCGCTAGGCTGTTTAAAAATGGCGCTTCTGTGTTTCCGCTGTTGACGGTTGGTCAACGTAACCCCGCCCCCAGCCCCTGACGTACTCGGCTCTCACCTCGGCCCACCGCTGGCCCAGCAACGAGTTGGGGCCGGTGCGAATCCCAGTTTCTGGAGCCCGGAGGCGGCCCACCGTTGAAAAACAAAAAACCGGGGCCAAATCGGGCACCGACTCCAACTTCGAACCGACACTACCTCGGTCGAAAAGGTCTAAGCGTTGTGTGTAGAAAAGTTCCCAGTGGTGTTTACCATTAGAATCTTTGTGATCCTGTATCCACTGTGGAACAACGTGTTCATAGAAATGTTCACTCATTTGGAGATGCTTGTATCATTCCTGCTGCTGTGTCATGGCTCCTAGACTTCTATTATAAACCATCATATTCTTTTTGCATCAAACATTCGACTCTTGAGCTGATTTTGTTGGAGACAGCCAGTCCTGGACAAAGTGACAGATGTCTCAGATCTCTCATCATCACAGTAGTAACCATTATCTTTTGTCTCTTTGTCCCTCCAGAGCTCCCACAGTCGTATGTCTGTGAGAATGAGAAGACTGTTGTTGACCATCAGCCCCATGACCAGGAGAGAAAGTCCATGGTGGACCATGAGGACCCAGAGCCTCTACAGATTAAAGATCAGCAGGAGGAACTCTGCACCAGTCTGGACCAATCAAACCCAGAGTTTTCTCAAATTAAAATGGAACAGGAAGAATCGTGCACCAGTCTGGACCAATCAAACCCAGGGTTACCACAAATTAAAGTGGAACAGGATGAACTCTGCTCCAGTCGGGAGGAAGAGTTAATTGGATTGAAACAGGAGACTGATACCTTTGTGGTGACTCCTGCTGATGAGGAAAGTGACCACAGTGAACCAAATCCAAACAGTGACCAGCTCCTGTTTCACATCTCTTGTGTAGCTGAGAGCCCAGATCAGGAAGGAAGCAAGGATGTAGACTCAGGATCAACTAGATGTATCGAGCAGAAACCAAGACATCAGAGTAACAGCAGTCACAGTAATGATGTAGACAATGCTCCAACGTCAGAGAGACATTGTGATAATGACAAGGCAAGAAAATCTCTACCATGTGATGTCTGTGGCAAAGCTTTTAGGCATAAGTCAAATTTATTCATTCATCGCAGAACCCACACAGGTGAGAAGCCGTATTCTTGTGAAACCTGTGGGAAAAGCTTCAGTCAAAGGACCAATTTGACAGCCCACATGAGATGTCACACAGGTGAGAAGCCATATGTTTGTAACACTTGTGGAAAAAGATTTTCTGATTCATCAACACATAGAAGGCACACGGCAATTCACAAAAAGAGAAAGCCATATTCTTGTGGCACCTGTGGAAAAAGCTTCATTCAACGGACCTCTTTGACTGCTCACATGAGAATCCACACAGGTGAGAAGCCATATTGTTGTGGAACCTGTGGAAAAAGCTTCAACCGTAGTCATCGATTAAAAGCCCACATGAGAATCCACACAGCTGAGAAGTCGTGATCCTGAAACATTTGTGGAAAACATGTCAGAACTAAGCTTGAAACAACATGGAAGAATTGGTAGATGTTTTAGTTTTAAAGCACCTTTAGCCTGTGCTTCAACAACAATTGTGAGGAAGTATGTCAGCAATCCTTGATGATCAGACCAGATGGAGTCTGGACTGTGGTGGTGGTGGAGCAGGCAGAAGAACCAAACTGAATGTCTGGATGGATATGGTATTGGTACAGACTGCTACATTTCTGCTATCATGACATCCTTCATCAGCAGAGCAGTGATTGGAGATATTGTGAAGCTGTTTGGAACATTTTCACATCCTGCTGAGAGAACATGGCTGTTCAGGTGTGAACATACTGCTGGAATCCACTCAGCTTGAGCTCTGCCATCTTTCAAGTAAAAGGAGGCAACGAGATACTGAGACATTGTGACAGTAGGACACAACAGAGTGTGTCACTGCAGCAGAGGAGATCTGGACATGAAATAAAGTTGTAATAAAACGTCTACATCTCCATGACTGCTTCATGAAATGTTTTGTATGTTTTCAAACAGATGAACATTTACAAGTTGTGTAGTAATGAATGTAACATTGAAGAACCTCAGCAAGACATAACCAACATTATGTTTTTAACCAACACACAAGTGGTTTTACTAGTCGTAGCTGATACACTCCTGCAAATGTCAAAACCAGAAATGTTAAAAACAGGTGAAGCTGTGCTGCAGTTTCTGCTGGTTAGATAAAGGCCTTATGCTATTTATTTCTTCTATTGTCACCACATAGGTCATCTGTGTGATTTGTTAGTAGGATCTCATTGTGTCGTCATACAGCACATTGAACCCTTGTGTTGTCTTAACGTCCTGAACACTCCTCCTGTCCTCAGGGTCAAAAATGACCTGCCTCCACTGAGCCTCTAAAATAGAGCAGCTTAATGGAATTTTTAACCAAAAATCTATTTTACATGAAGAAACAACCTGTCATGCATCACACACTTTGTGAATCCCTCTGTCTTTGCTTCCTCGGAGGGTAGAAAGACTATTTAATCAGTGAACACCATTCGTTTTTATACCATTGTTCATGCTGTAACTGTTTTTTTCTTTAAGTAGAGGTTATTATTATTGCTGCTAAAGGTACTGCATAGGTGTAAACATTGTTGTTTTGCAAGAGATAATACTTCTATAGCCTAATAAAGTACTAGAAATGTGCAGAAATGAACTTGAAATGCATTTTTGAAGGCAAACAGTGTACTGTATACTGTGGAATGGAATGTGAAACTACAAAATACTAGAATTCTCTCATCGTTTGACTCATTGCTCCCACTGCCAAGCTGCATAACCTACATCAGTCATAAGAATAGAAGAAATAACAGATTCAAGCAAAGTATTACAAACATATTAAGCTCTAATTAGCACACGGAGCACAGAATGCAGCTGTATTTGTCACACGTGCAGCACACAGTATTTGTTTTACAGTCCTTCTTGTTACTCCTGGATGACTGAAAAAAAATCTGATCTCTGACCTGCTGGGAACTGAAACCTGAAAACTGCCCTCATGGCTTCAGCAAAGAGAGAACTGGTGGTGTTGTCACCTGCAGCACCTTTCTAGCCTCTGAACACGTTCACCGTTAGTAAACGATGCTTTCAGAAATGTTCCATTTGTTTGAAATTGGTAAAACTTGAGATTTGTTGTGGATGGTTGATGTGGCACCTGGACAAGAAAGTTTTAGTTTTTGTGAGATCAGTAGCACACTCTCAGTTTGTGTGTGTGTCACATGGACTGCACAGATTCAAATACTTTTTTTACCAGCAGTCAAAAGACTTGATTTTCCACGGTTAAAAAAAAAACGTGCACAAATGCAATGGGCAATGAAGGACATTTATTTCCTCAATTTAAAAACCGACAACACAAGATAAAAACAATCTCTAAAAAAAAATAAACTAAAATCCTACTAGAATTGATAAAAACAATCTCTTAAAAAATAGACTAAAATCCTACTAAAATCTATAGAAAAAAAAACAGTCCCGTTGGGGGCATCAGATCAATAAAACAGAGCACACTGGTCTTTTTGAGGCTATGCTTATCTTGGCCGGTGTAATAGTCCTTCAAAGGGAATCTTCTCTGGGGAACAGGCGACGCAGGGCGATGAGTGACGAGCAGCACACTTCCTCCTTGGCCTCCGTACCTCCGAGTCCTCCTCACGGCTGGTCCGACGTGATGCAGCGCTGTGGAAGAGGGAGCGTCATTCAGTTTTCGGCACACCATAAAAACAACCAACCACACACACACTGCTGGGTAGGATGGTTCACGTCCCTTCACTTATCTGGGAATCTGTGTTGTATCAATCCTCCTCGGCATCCGTCGCTCACTTCAGCCCTCCGTTCCTGCCTCCGTGCAGCCACGACCCGACTCAGTCCGCCTCCGTCCTCTCCCCTCGAACCAGCGCTGCTTACTGCATGTAGCGTGGAGTTTCTTTGGCTCGGTCCACTCTTGTGTTGCTCCACTTTGTTCCCCGTCTGTCCCCAGTTCTACTCACGGCTGCGCTGTTACTCCTCCGCTTGGTTTCCCCCTTGTGCGCTCTGTTAGTCCTCTGTTCGCCTCTTCTCTGTTGCACATGTGTCCCTCTTTTCTGCATCAGCTCAGGTCGCTCTGTCCAATCAGTCGCGGTCTCTGCTAAATCAGTCCCAGCTGTCTTCACTAATTACAACTCAAAAAAAAAGAAAAAAGATCACTCCACCCAGTAACATGCACACTCAAAATAAACCCATGCAACTACAAAATAGAAACATAACAAAATAACCACTACCAACAAAACCATGCAACTATAAAATAAAAACTAAACAATTAAAATAAGCACTCCAAACCATGCACTAAAATACAAACTAACAAAAATACAACTGGTACTGTGACATGTGTACATGTGTGTGTTGCATAGTGTGTCTGTGAACTTGGGTTGTGTGGGTTCATGGATGGGCAATGATGCACCTGTACGTCGTTTATCTGACATCAGTCAGCGGGCAGGCATAATCTAAGTTTTTCATTCTGAGTGTTCACTGTTCATTATTTTCATGTTGTGGTTGTAAAGGTGTGTGTAAGTCTGTTTTAGCCCTATGTGACAAAGACAATCTATGCGACTGGTCTTTTTACTGCTTTCTTGATGGGTGCAGTGGAGACGGACAGGAAAAGAGGGAGAAGAGTGGAGGGAAGACATGCAGCAAAGGGCCGCACGCAGGAATCGGGGAAGTCGGGCATTTGTTGCATTTATTGTTGATGAATTAAAAAAAATTGATACAGAATACAAAAGATTTACACTGAAGAGTTTTGAAGAAGGCCGAGTTCCTTGATGCAGCCACATGGTCAATAAACTGTTTGCCTTCCTCAGCTACACCAGATGCTGTGGCAGCTGGTTCTTAAACCTTCCTCTTTGGGCTCCACTTTCAACTTCCTCAGCCAGATGGAGTTAAACTCTCTGGTCTCCTCTAGGGGTGTAAACACACCTATAGCCATTCATTCTCCCATAGACACAATGCACTCTCTCTTCTGTTCACATCCACATACTGATAACAAAAGGGAATGTACAAAATCAACATGAAGCTCAATTTGGTTCCTTCACCAACTTTATTGTCATTACACAGAGTCCAAGTATAAAGTCAAATGCAGTTGAGTACGTAACTGTAAGCACAAAATAAGCAGTAAAAGTGCTTCATGAACAGTTTGGGTGTCTCCATTATGATACGTTATAAACAGTACTAAGTATTGTGATCACATTAAGTATATAAATGGAATCTAAATTCAGAAGGAGTCAGAATTCATGAATAACATCATCAAGGCCCATACTGAAGAAGAATGGGGTTCTCATATACAAACTTACTCAGGCCGATCTAACAACACTGATAATGGTGAAGTCACTGTTGGTTTATTCTTTCCAGTTTTCAAGATCAGAAAAGGCTTTAGAGTTCCAGATGACGGCATTCACTGCAGAGATATCAGGGATCATTTTGGCCCTTTGATGGGTGATGGACAACAAACTGGTCAAGTCAGTCTTATGTAGCGATTCATCAGCTGTGTTGACATCTATAAAGAAGCAAACTCCAAATCCAGACCCAATTTTCTCTTTGAAATATTTCAAGCACTGTTTCAAATCCACAGAGCAGGGTGTGAGGTGGTTTTATTTGGGTTCCAGCACATATGGTGTGGAGGGCAATGAGGAAGCAGATAGCTTGGCACAAAGAGCAACCAAGGAGGAAAGAATAGAATTTGATTTAGCACACAGAGAGTCAGATTATGACTGTTATTAACAAACTAGTCAAAGAAATATGGCAGAGGGTTCAGGAGACAAAAGAAGAGGGGGACTGATTTTGCTATTCAAGGTAAAATGGAAAAGTAAGAAGGCACTTCAGTGGTGCAAGAAGAGGCTCAATTGTTCTAACCTGGCTAAGACTCAGACACTGCAGTCTGAAAAGTGGACTGGCTTTGATTGGGAAGCACAGAGACAGGAACTGTGAGTGTGGTGATCTAGAAACTGTGAGAAATGTTCTTCTGAAGTGTAAGCTCTACTCATGCCAACAGAAGAAACATTAGAGACTAGGAGCAGCTGGACGAACTGTTTTTAATCTTTGCTTTCTACTTAACATGGAGGAGTGGACAAATATGAAGAAACTTCTGTACTTTCTCATAACCACAGTAGGTGGCAGCAATACGCCAGTGATGCGTCTAGTCCGCCTAATTCAATGAGGAAGAAGAAAGTAACTCAGTGTTTCTGCCGGAACTTCACAGTGTGACACCCGGCGGATGTAAACAAAGAAGCATGAGCAGAGTTAGCTTCACTGCTGTGTGGACTGAGCTATAAAACGGCTGTATTATAGTATGAATGAGAAATATCAGAGCGAGAAAGTAACGATGTGTTCAGTTGAGTATCTGAGAGAGTTGATCAGCGACAGACTAGCTGCTGCTGCTGGAGAAATATTCACAGAGTTTGAAAAAACCATCGTCCAGTACCAGGAGGAGATCGATCGTCAGCGCAGACTGCTGGATGTCATCTGGAAACCACACATCCCCTTACAGCCCATAGGTGTGTATGTGTTTTGATGGTGAAGAATTCCACTCTTGCATTATGTAGATAATCAAACTGGGAACATCCACTGGTGTGAAGCAGTCCACCACCGCCGAGAAAGGTGTGAAGTGAGCAATCGCTCGTATTTAGGGGAGCCTGTCTATACTTGACATTACGGTAATATATTTCTAAATGAAATGCCTTAAAAATTCCGAGTTTCCACAGACTCATTCCACCTCAGTCTTGTAGTAGACCACCCCAGGAAGACCCCCATCTGGAATATGAATCATAATTTTGCCATAATACACTCCTAGATATGTGGATTTTAGAGGCATTTTTATTTAGAAATGCCACATCAGATTGACCCCAAATTGATTGGGGGTCTTCCTGGGGTGGTCTACTACAAGACTGAAGTGGAATGAGTCTGTGGAAACTGGGAGTTTTCCTGTAATATGAATCATAATTTTGCCAAAATACACTCCTAGATATGAAGTTTTTAGAGGCCTTTTATTTTGAAATGGCACATCACATTGACCCCAAATTGAGTGGGGATCTTCCTGTTGCGGTCTAGTACAAGACTGAAGTGGAATGAGTCTGTGGAAACTGGGAGTTTTCCCGCAGTTCTATATTACCGTAATGACAAGTATAGACAGGCTCCCCTAAATACGAGCGATTGCTCACTTCACACCTTTCTCGGCGGTGGTGGATTGCTTCACACCAGTGAACATCCTCCCTATTGACATCAAATCCGCCGGACATAGCAGACTGAGACCGCAATGTGGGGGAACCACTCAAAGACATAATAAAGAGTAGACGCCGCATCGACCGCTACTGCCTATAGACCCATTTACTGTTGGTAAATAAAGAGGGCTGCTCACCCTGGAGCCAGAAGTATGGCGGCTCGCAGTGGCTTGTCAAGCCATGCAGGTGCATTATCAGTAAAAGATCGTGAAAAATACTTTAAAAAACTCACTTTAACAAATGGCAAGAGGCTCCCACATCCCTGTACACTTACCAAATGGGACTATGACGTTAGTAAGTGGCCCAATATTCAGTGGCCTGATATTTATTTATATTTAGTTGAAAAACCTAGCATGTACACTAGAGAGAAGCTGCGAGCATACAAATCTATAGAGGCCTATGATTATGCAATTTATACAAGGACACTGACTAAGAGTTTTGTGTTTTGATGTCTGAAATCCTACCCAGCCAAAGGCAAGGGCAGAAGCCTACGATGTATGAGGCATGGATGATCATCAACAAAGTGGAGAACTACATACAAACAGCAAACTGCACCTTTATGGCGGCGACTCCAGCCACATTATTGTTCATGTCCCCCTGTCACAACAGTCGACAGGGCTTTTATTAGTGGCTCTAATCGTGTGGGAACCGACAGCTCGTCAGTATATTTTGCACTGATTTCACTTTATTTGCCACAACAGAGCACACACGTGCATTGTTGATGGTATCCTCCGTCCAATCTGCTGGCTTGATAGCCTGGAGCCACAGCCGCCTTCAGTTGCTCTGAAACGGCTGAGAGTAGGGTTGACAACTGTCCCGTAAATTGGGCTAAATTGATTTGTCTCATACGGGATCTCAAATGTCCCGTATTTGTGGGCGCCGCCATTACTGTGGTGTAACAGCACGTCTACTCCTAAATGCTGCCTGCTGAGACAGCGGCAGATATGCTTGTAATCAAAACGTTACAGAACCACAAGAGTACTGTCAAATATGTAGGTCTGGAGCTCACGCTACACTCTGGCAGCTGACCACACTCCAGAATTCAGTCAATAACAACTACCGGGCATAATCAACAGCAACAAAACAGAAACACGAACACTGATCCAGCATCATGTCTCACAAGAACAAGGCTGGGGCCACATATTTTAGTTTACCAGAGTTTAAGACGATAACAAACCAAACCTCAGCCTGAGCTGACCGTCCTGTTTCTACAGCCCGTCTGTGAACACAGATCACACACAAACACAACTCCAAAATGACTGGAAAAGTCATAATTCCATCTATTTGCTTGCAAGTTGGATAGAATAGATCATTCAGCATGACAATCTGCTTCATATCTGTCTTTGGTTTCATTTTACACATTAAAACCCTTTAAGCTTCAGTGTACCGCCGGCGGTACGCCTACTAATTTGCATAGGAATTTCAGGAATGTCCGACGGGTGCAAATGCGATTATACAAACACTATACACCGATGGAAAGCTTAGATTCTCATGAATACGCCGGTATAAACCACTTTCAGATGCAATTACCACAGCGGGTGAGAAAAACACATTTGTCTGACAAAAACAAATATCCATCCATCCGTTCTCTGTACACGGCTTCAACGCACACAGCGCGACTCACATTTCCGGGTTTATTATTACACACAAAAAAAAAGATTCCACAAAAAACGGCCATAATCCAACCTTTTACATCCAGACGACACAAGCCAGTAAACTATTTTGTCCAAAACATGTCCTGAAGTCGGTATAAAATCCCCGAATCGATCGTTTTCAAGGAAATGCACCTCCCGATGCGCGTCCAATATTCCCCGTATTTTTCGTAATTTTTTTATTTAAAAATAGAATATTAGCGATTTTTTGTACTGAAAACGGCTGGAATTGACTGAAGCTTAAAGGGTTAAGTCACCAGTAGCCTGAGTAAACTCCCAGTTAGCCCATAGCCTTTAAACTCTGATTAGCAGCTCACAACCACATATCTTCCAAACAAAACACCAACACAAACTCTGCATAATATATATAAATCATATGTGGAGTATTAATATAATCAATATATCAGAGAAAATTATTATATAAATCATATATAGACTATCAATATAATTCATACATATATATTAAAAAGATATATCAGAAAATGATAATGTATATTATCAGCGTCTACTCTTTATTATGTCTATGGAACCACTGATCTATCCGCCTTATTTCGCCCGGCCCACTTTTAATTCTTCGTTGTTCCGCATTTTGTCTTCTCACTTCCGGTCAGCCCTTTCCGGGTAGCCGGCTCCACAGAGTTACAGCATCAAAATGTCAACAGATGCGACACCAGGGGCTCTAAAATGTTTTTAAAAGCAGACGTGAACCCGAGCCAGGCCAGCAGTACGAGTCACTTGGCGTGGGTGCTAGTTAGCAGTAGCAGCGCGGTGGAGACAACGGGATGCTGCTGCATCGCTGGATTAGGACAGTCGTGCAGTCATGCAGCCTCGATATTATGGAAGGTAAAAGTCCTACACCTTACTCTTCTTTTTGTCATGACTTGTTTTGCCATCATTGTTATCATTATTATAATTACTGAAGAAAAGTTTTCTCTATTAAAAAAACGGTGGCGCTTCAGACAGTAATATTTGTTGCTTTGTGCATGTAATACGTGCTTAACGTTGTGGTTCTAACGTCAAAATATTTAAAATATGAACTATTTATTTCTTACATTGTGTTTGGACTGCATTTAAGGCTCTATTACAGAGTTTTATGGATATAGCAGAAGTAGAAGTGGTAGTTTTCTTGCTGTTGTGGTGCACGACAACTGAGTGACTAAAGAGGAAACGCTGAATATGATTCATTGTATTACTTTGCATTCATTCATATTATATGGGGTGCCGTCTGTAAAGCAGCTCATGCTAAAAAAAGCAACATTTTGTCCCATTTAGCTTCAAACCAGGTAAAAACAAGTGCTGTGATTTTTTTTTTCTGGTGACCTTTTACAACATTTACTGCAATATTTCTCATCTTAGAAATATCTTAAATAGTTTAATGTAAGTATTAAATGTCAGACATAAATGATAAATATAAATGCTAAATATAAATGTTAATGTCATATTTAACATGTTGTAAAAAGTCACCAGAAAAAATCTCACCACTTGTTTTTCATGGTTTGAAGCTAAATGTGACAGAATGAGCTGCTTTACAGACGACACCCCATAATATTAATGAATGCAATAGTTTTCATAGAAGACAGCTGTTAAAGTTCAAATTGTCCTCTTTTATATGACAAATATAAACTAATCAAATAATCATTTCTGATGACAGGTTGAAGATGCTGTGTCCAGTGGGCTAACTCATCCTGCACGGATGAACAACGGCTCTGGAATGTGGGGACTCAGAGGAACCTTGGCTCAAAGCGACTGATCGGACAACTGCAGACCTGTCTGTCTGTCTGCCAAACCCACCTCTGCTTCAATCCAGCCAGCGTCCTGCAGAAACTCTTTTCCTCCTACAAAAATGCACTTTCTCCTTTATCTTAATCTTTCACTTCATAAATAAATCCCATTACTTTTTTAACCAAATTCTGTGTTGATGTCTACACTTAAGGCCACACTCAGTCATTACAGCAGTAAGTGTTTTAAAAAATAAGTATTTGTAACATAAACACATTGATAACATTTGTTAATAACAAACAATTTACAAACAGGTCAGAAATGTTTAGGTTTATTACAATTATACTGTGAAGATGTCAGATGAAAGGGGCTTCAGATGGAGTGATGATCTTGCTGCATAGCTGTGTTCAGAGACAGACAGATCCTCCCACTGAGGTTCCACATCACAACGTGGAGGCATGTGAATGTGCTCATCCTTCTCCTCTGCATCCTTGACGCTGACTGTCATATCTAAGTTACAAAAAACACAATGAAATGTTTTTTATTAGGAATTAAGCTTCAACCAGAACATCCACGGGTCATGTGAGTGTTGCTAAGGTCCACATAATGACAAGTAGTGCAGACTAACAAGAATTAAAAACACTGAGACTGACCAACGCTGCAAACTTTAAGTCTTACAAGTATCCAGAAATAATGTAAGCTACATTAAGACTGATCACAGTGTTCAAAACCACCATCTTAATAACATTTAAAATGTAATTTTAGAAATGGTTTCAGTTAATTGTTCATAACTGATCATTAAATGTAATCACAGCATGGATCATGGGAACTTTACGTCAGGCTAAACAATATTTACTCCCCCCTATCTGACAACCTCTTCAAAGCCCGCCGTGGCTTCTTTACTGGAGCATCATAGCCGAGCCATTTCTCGGGGTAAGGGTGCTCCTCTGTCGGCTCTCTGTCCACAAAATGAAACGAACATACATAAGGGCGCTTCAGTGGGCACTTAAGGTTGAGCGCTTTCAGCCACAGCCGTATGTGCTCCTCATCTTTGGGCGGACGATGTAGATTATATGGTGCCCCACAACACTCCGATCTTTCCACGTGATGTTCAAAACTAGCCTAGCCACGCTAGACCCAGCTCTGAAGACGCAAGGGTCTAGGAACGCTCGACAGGGAGGGAGGCGGGCTAAAAGTTTGTCTTTCAAATCACTCTGCATCAATTGGGTAGGTATACAACCAATCAGCTCAACGAATAGGCTGACGTAGTTCCGAGAGCGCCGGACATCAGAGGATGCGGTAGTTCGGTGAAACCTTATTTATACAGTCAATGGGTGAAGCTCAAGTATATTACAGACATGTTAACAGAAAGATTATTCAGAGTCGATGCTAATGGAGCTCAACGACTGTTGTCGTTTTTGTTGTCGACCCTGGCAGAGAATTAAATTCGTTGCCGTGGGTTGTCTAGCGCAGCTAGGCTAGCTGTTTCTGGTTGTTTCTGTCAGAATCGTCGCACTTCTGTCGTCACTTAGTTACGCTCGCCTTCTGACTCTACACTTCATGGTGATTTGTCGGCCAGTTTTAGGAGCATCCAACCTCGAGGCTTACCGAGGGTAACTAGACCCTTGCGTCTTCAGAGCTGGGTCTAGCGCGGCTAGGCTAGTTCAAAACAGGTTTGTTTCAAAAACTCTCTCCTCTTGGCCCAGTTATTATGGCAGCCTCGACATCTTGATGAAATAAAATCACTATCTGGTTAGCTTGCACCGCTTGTTCCTTTTGCTGACAACTGCACTTCCGGTCTGAAGTGGAAATCAAAGGACAAAATGCTGTAATATGGCGCCGCCCTGGCGAAGCTGCAAAATAAGGTCAATAATAGACCCTGGATGTTGCATCCGACTAAGCGGGCAGCTAAACTTTGAGGTCAGTGGGGCTGGGCTAGCCGCCATATTGCGGGCCCCAATAAGCAGTAGTGCAGAGTCCCGGGCTTTGGCTTGATTCAATTCAATTCAATTCAATTTTATTTATATAGCGTCAATTACAATCAGATTGTCTCAAGACGCTTTACAGAACCCATATGCCTGACCCCCAGAGCAAGCCCAAAGGCGACAGTGGCAGGAAAACACCCTTTAAACAGGGAAGAAACCTCGAGCAGAACCCGGCTCTATATAGGGGGGACCCATCTGCCTGCTGGCCGGGGGGTTGAGAGGGACAGAGGAGGGCAAGGGGGAGGGATGGGAGAAGAGGGAGGGGTGGGAAAGCAAGGAAAACACAACACACATTTGGATACATGCATGACAGGATATGTGACACAAAAAGTATAAGCTAACATTGAAAACTGACTCATAGTTTACTCTGATGATGTACGGCTCTGACATTAAACATACTCCATATATAGCTAGCAGTAAAATTCAAACAGTCCATCCAGCTCTGGGACCAGGGACACTCGGAGAAATAGCACAGGGGGAAACAGAGTGAATGTACTGCAATAACGGTATACATATTAAATGTAAAGGTAGATAGAGAAGGGCTCAGTGCGTCAAGAGAAGTCCCCCAGCAGCCTATAGGCAGCATGACTATTTATTTATTTATTTATTGTTTATTTAATAGGGACCAGTGTATACAATAAACATGTATAACACTATGACATTTATAGCCAGAGCTAATTTGCAAAGTCCGTCCCGAGAAGGGCTTTTACAGAAGAGAGAAAGAGAAAAACAAACAAAACAACAACAACAACATTAATACAAAAACAAATACATTTTGATCAATCTAAAAATGGTTGCAGACCTGATCCCCTTTTAAAACCAGCTTCAGTTCATTTTTAAAAGCCCCTAGATCTAGGTCTTGTTTCAGTTCGCGTGACAGAGAGTTCCACAGTTTAGCAACCTGAACAGAAAAGGCAGATCTTCCAAACACAGTGTCTCTCCTCGGCTCTTTCACATTCCCATTAAAGGCTCCGCGTGTTCTTGAGCCTGTTGCTCTAAGTGGAACAATGAACTGTCCAAGAACCTCAGGGGCTTGATTGTACAGACATTTATACATTAGTTTTAAATTACAGAAGTGTATAACATTTTCAATACTAAGAAAGTGCAACCTCTGCAAAACTTCACAATGGTGGGTTCTAACAGATTTTCTAGCCAGTATTTTCAAGGCTCTATTATAGATCATTCTTACTGGACTAATTGTTGTGATCGTTGCCTGTGACCAGGAGGTTATACAATAACTGAGATGAGAAAAAATCATAGCATGCATAAACACATTTGCTGCTTGAAATGATAAACAGTCCCTTATGTGTCGAAAGGTGTACAGATTTGCCTTGGCTGTTCTTATTATCTTTTTAATATGACTTTCAAATGTTAAATGGGAGTCTAAAATCAGACCCAGATATTTTACTTCCTTTACTTGTTCAATGACTTGACCATTAATTGTCAGGTGCAGTTCCTCATATGGACGACCAAGAGGGATTCAACTGTGCAATGAAGACACAAGCCGAACCCCTCTGGGTCACCCAGTCAGCCCTAACTACAAGACTTGTCAAAAAGGAACGTTTTAAGCCTGGTCTTAAAAATAGAGAGGGTATCTGCCTTCCGAACCCAAACTGGGAGCAGGTTCCACAGGAGAGGAGCTGATAACTGAAGGCTCTGCCTCCCATTCTACTCTTAGAAATTCTAGGAACAACAAGTAAGCCTGCAGTTTGAGAGCGAAGAGTTCTACTAGGATAATATGGTACTAACAGATCTTTAAGATATGATGGAGATTGGTTATTAAGAGCTTTATATGTCAGAAGAAGGGTTTTAAATTTTATTCTGGATTTAACAGGAAGCCAGTGAAGAGAAGCAAGTACAGGGGAAATATGATCTCTTTTGCTGTCTCCTGTCAGTACTCTCGCAGCAGCGTTTTAGATCAACTGTAGATGTTTGAGAGAACTATTTGGACAACCCGATAATAAGGAATTGCAATAGTCAAGCCTGGAAGTAACAAAAGCATGAACTAGTTTTTCTGCATCACTCTGAGACAGAATGTTCCTGATTTTTACAATATTACGCAGGTGAAAAAAGGAAGTCCTACAGACTTGCTTTATGTGCGAGTTAAAGGACATGTCCTGGTCAAAAATAACTCCAAGATTCCTCACAGTAGTATTGGAGACCAACGTGATGCCATCCAGAGTCACTATTTGCTTTGAAAGCGAGTTTGTAAGATGTTTGGGGCCAAATACAATGACTTCAGTTTTGTCTGAATTTAGCAGTAGGAAGTTAAAAGTCATCCAGGTTTTAATGTCCTTAAGACAATCTTGCAGTCTAGCTAACTGATCAGTTTCATCTGGCTTCATAGATAAATACAATTGTGTGTCATCTGCATAACAATGGAAGTTAATACAATGCTTCCTAATAATATTGCCTAAAGGAAGCATGTATAATGTGAAAAGTATCGGTCCTAAGACAGAACCCTGAGGAACTCCATGATTAACTTTAGTATGCTCAGAAGAGTTATTGTTGACATGCACAAACTGGAACCTATCTGATAAGTAGGAGTTAAACCAGTCCAGTGCTGTCCCTTCAATGCCAATTAAATGTTCTAGACACTGTAATAAAATTTTGTGGTCAATTGTGTCAAACGCTGCACTGAGATGTAACAAAACAAGTATAGAGACTAGTCCATTATCTGATGCTATGAGAAGGTCATTAGTAACTTTCACCAGAGCTGTTTCTGTGCTATGATGCACTCTGAAGCCTGACTGAAACACTTCAAACAAATTATTCCTTTGTAAGTGTTCACATAATTGATTTGCAACTGATCTTTCCAGAATTTTAGAGAGAAATGGTAGGTTGGATATCGGTCTATAGTTAGCTAACACATCTGGATCTAAAGTGGGCTTTTTAAGCAAAGGTTTGATGACAGCAACCTTAAAAGCCTGTGGTACATAGCCTGTTACTAGAGAGAGATTAATCAGATCTAACATTGAAGAATTAATTAAAGGTAAAATCTCCTTGAAGAGTCTAGTTGGGATAGGATCTAAAAGACAAGTTGATGGTTTGGATGTAGAAACTGTTGAAATTAGTTCAGAGAGACATATAGGAGTGAAGAATTCTAAAGATTCATCAGGTCTAACAGCCAATTCAAAAGCATCTGTGACATTTGTAGGAAGGGCCAGATTAATTTGATCTCTAATCAGAACTATTTTATGTGTAAAGAAGCTCATGAAGTCGTTACTGGTTAAAGCTAAAGGAATACAAGGTTCAACAGAGCTCTGACTCTTTGTGAGCCTGGCTACAGTGTTAAAGAGAAACCTAGGGTTGTTCTTGTTCTCCTCTATTAAAGATGAATAAGTTGTCCTGGCTTTACGAAGCGCTTTTTTATAGATTACTAGACTATTTTTCCAAGCCACATACACTACCTCTGAATTAGTGGAATACCAGACACTTGCTTTAGTTACAGTAATCAGTACTGTACAGTATTATATGCACAATGAAACTGTTTTCTGGTTATGCAAAATGAATAATAACAGATTTGTTTAAAATTCAAATATTTTATTTTAGTTATGCAATAAACTTAAAGTTTTAATATGCTCACAGTATTATTTAAGTGAAATAACCTGTTTTTCACATTATTACAGGAACAGATTAATATTATATCAGTGTTTCCCCTCCCATATAACCAACGAGGCGGACCGCCTCATTAAAAATCTGCTGACATTGCCGCCTCACTGGTCCGCCACAAAAAAAAAAAAAAGTGCAGCGCAAAACCCGCCGGACAGACGAGACCGTTCGCGGGGGGGTGCGCGGCTGCGGTGGAGACGGCCCGATAGTATATATAATATACCCCCCCCCCCGGTCAACTACTTTCAGCTGAAAGTGACCCACCACCTCACAGCCATTTCAACCCAGGGGAAACACTGTTATATTATTCAATATACATGTAAAACACGCAAATGTACACGTGTAAAATATAATATGATAAAAAGATAACAGACCAATAGAAACAAGCAAATATAACTGAATAACAAAATTAATAAATACAATAAAGTTACACGTAGGCCTAGCTATACATATCACATTCTACTGGTATTTAAAGAGAACCAGTTTCTAAAACTGTTTTCTTACTTTTTCTCCTGTCATCCTCTCTGTGTATGATTTAGCAATGTGGTGCATGCGGATTTTACAGTAACAGCTAGAGAGGCGTTTAATTAGGCTGAAAACATGATTGTTTTCTGGGGTGCAGTCAAACATGTGAGGGTAAAGTGAATCAAATACACCATTTATAGCTACCTCATTCTAAACAGCAGATGTAATCACTTGCACAATTCCTCTTCTTTGAGGCACTTTTCCACTGTTTGCAGCCAGAATTTGTTGGAAACACTTTTCTGTTGACATGCAAACAGTCACATCATCACATGACGGCTTCAGAAGGCCACCTCTGTCTTTTTTGACGATCAAGTCACATATAAAGCTGTTGTCAGATGTCAGGGCAGAAGTGCAAGTTGGGCATAAAATCCTTCTTTTAACCATTTTCACAACATATCCTGCAATGTAGCCTACAGCAGCTTCCTTGTATGCAGACAAAGCTGGGATGACTGGTGCTGTTGAAACATCAGTGGCATCATCAAAACGTAGTGATGATGGAAAATCTGGATCATACTTTGCAAGGGATGCATTAAAAGTGTCGCTTGTTGCATCATTAATCGTATTGGAATCACGCGTCACATAAAGGATGGCTGTGTTGTCCAGCATCTCACAGTTGACATTCGCCCCCTTTATTTCATGGCGCATGAGGAGACGTTTATATGCAGCTGTGAACTGTCGCGCATTAGGGTTA
The DNA here is from genome assembly GCF_021347895.1 of Acanthochromis polyacanthus. Taxonomy (NCBI): domain Eukaryota; kingdom Metazoa; phylum Chordata; class Actinopteri; family Pomacentridae; genus Acanthochromis; species Acanthochromis polyacanthus. The sequence continues at coordinate 30,784,095 of NC_067122.1, read as the reverse complement.
TTGTTGCAGCCGCAAGATGACCATACAGCACCAAAGAAGAGCTCTAAGTGATCCTGGCTAGCTTGTATGTCAACAGATACTTCAAGGGTGGATTTTGCCAGTCACAAGCTGTTGGAAAAGGCACTTGATACTTGTAATAGCACTCAGGAATCCAATGAAAGGAGTTTTCTTCTGGCTGCTTGTCATGAGGTGACCATTTACATCTTTAAGTTGAGATATGTAGGTCTCAGCCTTATCCAGGAATGGCTCCCAGAACTTCTGGTTACTCGCTCTCATTGGTCCTTTATACCCCTTGGCTGCAGGATTTCGGCTGTTAAGCAGATCGAATAAGCGATCAAAGATGCGGATGAAGCTAGCTGTTGCCTGGCAGCCTTGAAACTGGGGCAACTCAAGATTTTCACGACAAAACTCCATAGCATCTGCTACACTCGTGCTTAGGGTTTGTGCTGCTAGGTTCACCTTCATCTTTTGCTTCTGCCACATACAGGGATGTGATTTTTCTGCGAATTCCGCTTTTTTTCAGGGATGGGAATTTACCGCGGATCCACGGATTTCCGCCGATTTCATTTCAAGTTTGAACACTTTATTGTTGCTGATACTCCCGCGAGATGGTAACGACGTTAACGATAGCTTGTTAATGACGATTGTAAACGGCCCAGCGATTGGAAGTCGCCGCCGCCGCCGCTGCCGCTGCCACTGCCGCTGCCACTGCCGCCCCCCCCCCCCCCCCACCCCCCCCCCCCCCGTCAACAACCTTCCGCTGGAATCAGAACTTGCTGATCCCATCCCCGCACATAATAAGGGAAGATTTGAGTTTGTTGCCAAGTCGAAGATCCTCTTTATCTTGTAATTTATGTAGCTCTTCGAAATAGCTCCATTTCACATCTTCACCATGCTCATCTTTAATAATTTTTGATGATGCCATAGTGTTCCGTATCAACTTCAGCATGTGGCAGATATCTAGCATGATATAAACTTTGCGAGTACTATCCAATGGGTGGTCAAAGAAGGGAACAATATTGGTCACATCCAATGAGGCTCCAAGATCTGTAAACATGTTAAAGTGACACGAAGGGCCATCACATTTCAGTGAAACAGCTTGCACTCCAACATCGTGCAGCTTCATGAGGCACTGCCTTATGAGATTCGCCTGTTCACTTCCTGACATTCCTTGTATTAAAAAGCATGCACAGGGAGCTTTCCAGTTATCATTGAGGCAGACAACCATAAAAACAAGTGCCTCACTTGCCATCGATGTAGTGTCATCATCTATATCAGTCCCAACATCTACAAATCCAGAAAATTTCCTTCCGTCCCATTCAATGTGCTTCTTTATGGCCATCTCATCTATCATCTGCAGATGAAATTAGTTTAAAGCTCTCTCTGGTACAATGCATCAAATGGAAACATTTATGTTTAATATTGTACATGGTCCCTTTTTAAATAAACTGATAATAAAAATAAAAATAAAACCAGAGCACATACAACTTCTCTATTTTCTCGGTTTGCCTGGTCAACTTTTGCCTTCAGTGCCATGAATGCCTCATCTGTGAACCCAGGGTCACCATTGATCCCTTTGTACCAACTTCTGATGGTTGCTGGATGCGGCAATGCAAAGTTGAAAGTTGACCTAACATACAGTGCCTTGTGAAAGTATTCGGCCCCCTTGAACTTTTCAACCTTTCACCACTTTTCAGGCTTCAAACATAAAGATATAAAATTTTAATTTTTTGTCAAGAATCAACAACAATTGGGACACAATCGTGAAGTGGAATGAAATTTATTGGATATTTTATACTTTTTTAACAAATAAAAAACTGAAAAGTGGGGCGTGCAATATTATTCAGCCCCTTTACTTTCAGTGCAGCAAACTCACTCCAGAAATTCAGTGAGGATCTCTGAATGATCCAATGTTGTCCTAAATGACTGATGATGATAAATAGAATCCACCTGTGTGTAATCAAGTCTCCGTATAAATGCACCTGCTCTGTGATAGTCTCAGGGTTCTGTTTAAAGGGCAGAGAGCATCATGAAGACCAAGGAACACACCAGGCAGGTCCGAGATACTGTTGTGGAGAAGTTTAAAGCCGGATTTGGATACAAAAAGATTTCCCAAGCTTTAAACATCTCAAGGAGCACTGTGCAAGCAATCATATTGAAATGGAAGGAGTATCAGACCACTGCAAATCTACCAAGACCCGGCCGTCCCTCTAAACTATCACCTCGAACAAGGAGAAGACTGATCAGAGATGCAGCCAAGAGGCCCATGATCACTCTGGATGAACTGCAGAGATCTACAGCTGAGGTGGGAGAGTCTGTCCATAGGACAACAATCAGTCGTACACTGCACAAATCTGGCCTTTATGGAAGAGTGGCAAGAAGAAAGCCATTTCTCAAAGATATCCATAAAAAGTCTGGTTTGAAGTTTGCCACAAGCCACCTGGGAGACACACCAAACATGTGGAAGAAGGTGCTCTGGTCAGATGAAACCAAAATCCAACTTTTTGGCCACAATGCAAAACGATATGTTTGGCGTAAAAGCAACACAGCTCATCACCCTGAACACACCATCCCCACTGTCAAACATGGTGGTGGCAGCCTCATGGTTTGGGCCTGCTTTTCTTCAGCAGGGACAGGGAAGATGGTTAAAATTGATGGGAAGATGAATGGAGCCAAATACAGGAGCATTCTGGAAGAAAACCTGTTGGAGTCTGCAAAAGACCTGAGACTGGGACGGAGATTTATCTTCCAACAGGACAATGATCCAAAACATAAAGCCAAATCTACAATGGAATGGTTCACAAATAAACGTATCCAGGTGTTAGAATGGCCAAGTCAAAGTCCAGACCTGAATCCAATGGAGAATCTGTGGGCAGAGCTGAAGACTGCTGTTCACAAACGCTCTCCATCCAACCTCACTGAGCTCCAGCTGTTTTGCAAGGAAGAATGGGCAAGAATTTCAGTCTCTGGATGTGCAAAACTGATAGAGACATACCCCAAGGGACTTGCAGCTGTAATTGCAGCAAAAGGTGGCGCTACAAAGTATTAATGCAAGGGAGCCGAATAATATTGCACGCCCCACTTTTCAGGTTTTTATTTGTTAAAAAAGTTTAAAATATCCAATAAATTTCGTTCCACTTCACGATTGTGTCCCACTTGTTGTTGATTCTTGACAAAAAATTAAAATTTTATATCTTTATGTTTGAAGCCTGAAATGTGGCGAAGGGTTGAAAAGATCAAGGGGGCCGAATACTTTCACAAGGCACTGTAGTTGTCAGTCTTGGTGGAATAGAATTGTAGTGTGAGAGCAAATGACCGAAGTAGAGGAGAAAAGCTTTTTTTACTTGTTTTTTCCCGCTTATTAACTAGAAGCCGTTTCATTACCTCACAAGGTATTCCAGAAAAGGTCTTTTCAAGCACTTCCACCCCTCCATCTGTAATGGGTTTTCACTGTCGGATTTCTTTGACAAGTGTTTTAAGGGAGAGAACTTGTCTCCTTAACCTGCGTACCTTCTGACTGGAAAATTTCAACTTTTTCTTGTGTTTTCCAGATTGTCTACAGCATGATCTAACTTTCTTTTCAGTGTCCTGGGGCTGCTTTCAAGTGTGTAGTTGTGATCCAGTGTTGATGCAATTGGTGTTGAGACTGGTCCTTCCTTCTGGGGGGAACATTGATCTTCTCCATATGCCTGGGGCATCTCACTAGGATACGCTTCCCTGCGAGTTGGTGGTTTCCTATTTTTCTGAGGCTGAAAATAAAAATGTAAAGATCCGTTACCACAATTGCACAATGAAATGTTATTATATTTTCACATAATCAGGAAAAAATGGTGTAATATATATCAGTGATTATCAGCAATAATTACTTAATGACAGTGTGAAATAATAATTATACCAGCAGGATCTCTGATAAATACCAAACATTGACATGTAAAATACATGTAATTGTTCACTTAATAAACATTAATATATATATCATTGACTAGAAGCTACTTACAGGCTTCATAAGATGTTGAGGAAAATCAAATTAATGTTGGCACAGGACCCTGGCGCAGCCTTGTTGTCTGCCATGTTCTGTCAAACCAATGATCCTCAAAGTGGTCGGAACATAGCCCTGCATGTTTAGAAGGAAAATAGTTTTCCCTTCTCAAGTTCACAAACCACTTTTTTAATAGCTCTGGCTGACTGTGTGGAAATCTGTCACAAGACATAGAAATAAAGAGTTAACTTCACGCTTATATATATATATATATATGTATATTATAAGAAGAATTTTTACTTCTTAATAATTTGCTTTATGTCAGAATATAACTTATTCTATAATTATAGGTATATATGTCTCAATATTTATTACCCGTTTAACTTCAGCGGTCCGTATTAGGGCCGTCTTGAGATGTACAAACGTATTTTGCTAAATTGACCGAAGCTGCAAACTCGATAGAAACATTTTACACCCATGAAAAGCTTAGATTCTCATGAATCCTTGTATTACTACTACTGCTTGTACAACTATACTACAGCTGCTATTAATCATCTGGTATTTGGTTGTCCAGTTGTTAGCTCGTGTTAGTGTTTTGCTAGTGGCTAACTAGCAAGCTCTTATAGACTGGAAGCTCTCAACAAGATTTAATAATGAAAAAAGAGCCAAAAACTATTCTTACCGGTGGAAAGTTATTCCAAGTTTCCTTGTCTTGATCATGTGACGTAGTGTTCAACTGTATGCCGCACACTGAGCCTGCATTCTTCTTGTTTTAGTTTTCGTGCCACTGACATCAATGGAAAGCACTGAAACTTTGCCCCCACTAGCTTAATGTCTCCGTAGCACTTCGCTCAGATGGGCGTGTCATATCTACTCTTCATATCTATGGAACACACCCCAAGCCTGCAGGGGCCCGGACATTGTGCGTCCACGCCATGTCCGGTGGTCACCGTGGGAACCAAACAGGGCCAGCCCAAGCCTTCAGTGGGCCCTAAGCGAAATTTACCTTGGGGCCCCCCACGAACGACTTCAGTGCAAAATCTGAATATATGTCAAGTAGTGATGGGTAGATGAGACCTCATCATGTGTGTCACACTTTTCCCTCATTGTATCATTCATGTATCACGCAGTGTCGGTTTGACTAATTGGTGCCACGAGTGGATTAAGAAATGTACTGCAGCCAATGAACAATAAAGTTTGAAACAATTTGTGATGAATGAGCGTGACTGAAGGTAATGCAACTATTTTTTAAAACTGTATGTCTAAAAATAAATACAAATAGACTTGAAAGTGTTTTTGTTTGATAGAGAAAGTAGGCCTACATGTGATAAATTGAATGTTATATTATCAGTAAAATGTAGGCTTAAGTGCTTTGTGCCTGTTGTGACCACAGTCAATGTCAAGTGTTGTTTATAATTCTCTTAATAAACCCAGTTGTGTTACCATGCAGGAAATCATACCGGTAGTAATTTTTGAGCCCCAAAATTATAATTCATAGCATGTATTTCAGCAGTTTTAAGTTTTTACTTTACAGCAAATGCTTCTTTACTTTCACTTCACTGAATTTATTTATTCACATTTATTGGGGTAAATTTTGACCCAATTTACTTTTACTCAAGTAATGTAATCAAGTTCTTTGATCATTACTGACTATGTTGATGTTGGAAGTTCATTTAGATGTTTTTTTTAGTTTCCTTCATCTTTTAACAGAAATTACCTGTAAGGTTGCTTAGCTTACTTTTTATTACAAATGATTGTAAACAGAGTATAAAAGTACAGATTGGCATGCCAGAAAACATATTTTTCATATTTGAAAAGGCACATGACATGTTTATATTATTATACATGGAAGATCTTTTCCAAAAAGGACAATTAAAAATATTTTGATTTTATAACATTCATAAAAAACCAAGTTCTCTAGAACACTAAAATCTTTGCTTTCTTTTTGTTTTTTCTGCTCTCTTTCTCTTTTCATCAGTGTGTAATAATGAACCCGCAAATGTGAGTCGCGCTGTGTACGTTGAAGCCGTGTATAGAGAACAGAAGGATGGATATTGGTTGTTTGTTGGACAAATGTGTTTATATTACCCGCTGTGGTAATCACATCTGAAAATGGTTTATACCGGCGGATTCGTGAGAATTTAAGCTTTCCATCGGTGTATAATGTTTCTATCATCGAGTTGGCAGTGTCGTTCTATTTCGAAAAATGCTTATGTAAATATCAAAACGGCCCGCGGGTTACCGTCAGCTGAGCTGAATATATCAAGGACAACAAGTGCATTTAAAATGAGACTCACGATCCATAGTATCCACAAAAACAATCAACTGATATTTTTCAAAAATTACCTTTGCGTATCTCTTCTTTTGTTCGTCCTCCTCCTTCTTTTTCCTTTTTTCCGCACCTGAAGGATAAACGCGCTTCCATCCTGTTTTTTTCTTTCTTCTTCTAAACATCCTCCTTGATGCCAGTTTTTGATCAACCAACCAAATATTTTGACACGTCTGAGGCTGCGGCTGCCGCCCAATCAGCGACAACTGAACTTACACGCGTGTTGGGTGGTTGCCAGATTAGTCCGAAGCAAGTAATGTTAGATGGCAGTCTGTGGGTCAGTCATCAGACACAGTCAATTTGGGGGCCCTAAGGTGGCGGCGGGGCCCTAAGCAGCCGCTTAATTCGCGTATAGGAGAGCCGGCCCGGAACCAAATATGTAATATGAGATGGCAAGTGGAATCATTAACTCCGCTACACATGTAGAACATCATGAAGTTTTCAGGTGAATAGTTAACGGTGAACTAAGACACATTGTGAGGAAGAGAGGATGGGCTCATAACATGTGTCGAGGGCTGCAAGATATTGGCAATATGTGCAATATGCAATATGGGTGTCAAGAACTGTGATATCGATAAATATTGCGATATTGGATATTAGTGTCGTTGTCCAATGTGATAGCCACTTGTTTCTCTTCTTGCAACCCCCAGTTCGTCAACACATCCCACAGGGCAGCAGCTGTGTTTTTACCGATGTGGAGTCCAGAAAGTAGGAGACTTCTAAGCAGAGTGTTTTCAGATCAAAGTCATTTGTGAGAAAGTGAACAGTAAAACTGATGTAGGGCTCAGTAGTCAGTAGTACGACTGGACCATAAATCTGTGGTGCTTGCAAAGAAATCCACATTATTAAGCTCCACTTTTACAGGCAGCAAGCATGCCTCATACATCTGTGGAATGGCGACTTGGTAAAAGTTCTGTGATGGCACTTGGTATCTGCGGTCGAATTCTTTCAGCATATCCAAAAAAACCTTCTTTGCACACGACATTAGTGGAGAGCGTGCATTTCATGATATAACGTGTAATGGCCACAGTTAAACCTTGGTGGCGCTTGGAAGTTTTTTCATATGGTGAAAGCAGAAAACTTTCACCAATTGTTGTCTGTGTGCTTGCCTTTTCTGCCTTCATGGGAGCAGCTCATGGTGTTTTAGATTGTAAGAAAACGGCATACAGTTCCTTGTGGTTGTGTTTGAGGTGGCTGTGCAGATTTGTCGTGTTTCCTCGCAAAATAGCCACAATTTTTCGACATGACTTGCAAGTTCTTGCGTCTGTGACTCGTCCTGTCTCCTAAAGCCGTAGTACTCCCAAATCTTGGAGGTGCGCTGTTTTTTTTAGGCCACAAGTTGTTCGTTACAGTCGTCTTTCTCGTGTCCTGCCATGTTGTGTTGTGGCGCTGGTAGCAAAAGTGCTATTCGGGGGTGGGGGGAGGGGGGGTTAAGGTCACGCTCAATTGGTACAAGTAAACATCTATGCATGAAATATGAACAACTAAAAAATCAAAAATATCTATCTGGGATAGGTGGGTATCCAAAATAAAAGGCATCATGTGAATTTACAGGAATTTCCCTAAATTTTGACACCAAGCACAAACTTGCTTCGATAAACCTTCTATGTTAATGTATTTTAATTAATGAATCCGAAAGGTCGGACAGATATTTTTTGATTTTTAGCTGTTCATATTTCATGCATTACATACCATAGCACTTTCATTTTATACAGATCCAATCCTTATGTAGCAAGTACGAGTTGTTGCTAAAGTTATGAATATGGACTAGTTCAGAAGATGTAAAAGTTCATCTCTAGGGAGGTGCGTGCATCAGTATAATAAAACAGACAATTGAATAGATTTTAAAGTAGCTTGTGTATTATTATTTACCAGTGAGTTAAAATAGTACATATTTACAATCTGCAGAGATTAAGAATATTCACACAAAAAAAAGTATTTTTCCTTTTTTGTCACAGTTCACATAACATTGGTCAAAGCACAATAGAACACAATCAACCAACCAGAGTATAATACTCTCCTTTTCTCCTCCACAATTTTCCACTTGTTGGTGGAAATATTTACTGTCCGCAATAAAGTTAAGAGAGTTTTGTATCGTCGTCCATAGAAACCACACAGGTTGGGATATGAAGAGAGTCCATAGCGCAAAGCAGTTCATATGCGGACAGCGGGGGACCGAGAGAACAGGGGAGGATGGCTGCAACAGCCCTACCAGACCGCAGGACTGAGTTGAGATGGTAACTTGGTTAGGCTCCTTTTGGGTCAGCTCGCCTCGTATGGGTCTGTGCAACCAGGCACACCTGGCCTATTTAGAAAACAGGGGCGACTATTAATTCTTAAGTTCACCAATTCTGTTAACACTAGCTAGTATTTCTCATTCAGTACATACACATTCAATAACAGTTCAAGACACTCAAAAAACATCATAAATAAATCAATTCCATTTACTGTAGTTTAAAGTGCTTAAAGTTGCTTTAGGTTACAATGTTGAACCAAAAAGGATCAGTAAAAGCATTGCCGATGCGGCTTATAAACAACCCAAAGCCTACTAGCATTAGCATCACAGATCTGCACTAAGGTAAATGAGTGCGGCTAAATGCTAAATGCATGACTGATAGCAGGACAACAGACTCACCAATTTCCACAATAAACGTCACCCAGCAAGTACCCAGCGTCCTATCCGCGATGGTGTCCGACCTCTATAAGTTGTACATTCGATTAAAAACACACAGGATTTAAAATAAGCACGCTTAGCGAAGTTAGCGAGACAAACCTGTTGCAGCCGTTCGTGTTGCCTTCCTCCCGAGTCTGTAGTAAGCAGCGTAGCAGTAGCTTGTATAGGGAAGGTACAAGGTCATGATTGGGCCGAATCAGGCTTGCTTGTGCGTGTGTGCGTACGTCACTGGAAAGGTGTGTTTCACGGACCTATTCGGGAATGGACACTTTATTTAATTTATCAATAAAATTATTCACTTTGAATAAGACGCTAATTTCTATGGGTTACACTTAGATAGCCAAATAATACCACATAAATTTCTAATGGATATGATGTAGTTTGTGTAATGGGTGGCCAATGTAGCAGTTTTAAAGTTCGGGATGGATAAATCGCACTTTGTCATTTCTGTAACATGCAATTATAAATATAAAGAAATGTTTTTCAACATTTCTGAGGACTATAGGGTCACTGTGAAATGATTCTGAAAATTTCCAGTTCCTCTATCTTTTGTGGTTCAGAAGTTATAGAAAGTCTGAAAATGGTCGAAAATTTCAAGTCTTAATTTTGGCCACAATTTTAGGGTGCCCCATCTACTTCAAATGGCCATAACTTTGAAACTAATGACAATAAAGCATGAAATTTTTGGATTTTCCTATCATATATAATGTACTAAATGTATGTAAAAACTTAGCAAAATCTGAGAGGGCAGGTGGGACCACTGGTTGAAATGATATGGAATGACCCTCTTGCGTCTGTGACTCGTCCTGTCTCCTAAAGCCATAGTACTCCCACATTTGGAGGTGCGCTGTTTTTAGGCACAAGTTGTTTGTTACAGTCGTCTTTCTCGTGTCCTGCCATGTTGTGTGTGGTGCTGGTAGCAAAAGTGTTATTCGGGGTGGGGGAGGGGGTTTAAGGTCATGCTCAATTGGTCACAAGAAAACATCTATGCATGCAAAAAGCATGATTTATACATCTAAATAATCATAAAATTATCGCGCAACTTTGCGATTTGGATATCACATTTACCATTATTGCAAAAACTATAACCCTAACCCAACTTTTTATAGAACACAGGATGAATTAAAGATATTATCATAAGGAATAGGCCAGTAATGGCCTAGTTTGAGGGTGAAATTGAGCATGATGCAGTGATGGCTAGAAGTTGGGACTTTGCATGGCTATAGTAAGAGGACAGATGAGTTTCTGTGCAAATTTGCAGATCTAACCCTGATCTGTCAAAATAACAGCGTAGCGGCCCTAATCGCAGCGTAATCTTTTAAACTGACAGCATAACGGCCTGTTACGACAGCGTAACGGGCCGTTATGCTGAAATGCGCTGGCGAGAACCCTGCACACTATATATTCATAACAGGTAATGCTCAGATTCGTGACTACCAGTAATGGCCTAGTTTGAGGGTAAAATTGAGCATGATGCAGTGATGGCTAGAAGTTGGGACTTTGCATGGCTACAGTAAGAGGACAGATGAGTTTCTGTGCAAATTTGCAGATCTCTACCACCTGTGCTACAATGACTTCAGGGTCCTTGAAAATTAGGCACTTTTCATGGGGGGCAATGTTCAGCAGTCCATATCTCGCTAAATAATGAGCCTAGAGGGCTCCCCCTGTATACGTTATAAGCCAGTCTGGTCTACAGCAATACTAAATGGTGCTAAGACATTAATCTGTAAGATTTCTGGTATTTTTAACACCCTTAACCCTACTCGCCAGTGGTTTTTTACAAATAATTTATACATTTTGGGCAAGCCCCCCTGCTCTGTAGAGACTTCTCCTGAGTGTGTGTGTTGTTTCTAGGACATCACCAACATGTAGAGAGCTTGGAGAAAAAATTTATAGTCACCGTGATACCCAGAAGCGGAGATATAAGCATTTTAAAACCTAAAAATTCCAGGCGAGGATTGTGGGAGGGCATTTTGGCCTGAATTATTAAAATTTGAAAATGCCATAACTCAAAAATTATTGGGAGTATAAGCCTGTAAGTTTGCATGTAAAGATTTTTTAAAATCATGATTTCCCTCCACCAGCACACACAGTAAAATTGAAGATGGTGCTGCAACCACCTTCCTGAATATTTGGTGTTTTGGGATGGAATAAGCCGTCTGTGACTCGTCCTGTCTCCTAAAGCCGTAGTACTCCGAATCTTGGAGGTGCGCTGTTTTTTAGGCACAAGTTGTTCGTTACAGTCGTCTTTCTCATGTCCTGCCATGTTGTATTGTGGCGCTGGTAGCAAAAGTGCTATTCGGGGGGGGGAGGGGGTTTAAGGTCGCACTCAATTGGTCACAAGTAAACGTCTATGCATGCAAAAAGCATGATTTATACATCTAAATAATCATAAAATTATCATGCAACTTTGCGATATGGATATCATTTACCATTATTGCAAAAACAATATTTTTTGATATATCGTGCAGCCCTAATGGTGTCTGTTAGTTGACGTTTGTGGAGTTTTAAAATCGTGATCGTTGTGTTATTGACCCTGGAAGCAAGAACCAAAGTTTCCTGTTCAGAGGTGCTGGAAGTGTTTATCTGAACTACTCCACACTGACAGCAACTGCATTGTGTTTCAAACAGTTTAATAATAAAACTCTGACAGAGGACTCAGTCATTCCTCATTTCAGTCCAGAGACATAATTCCATGTATAGAGATCATTCATGATCTAAAGAAAGCGCACGTACAGAGTTAGAGAGTAGAAGTAATGTGTTCAACTGCATTCCACTTTAACATGTTGGGTTTCACTGATGAGTCAAATCAACAGTACAGTAACCAGCAGTAAAATAAGAATAACATTAAAATCCAATGTCCTGACAGGTTTGAAGCTGAAGAGGACAGCAGCTTTATTCAGACAGATTTTACTGGATCCCCATCAAACCTGTCTGTGTGGTGTGTAGAAAAGTACCCAGTGGTGTTTACCATTAGAATCTTTGTGATCCTGTATCCACTGTGGAACAACGTGTTCATAGAAATGTTCAGTCATTTGGAGATGCTTGTATCATTCCTGCTGCTGTGTCATGGCTCCTAGACTTCTATTATAAACCATCATATTCTTTTTGCATCAAACATTCGACTCCTGAGCTGATTTTGTTGGAGACAGCCAGTCCTGGACAAAGTGACAGATGTGTGTTCTCTCATCATCACAGTAGTAACCATTAACTTTTGTCTCTTTGTCCCTCCAGAGCTCCCACAGTTATGTCTGTGAGAATGAGAAGACTGTGTTGACCATCAGCCCCATGACCAGGAGAGAAAGTCCATGGTGGACCATGAGGACCCAGAGCCTCTACGGATTAAAGATCAGCAGGAGGAACTCTGCACCAGTTGGACCAATCAAACCCAGAGATTTCTCAAATTAAAATGGAACAGGAAGAATTGTGCACCAATCTGGACCAATCAAACCCAGAGATTTCTCAAATTAAAATGGAACAGGAAGAATGTGCACCAGTCTGGACCAATAAACCCAGGGTTACCACAAATTAAAGTGGAACAGGATGAACTCTGCTCCAGTCAGGAGGAAGAGTTAATTGGATTGAAACAGGAGACTGATACCTTTGAGGTGACTCCTGCTGATGAGGAAAGTGACCACAGTGAACCAAAACCAAACAGTGATCAGCTCCTGTTTCACATCTCTTGTGTAGCTGAGAGCCCAGATCAGGAAGGAGCAAGGATGTAGACTCAGGATCAACTGGATGTATCGAGCAGAAACCAAGACATCAGAGTAACAGCAGTCACAGTAATGATGTAGACAATGCTCCAACGTCAGAGAGACAGTGTGATAATGACAAGGCAAGAAAATCTCTACCATGTGATGTCTGTGGAAAAGCTTTTAGGATAATCAATTTATTCATACATGCAGAACCCACACAGGTGAGAAGCCGTATTCTTGTGAAACCTGTGGAAAAGCTTCAGTCGAGGACCATTTGACTGACCACATGAGAGTCACACAGGTGAGAACCGTATTTTTGTAACACTGTGGAAAAAGCTTCATTCATCAACACATGAACCACATGAGTTCACAGGTGAAAGCCTATTCTTGTGGACCTGTGGAAAAAGCTTCAGTCAACGGACCCATTTGACTTACCACATGAGATGTCACACAGGTGAGAAGCCATATTCTTGTGGACATGTGGAAAAAGCTTCAGTCAACGGCCATTTGACTGACCACAAGATGTCACACAGGTGAGAAGCCGTTTCTTGTGGAACCTGTGGAAAAAGCTTCAGTCAACGGCCTTTGACTGTCCACATGAGATGTCACAGGTGAGAAGCCATATTTTGTAACACTGTGGAAAAAGTTTAGTTCAACAGACATAATAGGCACATGGAGTTCACACAGGAGAAGCCATATTCTTGTGGAACCTGTGGAAAAAGCTTCATTCAACGGACCTCTTTGACTGCCACATGAGATCACACAGGTGAGAAGCCATATTTTGTGAAACCTGTGGAAAAAGCTTCAACCGTAGTCATCGATTAAAAGCCACATGAGATCCACACAGCTGAGAAGTCGTGATCCTGAAACATCTGTGGAAACATAATGTCAGAACTAAGCTTGAAACAACATGGAAGAATTGGTAGATGTTTTAGTTTTAAAGTACCTTTAGTCTGTGCTTCAACAACAATTGTGAGGAAGTATGTAAGCAATCCTTGATGATCAGACCAGATGGAGTCTGGACTGTGGTGGTGGTGGAGCAGGCAGAAGAACCAAACTGAATGTCTGGATGGATATGGTATTGGTACAGACTGCTTCATTTCTGCTATCATGACATCCTTCATCAGCAGAGCAGTGATTGGAGATATTGTGAAGCTGTTTGGAACATTTTCACATCCTGCTGAGAGAACATGGCTGTTCAGGTGTGAACATACTGCTGGAATCCACTCAGCTTGAGCTCTGCCATCTTTCAAGTAAAAGGAGGCAACGAGATACAGAGACATTGTGACAGTAGGACACAACAGAGTGTGTCACTGCAGCAGAGGAGATCTGGACATGAAATAAAGTTGTAATAAAACGTCTACAGCTCCATGACTGCTTCATGAAATGTTTTGAATGTTTTCAAACAGATGAACATTTACAAGTTGTTATAATGAATGTAACATTGAAGAGCCCCAGCAAGACATAACCAACATTATTATGTTTTTAACCAACACACAAGTGGTTTTACTAGTAGTAGCTGATACACTCCTGCAAATGTCAAAACCAGAAATGTTAAAAACAGGTGAAGCTGTGCTGCAGTTTCTGCTGGTTAGATAAAGGCCTTATGCTATTTATTTCTTCTATTGTCACCACATGGGGGTGGCATGGATCAGTGGGTAGAGTGGCCGTCTTGTAACTGGAAGGTTGCCGGTTCGATCCTCGGCCCATTGCTCATGTCAAGGTGTCCCTGAGCAAGACACCAAACCCCTAATTGCTCCTGATGGGTTTGTGGTTAGCACCTTGCATGGCAGCTCCCACCATCAGCGTGTGAATGGGTAAATGTGACATATCATCATGTGAAGCGCTTGTGATAAAAGCGCTATATAAATACAACCATTTACATCTGTGTGATTTGTTAGTAGGATCTCATTGTGTCATCATACAGCACATTTAAAACAACAGCAAATGAGTCAAAATATTTTCCAATGGAGAAATAAGTATGTTAAGAACTGACCTAACAATTTTAAATAATGAGTCCACAGTATTATTAAATATGTACAAATGTCTGACTTATTCAAATATTAAATTAAAGCTGCTATAATATGTTATAAATATGAAATGAAATGTCATTGTATATGAAAATGTGCAATGACAATAAAGGTTTGATTGACTGATTGAAATATATAAAATAAACTAAAGTGACCAACTTCATGGTTTAGACTAAGAGCCGACAATATTATACACAGAAACCCAGCAAATCAAGGATCCTCCATGAGACGAGCTTCAATCCAACCGTTACAGTAATTTAAGCAAACACTTTTAGTCTGCTGCTTGACGACCACTGATGGCTGAGTTGGATTTAGTGAAGACATCTGCAGATGAAATATGAGGAGTAGAAGTGGATCCAGTCATCCCAATGACCATTTTTGCATTTATTGTTAACGAATTACAGATGAATTGATACAGAATAAAAAAAGACTTACACTGAAGAGTTTTGAAGAAGGCTGAGTTCCTTGATGCAGCCACATGGTCAATAAACTGTTTGCCTTCCTCAGCAACACCAGATGCTGTGGCAGCTGGTTCTTAAACCTTCCTCTTTGGGCTCCATTTTCAACTTCCTCAGCCAGGTGGAGTTAAACTCTTTGTATTCCTCAAAGGGAATTTGTCTTTCTTGATTTTTCTGCACTTTCCCATAGCCATTCATTCTCCCATAGACACACATGCACTCTCTCTTCTATTCACATCCACATACTAAAAACAAAAGGGAATATATGAAATCAACATGAAGCTCAATTTGGTTCCTACACCAACTTTATTGTCATTACACAGAGTCCAAGTATAAAGACAAATGCAGTTGAGTACGTAACTGTAAGCGCAAAATAAGCAGTAAAAGTGCTTCATGAACAGTTTGGGTGTCTCCATTATGATACGTTATAAACAGTACTAAGTATTGTGATCACATTAAGTATATAAATGGAATCTAAATTCAGAAGGAGTCAGAATTCATGAATAACATCATCAAGGCCCATACTGAAGAAGAATGGGGTTCTCATATACAAACTTACTCAGGCCGATCTAACAACACTGATAATGGTGAAGTCACTGTTGGTTTATTCTTTCCAGTTTTCAAGATCAGAAAAGGCTTTAGAGTTCCAGATGACGGCATTCACTGCAGAGATATCAGGGATCATTTTGGCCCTTTGATGGGTGATGGACAACAAACTGGTCAAGTCAGTCTTATGTAGCGATTCATCAGCTGTGTTGACATCTATAAAGAAGCAAACTCCAAATCCAGACCCAATTTTCTCTTTGAAATATTTCAAGCACTGTTTCAAATCCACAGAGCAGGGTGTGAGGTGGTTTTATTTGGGTTCCAGCACATATGGTGTGGAGGGCAATGAGGAAGCAGATAGCTTGGCACAAAGAGCAACCAAGGAGGAAAGAATAGAATTTGATTTAGCACACAGAGAGTCAGATTATGACTGTTATTAACAAACTAGTCAAAGAAATATGGCAGAGGGTTCAGGAGACAAAGAAGAGGGGGACTGATTTTGCTATTCAAGGTAAAATGGAAAAGTAAGAAGGCACTCCAGTGGTGCTAGAAGAGGCTCAATTGTTCTAACCTGGCTAAGACTCAGACACTGCAGTCTGAAAAGTGGACTGGCTTTGATTGGGAAGCACAGAGACAGGAACTGTGAGTGTGGTGAACTAGAAACTGTGAGAAATGTTCTTCTGAAGTGTAAGCTCTACTCATGCCAACAGAAGAAACCTTAGAGACAAGGAGCAGCTGGACGAACTGTTTTTAATCTTTGCTTTCTACTTAACATGGAGGAGTGGACAAATACACACGTGGACAAAATTGTTGGTACCCCTCAGTTAAAGAAGGAAAAACCCACAATTCTCACTGAAATCACTTGAAACTCACAAAAGTAACAATAAATAAAAATTTATTGAAAATTAAATAATCATAAACAGCCATTACTTTTGAATTGTTGATTAACATAATTATTTAAAAAAACAAACTAATGAAACAGGCCTGGACAAAAATGATGGTACCTCTATAAAAGATTGAAAACTATTTGACCAGAGTGACATGATTAACTCAGGTGTGTCATTTAATTGACATCACAGGTGTTTCCAAACTCATAATCAGTCAGTCTGTCTATTTAAAGGAGACAAGTAGTCACCCTGCTGTTTGGTGAAAAGGTGTGTACCACACTGAACATGGACAACAGAAAGCGAAGGAGAGAATTGTCCCAGGACATCCGAAAAAAATGATAGACAAACATCTTAAAGGTAAAGGCTATAAGACCATCTCTAAACAGCTTGAAGTTCCTGTGACAACAGTGGCTCATATTATTCAGAAGTTCAAGACCCACGGGACAGTAGCCAACCTCCCTGGACGTGGCCGCAAGAGGAAAATTGATGACAAATTGAAGAGACGGATCGTTGGAATTGTATCCAAAGAGCCCAGAGCAACCTCCAAAGAAATTAAAGGTGAACTCCAAGGCCAAGGTACATCAGTGTCAGATCGCACCATTCGTCATTGTTTGAGCCAAAGTGGACTTCATGGGAGACGACCAAGGAGGACACCACTGCTGAAAAAAAGTCATAAAAAAGCCAGACTGGAATTTGCAAAAATGCATGTTGACAAGCCACAAAGCTTCTGGGAGAATGTCCTTTGGACAGATGAGACCAAACTGGAGCTTTTTGGTAAGGCACATCAACTCTATGTTCATAGACTCAAAAACCAAGCATACGAAGAAAAGAACACTGTCCCTACGGTGAAACATGGAGGAGGCTCAGTAATGTTTTGGGGCTGCTTTGCTGCATCTGGCACAGGGTGTCTTGAAAGTGTGCAAGGTACGATGAAATCTGAAGACTATCAAGGCATTCTGGAGAGAAATGTGCTGCCTTGTGTCAGAAAGCTTGGTCTCAGTCGCAGGTCATGGGTCTTCCAACAGGACAACGATCCAAAACACACAGCCAAAAACACCCAAGAATGGCTGAGAGAAAAGCGTTGGACTATTCTAAAGTGGCCTTCTATGAGCCCAGATCTGAATCCCATTGAACATATGTGGAAGGAGCTGAAACATGCCATTTGGAGAAGACACCCATCAAACCTGAGACAACTGGAGCTGTTTGCTCATGAGGAGTGGGCCAAAATACCTGTTGACAGCTGCAGAACGCTCATTGACAAATACAGAAATCGTTTAATTGCAGTGATTGCCTCAAAAGGTTGTGCAACAAAATATTAAGTTATGGGTACCATCATTTTTGTCCAGCCCTATTTCATTAGTTTGTTTTTTAAATAATTATGTTAATCAACAATTCAAAAGTGATGGCTGATTTTGATTATTTAATTTTCAATACATTTTTATTTATTGTTACTTTTGTGAGTTTCAAGTGATTTCAGGGAGAATTGTGGGTTTTTCCTTCTTTAACTGAGGGGTACCAACAATTTTGTCCACGTGTGTATGAAGAAACTTCTGTACTTTCTCATAACCACAGTAGGTGGCAGCAATACGCCAGTGATGCGTCTAGTCCGCCTAATTCAATGAGGAAGAAGAAAGTAAGTCAGTGTTTCTGCCGGAACTTCACAGTGTGACACCCGGCGGATGTAAACAAAGAAGCATGAGCAGAGTTAGCTTCACTGCTGTGTGGACTGAGCTCTAAAACGGCTGTATTATAGTATGAATGAGAAATATCAGAGCGAGAAAGTAACGATGTGTTCAGTTGAGTATCTGAGAGAGTTGATCAGCGACAGACTAGCTGCTGCTGCTGGAGAAATATTCACAGAGTTTGAAAAAACCATCGTCCAGTACCAGGAGGAGATCGATCGTCAGCGCAGACTGCTGGATGTCATCTGGAAACCACACATCCCCTTACAACCCACAGGTGTGTGTGTTTTGATGGTGAATGTAGTAACTCAATGTGGACCTTGAACAGAAACTTTATTTTGCTTCGGCCATTCATTGGAATTCAGCTCAGTACAGCCCGTTCTTAGCAACACACGATACTCACAGTTCTTGCTGTGAAGATGAATAGCTCTTTATTGAGGCATGACAATGTCAAACATGAACTTAGTAGAATTATTCAGTTTCATTGGTTAAATCCTCTGAAGGAAGAAAATTATGGAAAAAATTGGGAACTCCTTAAATTTGAAATCAGTGGATTTTTTAAGAAGATATGGAAGTGAGTTAGCCAAATCTAGACGCAAAAATTAGGAGAAAGTAATCGTAGATATAATGTCCTTGGCTAGCATTGCACCAGAAAATCTCTCACTTGATGAAAAATTAAAATTAATTGAACTTCAAAACACTTTAGATGATATATAAGGCTAAAGCAGAGGCTGCTTTTGTTAGATCGAGACTTAAGTGGCTTGAACATGGTGAACAAATGACTTCCTGTTTCTTTAAACTAGAAAAACTCATGCTAAGTACAATGCCATGTCTCAATTGAATATTGATGGAGTTGTGACTGAACGTAAGAGCAGTATTTCTGAGTTTTGTTATAGTTACTTTTCCTCACTTTATAAAACAAAGTTTGACAAAGATACAATGGATAGACTGTTTCAATGTATTGATTTTACAAACTCCATAACGAAGGAAGAGCGGTTGATGTGTGACACCCCTCTTGCACAACAAGAAGTACTATGCAATGATGCAAGTTAAGAGTAATAAGTCACCTGGAGTTGATGGTAGTGTTTCAGAATTTTATTTAGATTTTGCCGATCTCTTGGCCCCATTTCTGTTTTAAGTGTTCTCGGAAGGTATTAGTAAAGGAACTGTTCCAGCAAGTACACTGACAGTCATTAAAAACTTTGAGACCATATTTTTCAACATAATTTTTATTTTGAAGCCCCAAACTGGATTTTCTTCACCTGAATCATTTGTTTAGCATATTGGCATACAGAAACAAAAATCTAAAGTTTCAAGAATTATTTCAAAATAAAGAATTTCACAAAAGAAAACGGCACCTGCCAAACACAAAGTCACAACAGTCAATACCGAGTATGGCCTCCATCTGCTTGGATGCAGGCAGCAATCCGTCGGCGCATGCTTTGGACCAGGCTTCTGATTGTGGGTTGGGAACAGCCCATACGCCTGGATACATCACTGTAGCTCAAAGCGGCCTCCACCATACCCAGTGCCCGGAGACGTTGTTCATGTGATAGACGCGGCATGATGCTGTTCACTGGACTAACAATGGTGGCCTTTTTTGGGCCTTTATATAGGCCTTCAAACCCATTCTCACATTATGCAGATACTCACTGAGTATTGCTTGGTGTGTATTTGGTTCACTTTTGCAAAGTGACCAACCCATGTGCAATGAATCATGACAAAATGACAACTCATCATTATCTCAACTACCAGGGCACTAGATCATCAGTAAATCCACAATGAATAATTACAACCCCCCTACAAGTAGAATTCTGGGTACATTTCTACCTCAAAGATTATATTGACTGTCAGTATATGACACAAGGCTTGATTACTTTAGTTCCTAAACCAAAAAAGGACCTTCTCTTTGTTGATAATTGGAGACCAATTTCATTATTGAACACTGATTATAAAGTTCTTGCTCTTGTTTTTGCTAAAAGATTTAACATGTTCTTAATTCTATTATCGATGAGAATCAGTCTGGGGTTATGAGTAACAGGCATATTTTCAATAACATTAGGTTAGTTTTAGACCTCATAGACGATGCTGACCTTATTTGGGATGACAGTTTTATTTTTAGGTTTTCACAAAGCCTTTGATGCAGTTGAACACTCGTTTATTTTTTCTGGTCTTAACAGCTTTGGTTTTGGGCCATACTTTTGCAGTGTGATGAAAACATTCTATGCTGGCGCCAATAGCTCGGTAAAACTGAGTAATGGCACAACTCAGAGATTTTGTTTGGAAAGAGGGCTAAGACAGGGCTGCCCTGTCTCAGTTTACCTCTTCCTGGTTGTTGCTCAAATGTTTTGTCAAATTCTGTCAGTTGGAAGGCATCTCTATTGCTGCTAGAAGCAGACTTTGAAGTCAGTTGGCTGATGATACAGAATTATTTTTAAAGAATGCCCTACAGATAAAGCCTGCAATTAATGCAATCCAGATGTTTTCTAAAGCATCAGGTTTGTACTTAAACCTAAATAAGTGTGAGCTATTCACTCTCTAAAGTTCTGATATAACCTCAATTGATGATAGACGAGTAAAGAGTAAGGTTAACTATTTAGGGATTACTGGAACTAAAAATCAGTGAGAGAGATGCCATCTCAACTTTGAGCCAAGGATTAAAAAGGTGCAGAATAAATGGAAGCTTTGGCTACAAAGAGACTTCTCACTTAAAGGTGAACTCTTCTGTCAAAAGCTGAGGGAATTTCCAGACTTGTGTATGCCGCCTCCTCACTGGCACTGGACTGTAAAACTGTCACATTTATTGATAAGATGCTTGTTCATTTTCTGTGGAAAAACCGTACACACTAGATCAGAAAATCTGGAATTCTGAACAACTACAAAAATGGAGGCCTCCACTTTGTTGATTTTTCAATTCTAAACAATGTTCTTCAGATCAAATGGTTCAAATCTTTCTTAAAAATGATGCATCTTTATAGAACTTTATTCCTAAATGTGTATTTCATCAAACTGGAGGACTCCCTTTTCTGTTGGTTTGTAGCTACCAAATAAACAAGATTCCCCTAAAATTATCCAGTTTTCACAAACAGGTTTTGTTGTCGTGGAAAACGGCCTACAAGCACAATTTCTCTCCACATCGGTATTATCTCTGGAATAATGGGGATATACTGCATCAAAATAAAAGCATCTTTCTCAATAGCTGCTTTAACAACAAAATTTACTTAGTCTGACAGCTTCTGACCCCTAGTGGCCATTTTATGAATGACACTGAATTCTGTGAAAAGTCTCCATTCCCTTCAACACTTGAAGAGTTTCCAAAGGTCATTAGCTCCATTCCAGCTGCTGTTGTGACTCTGTGCACTGCCTCCTCTCTTGCAGCAGATATACATGTTGTTAATCCATGTGACACTTATTGTGGCTAAATATGCTTTGGGACGGCAAAGAACAGCAACAGAGCTATACGTGCACTGTTCCAAAGAGAAACGACAAAACCTGATGTTATCCATGACTGGAACTCTTTTATTAATAATATCTCTGGTCTCAGGTTTGGCTTTTACCTCACAAATTCATGTTAACAAACAAAGTTAAGGAAATTTCCTTTAAAATCTTGCATAAAAGCTATCCCACAAAACATTCTATGACTAAGTTCAAACAGGATATAGATGTAAGATGTTCTTTTTGCTCTGAACAGCCAGAAACAGTTCCACATTTTTTATTATTGTAGTTACAGCAGAAAAATATGGAAGGAAATTTAAAAATTTTGTATAGAAAAACTAAATCTGCAGATTGATTTGCTCTACAAACACATCATTTTTGGAGTTCATGCACAGGATGGATATGAAAAAGACAAGGCCTTTATTATCAATCTCATATTAATATTGGTAAAATTTCATATTCATAAGGCAAAATTCAGTAATCAAAAGCAAAATTATCTTGTCTTCCATAAAGAATTTGAATATTACTTGAAGTCAATAGCCCCATCTGATAACCAGAAAGCAATAAAAACTGTTAACATTTGTAAAAAAAAATTAATTTGCTATAAATGTTATATTTGCTCAGCTGTTTTTTTTCTTTTTTGTTTTTGTGGTTTGTTTTTGTTTTCTATCTTTTCTTTCTTCTCTTCCTTTTTTTCAAAATGATTTTTGTTAACTCTGTCACTGTATGCTTCAATATCATGTTGATGTTGGATGTTGTCTGTGACTTTTTGAAATAAAACAACAACAACAACAACAGAAAAAAAAGATACAGTCCTTGCTCTGCAACTTCCTACTGACTACCAGCGACACCCGAGGTAACATTGCCACCTAGTGGACACTCCTGCAACACCAGTATTTCCCAGTTACAACATCCCTCCCCTCTTAAGCAGATTTAATAAATCACACAGGAACATTGTAACACCATGTTTTGTTTTGTTTCTGTTTGTTTTTTTTTAACACTGTTAATGTCTGTCTCTCTTAGTTCAGCTGGAAGTCTTTAAGATAACTTGGCTTCTTAGTTTCCCTTTTTGACCTCCTCACTGGACTTGTCTGTGTCTCAGTCAGTTTATCTGTCTGAGATTCTTGCAGCATCTGAGGTTACTGGCTTCTCTGATCTATCACCACTGACCAACACCTCATCAGCATCCAGACAGATCTCCTCCTCTGTGACAGCCTGACTGATCTGAGGTAGGATAGCTTCATGTTCCTCGTTGCTGTTCACTGATCCAGGGTGGTGAGCATGGATCTGGTCCAAATGTCGCCTAGCAACTCTCCCATCACCCAACATCACTGTGTATGACACTGGTCCAGTCACAGACTCTATGATTCCTGGAATCCACTTCGGTCCCAGACTGAAGTTCTGAGTCACTACAGAGTGACCAGGTTTGAACCCACATCCTTTTGCCTTTTTGTCGTGATGTCTTATTTGTCTTTCTTGATATTTCTGCACTTTCCTGTTCAGGTCTGGATGAATTGAGTCCAGGGTGCAACGTAGTTTCCTTCCAAGAAGTAGCTCCGCCGGCGAAAGACCTGTTGTGGTGTGCGGAGTCACTCTGTAGCTGAATAAAACTCTGGCTACCTTGGTTGTCAGTGTTCCTTCTGGATGTTTTTTCATCATCCTCTTGAATGTCTGTACCCCTCTCTCTGCTAACCCATTACTGGAGGCATGTAAGGTGCAGAGGTCACATGGCGGATACCATTTTTCTTTAGAAAGTCCTTAAACTCTGTGCTGGTGAAACAAGTGCCATTATCAGACACTAACAACTCAGGCAGTCCATGGTTACTGAAACTGGTATGCAGGCACTCAATTGTAGCAGCTGAAGTGGCAGAGGTCAATGGATACACATCCATCCATTTTGAATGTGCATCTGAGAGCACAAAAAACATTTCCCATAAACAGTCCTGCATAATCCACATGAATACGACTCCAGGGCTTGTCAGGCCAGTCCCAAGGGTGTAATGGAGCTGGTGCAGGTAGGTTACGGTGCTTCTGACATGTTGCACAACCCTTGACCATCTCCTCCAGTTCCTTGTCCATCTGTGGCCACCACACATAACTCCTAGCCAATTCTTTCATCCTGGATACTCCTGGATGACATTGATGGAGCTGTCTCATGACATGTGCTATTGATAGAGAATATTTGATCTGAAAAAAACAAACACAGAAAAAGGCTTCCTACAAATGTAGCCTGCAATTTTAGTTATCTTATTATTTAGGTCCAAAGGCCAGGGAATCTTTTCAGTTCAGCCATTGCATATATAAATGTAAATATTTAGACATGTAGAAAATGTTTTGAGATCAAAACATTTACTTGCAAATGTAATCTATTTATTTATTAATATTAATTTATATCTATCTATCTATCTATCTATCTATCTATCTATCTATAGATAGATATAGATATATACACAGTGGGTAGGGAAAGTTTTCAGACCCCTTGAAATTTTTCACTCTGTGTCATTGCAGCCATTTGCCAAAATCAAAAAAGTTCATTTTATTTCTCATTAATGTACACTCAGCACCCCATCTTGACAGAAAAAACAGAAATGTAGAAATTTTTGCAAATGTATTAAAAAATAAAAACTGAAATATCACATGGTCAGAAGTATTCAGAGCCTTTGCAGCGACATTCATATTTAACTCACATGCTGTCCATTTCTTCTGATCCTCCTCGAGATGGTTCTGCTTCTTTATTGGAGTCCAGCTGTGTTTAATTAAACTGATTGGACTTGATTAGGAAAGGCACACACCTGTCTATATAAGACCTTACAGCTCACAGTGCATGTCAGAGCAAATGAGAATCATGAGGTGGAAGGAACTGCCCAAGGAGCTCAGAGACAGAACTGTGGCAAGGCACAGATCTGGACAAGGTTACAAAAGAATTTCTGCAGCACTCAAGGTTCCTCAGAGCACAGTGGCCTCCATAATCCTCCAATGGAAGAAGTTTGGGACGACCACAACTCTTCCTAGACCTGGCCGTCCAGCCAAACTGAGCAATGGTGGGAGAAGAGCCTTGGTGAGAGAGGTAAAGAAGAAGCCAAAGATCACTGTGGCTGAGCTCCAGAGATGCAGTCGAGAGATAGGAGAAAGTTCCACAAAGTCAACTATCACTGCAGCCCTCCACCAGTCGGGGCTTTATGGCAGAGTGGCCCGATGGAAGCCTCTCCTCAGTGCAAGACACATGAAAGCCGCATAGAGTTTGAAAAAAAACACATGAAGGACTCCCAGACTATGAGAAATAAGATTCTCTGGTCTGATGAGACCAAGATTGAACTTTTTGGTGTTAATTCTAAGCGGTATGTGTGGAGAAAAGCAGGCACTGCTCATCACCTGCCCAATACAATCCCTACAGTGAAACATGGTGGTGGGAGCATCATGCTGTGGGGGGGGGGGGGGTGTTTTTCAGCTGCAGGGACAGGACGACTGGTTGCAATTGAAGGAAGGATGAATGCGGCCAAGTACAGAGATATCCTGGAGGAAAACCTCTTCCAGAGTGCTCAGGACCTCAGACTGGGCCGAAGGTTCACCTTTCAACAGGACAATGACCCAAAGCACACAGCTAAAATAACAAAGGAGTGGCTTCACAACAACTCTGTGACCGTTCTTGACTGGCCCAGCCAGAGCCCTGACCTAAACCCAATTGAGCATCTCTGGAGAGACCTCAGAATGTCTGTCCACCAACGTTCACCATCCAACCTGACAGAACTGGAGACGATCTGCAAGGAAGAATGGCAGAGGATCCCCAAATCCAGGTGTGAAAAACTTGTTGCATCATTCCCAAGAAGACTCATGGCTGTACGAGCTGAAAAGGAGCTTCTACTCAGTACTGAGCACAGGCTCTGAATACTTCTGACCATGTGATATTTCAGTTTTTCTTTTTGAATACATTTGCAAAAATTTCTACATTTCTGTTTTTTTTTTCTGTCAAGATGGGGTGCTGAGTGTACATTAATGAGAAATAAAATGAACTTTTTTGATTTTGGCAAATGGCTGCAATGACACAGAGTGAAAAAGTTCAAGGGGTCTGAATACTTTCCGTACCCACTGTATACTGTGTGTGTGTGTGTGTGTGTGTGTGTATATATATAGGCAGTTATTTACATATAACAAGGAACTAGACTAGAACAGGATAGTTTATTTGCATTTACAATAAACAACACAATTACAATTATCTCTCTCTGGGCTGCTATATATTTACAGCAAACCCCTCTCTCCTCAGAGCTGCTTCCCACTTCTTCCTCAACCCATAGTCTTTGGGAAACCTACATGGAGTAAAGAAAAAAAAAGTAGACAGAGAAGTAAATAAGTATGTGCACAACAACATATTTATAAAGAAATCATGCTAATAAATTAAGTATAAAGAACTTAATTAGCCAATATACTGGAGACCAAAGCTATTTAATTTGATAAGTATAACCTTGTTTGGTAACATTTCAATTATTTGAGAGCATTCCAAAAGAATTGCCTGTAATCCCAATCATAAAATGAGTTTGGAGGAATAAGATAGATGCTAATCTGCATATATATGAGTTAGGCTTTATAAGATAAGATAATCCTTTATTACTCCCTGTGTCCGGGGGAAATTTCCCATGTTACAGCAGCATACATCATACAGTAGAGCAACAATAGCAACAATAAACAGCAATATAATGATAATCATAATCACAATCACATATGTCCAGGAGTGTAGGAAGGGAAAGGTGGCTTTTGGAATGATGTGAAGTACGAGAGAAAACTATGCAGATTATGTGGTAAGGGATTGTGTGAAGCAGTCTATTTTTGTGTAAACATCAGCCAGTGATGCTGGTGTTATGAAGTCTAATAGCAGATGGAATGAATGACTTGCGATAGCGTTCCGTATTGTAGGTTAACTGTCTCAGTCTACTGCTGAAATTGCTACTTTGAGAATCCACAGTGTCATGCAGTGGGTGAGAGGGGTTGTCCATGATGGATGTGAGCTTTGCCAACATCCTCCTCTCACCCACCTCCTCTATGGAGTCCAGGGAACAGTCCAGAACAGAACCGGCCCTCCTCACCAGTCTGTTCAGTCTTTTTCTGTCTCTCCCAGTGCTCCCTGTTCACCAACAGACCACTGCATAGAAAACAGCAGACGCTACCACAGAGTCATAGAATGTCCGGAGCAGAGTCCTGCACACTCCAAAGGACCTCAGTCTCTTCAGCAGGTGGAGACGACTTTGGCCCTTCTTGTACAGGACCTCTGTGTTGTGTTACCAGTCCAGTTTGTTGTTGAGGTGAACGCCCAGGTATTTGTATGAGTCCACTATCTCAATGTCCAAACCCTGGATGCTCACCGGTGCAGGCTGAGGTGCCCTCCTCCTGTGCAAGTCGATGGTCATCTCTTTCGTCTTACTGGCGTTGAGCTGCAGATGGTTCCGCTCACACCAGTCGACAGTCAGAGATGACTGTCCTGTTCTCCAGCTCGTCCCCATCAGACACACACCCAACAATGACTGTATCATCTGAGAATTTCTGGAGGTGACAGCTCCCAGAGTTGTAGTGGAAGTCCGATGTGTACAGGATGAAGAGAAAGGGAGAGAGCACTGTCCCCTGTGGACCTCCATGCTGCTGACCACTACATCAGAAACACAGTCCTGAAGCCTCACGTACTGTGGTCTGTTGGTGAGGTAGTCGATGATCCAGGCAGCCAGGTGACAGTCTACTCCCGCTCCCTTAAGCTTCACCCTGAGCAGAGAAGGCTGGATTGTGTTGAAAGCACTGGAAAAGTCAAAAAACATGACCCTCACAGTGCTGCCGGTGCCCTCCAGGTGAGTCAGCGATCTGTGCAGCAGGTAGACGACTGCATCATCCACTCCAATGTTCGGTTGGTAAGCAAACTGCAGTGGGTCCAGATTAGGGCTCACCAGGGGGCGTAGATTCCTGAGAATGATCCTCTCCATCGTCTTCATCAGATGAGAAATGAGGGCCACAGGTCTGAAGTGGTTTGGTTCCCTGGGGTTCCTGATCTTTGAGACAGGAACCAGGCAGGAAGTCTTCCACAACACAGGAACCCTTTCCAGACTCAGGCTCAGTTTGAAGATGCAGAGCAGCACCTGACAGAGCTGGTCTGCACAGTCTCTGAGGAGTCTGGAGCCGATTCCATCAGGACCTGCGGATTTCCTGGTCTTGATCTTTTTTAGCTCCCATCTCACCTGATCACCTGTTATGGAGAGGCTGGGGGTGGATGAGGATGACAGGAGAGATGGTGGTGGTGGTGGGGTGTGAGACAGGGGGAGGTGGTGGGGCTGTGTTTGAAGTCCAGAGGTGGTGTGGTGTGGGGTGTGGGGGGGAGGAGAGGTGCTGGTGGTGGTATAGAGCTGAGGTGTGAAGAAGGAGCTGGCTGGTCAGTGCTTTGATGAGAGGTGGGGGGGGGGAGTGGGAGCAGAGTCAAACCTGTTAAAGAAACGGTTCAGCTCATTGGTCCACTCCCGGTCTCCTGCTGCAGCACCCCTCTCGTGGCCTCCGCCATAACCAGAGATGGATCTCAGGTCTTTCCAGACCTCCCTTGTGTTGTTATTCTTCAAGTGAGATTCCATCTTGGTCCTGTAGCTGGCCTTGTCCGCCTTGATCTTCTTCTTTATCTCCTTCTGCACCCTCCTCAGCTCCTCTTTGTCCCCAGATCCAAAAACCCTTCTCTTCTCCTTCAGCAGGGTCTTCAGTTCTGAGGTCACCCAGGGTTTGCTGTTAGAGAAACACCGTACTTTCCTGGTCGGTACGATATTCTCTGCACAGAAGTTAATGTATTCTGTAATAGTGTCTGTCAGTGTGTCGATGTCCTCCCCATGTGGACCACACAGTACATCCCAGTCTGTGGTCTCAAAGCAGTCCTGCAGCACCTCAGAAGCCTTGTCAGACCACTTCTTCACGTACCTTATGGTGGGGGGTTGTGTCTTCACCCTTGGTATGTAAATAGGCTGCAGTCTCACCAGGTTGTGATCTGAGCAGCCCAGCGGGGGGAGGGGGAGGAGCTGTATGCATCTTTGATGTTTGCATACAGTAGGTCCAAGGTTTTATTGTCTCTGGTCTGGCACGTCACGTACTGTGTGAAGGTGGGGAGAGTGGCAGAGAGCGATGCATGATTAAAGTCTCTTGAGACGATAATAAGAGACTGAGGGTGAGATGTTTGCAGCTGGGACACTTCACTGTGGATGAGTTCACAAGCTGCAGCCCCATCAGCCGAGGGGGGGATGTACAAAGTAACAGCTATTACATGTGAAAACTCCCGGGGCAGATAGAACGGACGCAGCCTGACCGCCAGTAATTCCACATCCTTAGTGCACAGCCGCTGTTTACGCTGATGTGTCCAGAATTACACCATCTCTCATTCACATACATCACCAGACCTCCTCCCTTCCTCTAACCGCTCTTCTTTACGTCTCGATCCGCTCTGACTAGGTAGAATCCATCCAGAATTAATAATGAGTCCGGGGTCTGTTTGTTTAGCCATGACTCGGTAAACATCAGGATGCTGCTTTCTCTGTACTCCCCCTTCTGTCCGGTCAGCGCCGCCAGCTCATCCATCTTATTCGGGAGAGATCTAACATTTCCCATGATCACAGATGGGACGGGCGGTTTGTAGCGTCTCCCCTTCTTCCGTCGCTTCGCCCCAGCCCTGCATCCCCTCCTTCGCCTCCGGAGCTCCGCTGGGATGTCGTGAAGTCTGTCCCACGTCAGCTGTGGCTGCCTGGCCTGGCTCAGCGCCAACAGCTGATCTTGACTGTAAACAATGGAGCTGTGTTTGAATGGCTCGCCTGCTGAGAAACTTAAAAGTTCTGAAATAAAGAGTAGAAAAAGTAGGGGAAGCACCATTTGTACATCCATTGCTGCCCTGTACAAATGCGGTGCACCCACTTGAAGAACAGAATAAAAGGAAAGAGAAAAAACTACGAGAAATATCTAAAAACACCTAGAGTTAAGAGCAGCTGATGTAACAGGCTGCCGCTGGCACGGCGCCATCTTGCATCATAATTGCTATTGGCTGGTGGTATTAATAGTAATGCGACTACTATCTGTCTGCTTATCTGTCTTGTAAAGTGTCTTTGAGTGTCCTAAAAAGCGCTATATAAATTTGATGTATTATTATTATTGCTACTAGCAGTAGTGGTAATACACCAACTACTGCTGCTGATACTGTCACTGCTACTACAACTTGTAATACTATTACACATGCTGATACTACTTCTACTACTTTAACAGCTACTTCTACTACTACTGCTGCTTGTACTTTTAGTATCACTACCACTGCTTGTACAACTATACTACAGCTGCTATTAATCGTCTGGCATTTGGTTGTCCAGCTGTTAGCTCGTGTTAATGTTTTGCTAATGGCTATCTAGTTAGCTCTCATAGACCCTCAACAAGATTTAATAATGAAAAAAGAGCCAAAAACTATTATCTGTGGAAAATTGTTGCAAGTTTCCTTGTCTTGATCGTGCAACTGGATGCAGCACAATGAGCCGGCATTCTTCTTGTTTTAGTTTTCGTGCCACTGACATCAATGGAAAGCACTGAAACTTTGCCCCCACTCGCTTCGTGTCCCCATAGGCACGACGCTCAGAGGGGCGTGTCATATCTACTCTTCATATCTATGGAACACACCCCAAGTTTGCAGGGGCCCGGACGTTGTGCGTCCACGCCATATCCGGTGGTCACCGTGGGAACCAAATATGTAATATGAGATGGCAAGTGGAATCATTAACTCCGCTACACATGTAGAACATCATGAAGTGTTCAGGTGAATAGTTAACGGTGAACTAAGACGCATTGTGAGGAAGAGAGGATGGGCTCATAATATGGTGTCAAGGGCTGCAAGATATTGGAAATATATGCAATATTCTACAATTCTACAATTTCATTTAGCAGACGCTTTTGTCCAAAGTGACGTACAACACAAGCAAGAATTCAGACATAAGGAAAGACCTGTAGTAAGTGCAAAAAGTGCTTCAAGTGTGATTGGTCAAAGGTGTTGCCATCAAGTTGCAGAAGAAATTGCCAACCACCCCCCCCACCCCACCCCACCCTTTTTTTTTATACTTTGTCAGCGCTAAATAAGTGCTGGGGTTTGGACCACCTGAATTATTCTACCCCTAAGGTGGAGTCAGATTAAGTGCCTGGGTGTCAAGAACTGCGATATCGATAAATATTGCGATGTTGGATATTAGTGCCGTTGTCCAATGTGATAGCCACTTGTTTCTCTTCTTGCAACCCCCAGTTCGTCAACACATCCCACAGGGCAGCAGCTGTATTTTTACCGATGTGGGAGTCCAGAAAGTAGGAGACTTCTAAGCAGCGTGTTTTCAGTTCAAAGTCATTTCTGAGAAAGTGAACAGTAAAACTGATGTAGGGCTCAGTAGTCAGTAGTACGACTGGACCATAAATCTGTGGTGCTTGCAAAGAAATCCACGTTATTATGCTCCACTTTTACAGGCAGCAAGCATGCCTCATACATCTGTGGAATGGCGACTTGGTAAAAATTTTGGTGATGGCACTTGGTATCTGCGGTCGAATTCTTTCAGCATATCCAAAAAAACCTTCTTTGCACACGACATTAATGGAGAGCGTGCATTTCATGATATAACGTGTAATGGCCTCAGTTAAACCTTGGTGGCGCTTGGAAGTTTTTTCATATGGTGTAACAGAAGACAAACTTTCACCAATTGTTGTCTGTGTGCTTGCCTTTTGTTTGTCTTTCTTCATTGGAATAGCTCGTTGTGTTTTAGATTGTAAGAAAACGGCATACAGATCCTTGTGGTTGTGTTTGAGGTGGCTGTGCAGATTTGTCATGTTTCCTGGCGACGTAGCCACAAGTTTTCGGCATGACTTGCAAAGTTCTTGCATCTGTGACTCGTCCTGTCTCCTAAAGCCGTAGTACTCCGAATCTTGGAGGTGCGCTGTTTTTTAGGCACAAGTTGTTCGTTACAGTCGTCTTTCTCGTGTCCTGCCATGTTGTGTTGTGGCGCTGGTAGCAAAAGTGCTATTCGGGTTGGGGGGAGGGGGGTTTAAGGTCGCACTCAATTGGTCACAAGTAAACATCTATGCATGCAAAAAGCATGATTTATAATAATGATAATATAATAATGATTTCTAAATAATCATAAAATTATCGCACAAATTTGCGATATGGATATCGCACTTACCATTATTGCAAAAACTATATTTTTTGATATGTCGTGCAGCCCTGATGGTGTCTATTAGTTGATGTTTGTGGAGTTTTAAAATTGTGATCGTTGTGTTAATTGACCCTGGAAGCAAGAACCAAAGTTTCCTGTTCAGAGGTGCTGGAAGTGTTTATCTGAACTACTCCACACTGACAGCAACTGCATTGTGTTGTCAAACAGTTTAATAATAAAACACTGACAGAGGACTCAGTCATTCCCTCATTTCACTGATGAGTCAAATCAACAGTACAGTAACCAGCAGTAAAATAAGAATAGCATTAAAATCCAAATGTCCTGACAGGTTTGAATGCTGAAGAGGACAGCAGCTTTATTCAGACAGATTTTACTGGATCCCCATCAAACCTGTCTGTGTGGTGTGCAGAAAAGTTCCCAGTGGTGTTTACCATTAGAATCTTTGTGATCCTGTATCCACTGTGGAATAACGTGTTCATAGAAATGTTCAGTCATTTGGAGATGCTTGTATCATTCCTGCTGCTGTGTCATGGCTCCTAGACTTCTATTATAAACCATCATATTCTTTTTGCGTCAAACATTCGACTCCTGAGCTGATTTTGTTGGAGACAGCCAGTCCTGGACAAAGTGACAGATGTGTGTTCTCTCATCATCACAGTAGTAACCATTAACTTTAGTCTCTTTGTCCCTCCAGAGCTCCCACAGTCGTATGTCTGTGAGAATGAGAAGACTGTTGTTGACCATCAGCCCCATGACCAGGAGAGAAAGTCCATGGTGGACCATGAGGACCCAGAGCCTCTACAGATTAAAGATCAGCAGGAGGAACTCTGCACCAGTCTGGACCAATCAAACCCAGAGATTTCTCAAATTAAAATGGAACAGGAAGAATTGTGCACCAGTCTGGACCAATCAAACCCAGAGTTTTCTCAAATTAAAATGGAACAGGAAGAATTGTGCACCAGTCTGGACCAATCAAATCCAGGGTTACCACAAATTAAAGTGGAACAGGATGAACTCTGCTCCAGTCAGGAGGAAGAGTTAATTGGATTGAAACAGGAGACTGATACCTTTGTGGTGACTCCTGCTGATGAGGAAAGTGACCACAGTGAACCAAAACCAAACAGTGATCAGCTCCTGTTTCACATCTCTTGTGTAGCTGAGAGCCCAGATCAGGAAGGAAGCAAGGATGTAGACTCAGGATCAACTCGATGTATCGAGCAGAAACCAAGACATCAGAGCAACAGCAGTCACAGTAATGATGTAGACAATGCTCCAACGTCAGAGAGACAGTGTGATAATGACAAGGCAAGAAAATCTCTACCATGTGATGACTGTGGCAAAGCTTTTAGGTATAAATCAGATTTATTCGTACATCGCAGAACCCACACAGGTGAGAAGCCGTATTCTTGTGAAACCTGTGGGAAAAGCTTCAGTCAACGGACCCATTTGACTTACCACATGAGACTTCACACAGGTGAGAAGCCATATTCTTGTGACACCTGTGGAAAAACCTTCATTCAACGGACCCATTTGACTTACCACATGAGATGTCACACAGGTGAGAAGCCTTTTCTATGTGGCACATGTGGAAAAAGCTTCAGTCAACGTTGCCATTTGACTGTCCACTTAAGATGTCACACAGGTGAGAAGCCGTTTTCTTGTGGAACCTGTGGAAAAAGCTTTAGTCATCGGTCCTATTTGACTGCCCACATGAGATGTCACACAGGTGAGAAGCCGTATGTTTGTAACACTTGTGGAAAAAGCTTCAACCATAGTTATCGATTAAAAGCCCACATGAGAATCCACACAGGTGAGAAGCCATATTGTTGTGGAACCTGTGGAAAAAGCTTCAACCGTAGTCATCGATTAAAAGCCCACATGAGAATCCACACGGCTGAGAAGTCGTGATCCTGAAACATTTGTGGAAAACATGTCAGAACTAAGCTTGAAACAACATGGAAGAATTGGTAGATGTTTTAGTTTTAAAGCACCTTTAGTCTGTGCTTCAACAACAATTGTGAGGAAGTATGTGAGCAATCCTTGATGATCAGACCAGATGGAGTCTGGACTGTGGTGGTGGTGGAGCAGGCAGAAGAACCAAACTGAATGTCTGGATGGATATGGTATTGGTACAGACTGCTACATTTCTGCTATCATGACATCCTTCATCAGCAGAGCAGTGATTGGAGATATTGTGAAGCTGTTTGGAACATTTTCACATCCTGCTGAGAGAACATGGCTGTTCAGGTGTGAACATACTGCTGGAATCCACTCAGCTTGAGCTCTGCCATCTTTCAAGTAAAAGGAGGCAACGAGATACAGAGACATTGTGACAGTAGGACACAACAGAGTGTGTCACTGCAGCAGAGGAGATCTGGACGTGAAATAAAATTGTAATAAAACGTCTACAGCTCCATGACTGCTTCATGAAATGTTTTGTATGTTTTCAAACAGATGAACATTTACAAGTTGTGTAGTAATGAATGTAACATTGAAGAGCCCCAGCAAGACATAACCAACATTATTATGTTTTCAACCAACACACAAGTGGTTTTACTAGTCGTAGCTGATACATATGGAAGCGAATGTGACTCAAAACTCAAATTCAAAAGCATTAGCAGAAATGCTTTTGCATTTCAAAGTCATGGCTGCACTTTTTGACTCAAAAATGAAATTAAAAAGCAATATTCCAAAATGCAATTTCATTTTCTTCTTCAACACTGCTCATTCTGTGACGAAATGAAAAAGCAAATGCAAATCACATTTGACATTTAATTTTCAAAACGTTCACCAGCATAAAGGTAACAAAATTCAATTTCAAATGTCAAATTCGAAAATGCAAAAGCATTAGCAGAAATGCTTTTGCATTTCAAAGTCATGGCTGCACTATTTGACTCAAAAATGAAATTAAAAATCAATATTCCAAAATGCAATTTCATTTTCTTCTTCAAGACTGCTCATTTTGTGACTAAATGAAAAAGCAAAAGCAAACTCAGAAATGCTTTTTCGTTTTCGTGCTCACCCCGCAAAATGCGTCTCAAAATTCAAACGCAAAAGCAATCTCAAGTGGCGCAGGTAAGTGACGTCACGGACCCCAACTACAACTAGATTTGACTGGAGACCATTAAAGACTCGACGTGCAAACAGATGGCGACGAGTAGTCCGGTGTTCAAGATTAACTGGTGTTCCCATCAACTGGTGATATTCAGTGAGCGACAGTGAGCAACACATAGCATAGGTGACTGTACCGATGCCTGTTCAAAACACACAGACGTCAATAAACTGTTCCGAAATGTTCTTGTTGCAGCTTTAACATTGTCGTTATTGCTCTGTTTGGACTCACGGCTGTTGAGTCTACCAGTAATATACTCGGTTTAATGAGGACTTCCAGCTAGCGGAGTGGAAATATCGCTTCACTGCGGCAGTGTGACGATCTCCATCAGATTAACTGGTGACAGTCTGTGACCTCAGTCCGACAAAAACACCAAGAGAAGTTCTAATACCGTTTACTGAGAAAAGACACCAATTCCTTTCAGTATAGCACATATACTGGGGCAATAGCTCAGGTGACTGAACAGGAGATCTATAAACAAGAAGATAAACCCGACGCAGCGGCCCGGGTTCAACTCCAGCTCGCAGCTTTTTGCTGTAGGTTTTCCGTTTCTACTGCGGTCAAGTGAGCCGCCCGCTTTGACATTAATTTTCTCCAAAATTCTACAGTAAAATCAGGTGATATTGTACAAGGTGGTAGCTGGGACGACCCCTGACAAAGCCACAGTGAGAGATCTTTGTCACCGCCTAAGGATTTCCAGATATGTGTAACCCATGTGAGATGTCTTCCTTTCTAAAATGACGATCAGGAGCTGGTCAGGCTGGTGGCAACAGCAGGTTTATTCCCTTTTCTGCATTCATAACAAAGGACATGGAGTTTAGTAAGTCGTCATCTCGTGGGCGACAGTATGTGCTCTCTTCATAAATCCTCCGTTGCTCTGAGGATTACCCATTCATATCTCTTTACACTCAGTACAATACATAAATAAAGAAAGTGATCGTATAGTGGATTAAATTTAGGTAAGACAATAAAATAAACTCATGAAAACAGAAAGTGTCCTCTTGATTATTTGAGGGAAAATTACAAGAAATTATTATAATAATACAAATTTTCCTGGACTGTTACCCCTTTTTTTATATTTCATAGATTCACAACAGCTAACACAGTACAAAATACAATTAATAAAAACCGGCGAATATAACTCATTGGCATATTTCTAACATCAAACAATAACAATAATAACTAACATCACATTATAGAGGGACACACTAACATACCTGCATTCATAACAAAGGACATGGAGTTTAGTAAGTCGTCATCTCGTGGGCGACAGTATGTGCTCTGTCCAGAAAGACGGCATCGTGTTAGCGGTAGCTAGCTACGCAGTAGAATTTTTTTACAACGATAAAACACATCCAAACGCACAGTCAGCTTCAAAAACACATGGTGAAATGATTCTAGGACACACAAAAGTAACCAATTAAAGCCAGCTAAACTTCTACATAGTTATGAACGTAGTTAGCATTGTTTTGCCCACAGACATTTTTAGACATGTTACCTCTTCATAAATCCTCCGTTGCTCTGAGGATTACCCATAATCCTTTGCTACTATTACACATGCAGGGAATTCTTTCTGACAGCAGGCGGCGTAGTTGTCCCATTTAGCTGGATTTAACCTGAACTTTTTAACTATGTTACATATGGACAGTCAAAATCTGTATAACAGGACGTATTTGCAGCGGACGTCTCTCAGCCTGGCTGCTCAGCGCCTGTGATCGCATTACCGTATGTAGTATCCTGATTTTGTATATCGGTGTATTTTTTTACTTTATTTGCAGGATTTGTTTTATTACAGAACAAAGCACTGATTCATTTAATGTGTTTTACTACATGATTAAAAGTATAATTATTTCATTCGTTCAGGTTAAAAAAAAACTTGCATTTTGCATAAATATTAAAAGGTTTGCAGATGTTAATAAATTCATAATTTAGTTACAAGCTAAAAAAACAAAACAGGTTACATCTTTTATTATTTCATTATGATGGTGTATGTTTCACTGGACTGAAAACATAGAAGAAGAAACGTGAGCAGAAACGCCGAAGAAAAAACACACTTGGGAAACCGGAAGAGAGGCGAGAGGAGTTTTTTTTTCTTTTTCTGCACACGTGTGATGGCGGCATGAGCTTGAGAGAACGACCAGAAAAAGTCTTCACAGTTCAGTCAAAGTAAACCTGGTTCAGCACCCCTTGTTTCTGTGGACTGCTGCGGAGTTTGTGAACGTCCTGCACCAGAAGAGAGAGAGCGAGAAGTGGCGCTGCTGGGGCCGAACTGCACGAGCTAAGTGAGGCTAACCGTGAAGCTAACGCTGCTGCTTCAGAGTGGATCATCATCCTTGTCGGGAGTCGGCCAGTGAGAGGAGATGGTGTCGCCGCCAGAGGGATCAACACTCACCTGTGTCCAGGACGTCGAGAGGGAGAGAGATTCTGCTGCACCCGGTTGCTAAAATGGTCGTGAGGACAAGGTTTTCTTTCCACTCTGAACTGGTAGGATTATTGCTTTTAAGTCGTTTTCCCAGAAAAGAGCTCCAACGCGCGCCAACGGTTTAAACAGCAAGCTTGCTTAAAAGAACCAAAGAGTGCACTCACAGAAAAAAACTAAACTTTCCCTCAGCTGAGGTTAAACCAATTATTCTTTATTAATCCACCTTATATTGTATTGTTTTTTCTCCTTGTTCAATCATTTGAATACATGCCAGAATTTAAAAGATACAGCTATTGTGTGTGTGGTTATTTTCATTTTCGCTTAAACAGTACACTGTAAAAAAACATTTTTAAGTTAACTGATGACATTTTAATTTTATTGGTTTATTTGTTGATTATTGATTCTGGGAAGCCTCAGGGTGGTAATTTTAAAACAGAAGAGAATCATATTTAACCCTAGACACTGTTTTTCATACATTGGAATGTCTCTTTTGTTAAAAAATTAGTTAAGGAAGGGAAAAAGCATTTAGGATTTAGTAACTAGTCCATTTACATTAACGAGCCGGCTGACAAAAGGGTTACACGTATTACACAGAATAGCCGCGCGACGCCCAGAGTGCGGGCGGCTCACTTGACCGCAGTAGAAAACGGGAGAAAACCTACAGCAAAAAGCTGCGAGCTGGAGTTGAACCCGGGCCGCTGCGTCGGGTTTATCTTCTTGTTTATAGATCTCCTGTTCAGTCACCTGAGCTATTGCCCCAGTATATGTGCTATACTGAAAGGAATTGGTGTCTTTTCTCAGTAAACGGTATTAGAACTTCTCTTGGTGTTTTTGTCGGACTGAGGTCACAGACTGTCACCAGTTAATCTGATGGAGATCGTCACACTGCCGCAGTGAAGCGATAATCTTGAACACCGGACTACTCGTCGCCATCTGCTTGCACGTCGAGCCTCCAATGGTCTCCAGTCAAATCTAGTTGGAGTTGGGGTCCGTGACGTCACTTACCTGCACCACTTGAGATTGCTTTTGCGTTTGAATTTTGAGACACATTTTGCGGGGTGAGCACGAAAACGAAAAAGCATTTCTGAGTTTGCTTTTGCTTTTTCATTTAGTCACAAAATGAGCAGTCTTGAAGAAGAAAATGAAATTGCATTTTGGAATATTGATTTTTAATTTCATTTTTGAGTCAAATAGTGCAGCCATGACTTTGAAATGCAAAAGCATTTCTGCTAATGCTTTTGCATTTTCGAATTTGACATTTGAAATTGAATTTTGTTACCTTTATGCTGGTGAACGTTTTGAAAATTAAATGTCAAATGTGATTTGCATTTGCTTTTTCATTTCGTCACAGAATGAGCAGTGTTGAAGAAGAAAATGAAATTGCATTTTGGAATATTGCTTTTTAACACCATGTGTTTCCTTTTATTCAGTTCTTCTGTCTCTTTTTACTATTCCTGGAGAAGTCAAACAGAAGTCAGTTCATGTTTGTTTTAACCCCCCAGTTATCTCCATTCAATGTTTACCATTCAAAAAGCAATAGTTGCCTTTTCTTTCCTTTTTTTGCTTCATGTTTCATGACTTTTCCTGATTTGATGGGACAACTTATTAAGCATGAAATTATCATGATTATATTTTTTTCAGTGTGCTGAACACGTATTGCAGCGTTAGTGTTCCTCTGGGGGCAATCTGAGTCCAAACTGTTTAAACTTGTCTCTGTGAGACCGAACATCTCCACAAAGCAGAGTTCACACTTTTCAGTTGATCCAGAACAGGAGGGAGGAAAACAACTCTTCCCACCAGAACTTTGACTCTTCTCATGGAATGGACCTATGGGAAACCACTGGACAATATTGGTACAATATTTTCAACAGATGGTTCTATGAAGAGCTCCAATATTGACTTTATGTCTTCAGCATGTCTGCCTTGTTATTGAAGTGAGTAGAGGGACCATCATTTTCATTTTTTGGTGCTAGTGTGACATAGGAAAATCTGGAACTGAAACAATATTCTCACGAGAACTTTCCGGTACCATCTAATCTGTAACCTAAAAGCCTCCAGACAAGAGAGAGTAATATGGGACACTTGTCATCAAATTTTGACAGGCCCCAATCAGAAGCTGCCACGTCATAAGGGGGGCTATGGTATGGGGTCCAATGAGAGATTGTCACATCAGAGAGTCCCTCCCTCATCCGCCATATTTGTAGTTTTTATTTTTTAATAAAAGGAAATGACAAATTTCAAAATGCCGGAAAGGATAGTTTCAAAAATGATTTATAACACATGGATAATAATAAAAATCCGGCCCTAGGATCATCCAATGAGGTGTGAGGGGAAGGGCGAATGAGGAGGCTGGGGTCTTCTTTATATATAAATTGGACTAGGCCTCTCTGCAGGGCCGTTCCTGACTCATTTGGCACCCTAGGCGAGACCCTCCCAACGCCCCCCGCTCAAAAAAAGATATTAAAAAAATACGTATAAACGAACTTTAAACATTTTTCACTTTATTGAACATAAATTACACACTTAAAACACACACACACACACACACACACACACACACACATTGTATGTCATTGTAAAAGTGCATGCAAGGCAGCACTGGGGTGGGGATAGAGGAAGGTGTACCTATAGGTGCACCAGCCTGTTAATCAATAACAGGCTGGTCTGATGTAGAGGGGACTGTGGGTATGTTTTCACTGCTTCCAGGTTGGGTGTCAGAGAGCCCTCCATCACTGGGTACCAAGGTGGATGTGGAGGCTGCTGTTGATCCAGTAGTGGCAGGAGTGGAAGATAAATATTTCAGAGGTGAATCTAAAAAGAGACAGTAAGGTAATTGATTAACTGGGTGTTTACATGGGAAGGTAAATACATGGTAACACCTGACATAATAACATCCCTGACCTAGGACGTCCGAAACACAGCAGCAAGCTAATGGAATTAATTAACCTAATGCTAATTACTGTATGTGGAACAACAGCTTCAGTGCACCTGTTCTAATTAAATGTGATACACTGGTAATGACGTGTCTGATAAAGATGATGTAATCCCCTCCTGTTGTACGGGCGTCTGGGACGCATGGAGTCATGTTTCCATTCATATAAATATGTAAATATTTTTAAACTTGTGTTTAAGTTGATCATTTATTTTAATGGCTTAAAATAAATTGAAGCCAGTTAGTGAAGTTCAATGACGGTAGCATCGCCTACACACAGGCAACGGTACGAGACTGTCTTTCTTTAAAAGAAACGATTTCTATCAACAATGTCATCACTACGTGCATTTCGTACATCACTGTCTTTGATACTTTCTTCAACACAGAAGTAACTTTATCATATTGAAAGTGAGCTAACAAAGCAGCACTAACAGTACTGTCACTACGAGGGCTAACGTTAGCCCATTAGCATTACGAGCTAGCCGATACGCGGTTGTGTGTTCATGCAGTTTCTAACAAAATATTTCATGACACCATACCTCGACTTCTTTCTTGCTTCTCCTCATCTCCTTTACGTTTTTTTCTGAAATGAGCTCCAGAGGGCTTTTGCCTCTTCATTTTGGAAGTTCGGTGTATCAGTCACTGTCAACACGGATCTACCGGTGCCTATTTTCTTCTTCTTCATCTAAAACAAACAAACAAACAAACAAACAAACAAAAAAACCTGCGGTGACGCCCCCCGGCTGGCTTTGTGGCCCTAGCATTTGACTATTCTGCCTATTGGGCCGCACGGCCCTGCCTCCCTGTAGACTGCAAAGTGGAATAGAACTCACCATGGCTCAGAAAATGTTGGATGTCCGGGGGTACTGTGGGAAATGGTGTGTTTTATAATTGCTCAGTGTGCATATTAAAGAGTTGTATTGGTTCTGAGGAATAGGAAGGTGAAGAGCATCATTACCACGGTGTGACTGTAATGAAACAAAGAAGATAAGTCCAGCTTTATTTTACTTATTACTCATGTGATTGAAACCAAGGATGATCAAGACATAAAGTGATTGATAATCAAAGTACAGACAGTTTTTGATAATAAAGGTACAGATAGTTTTTGACGTAAGCTGTAATCAGTAAAGAACATGAGCGAGTTGTATGTGCAGTTTCTAATCTTGCTTTGCAGAAGCGAAGTCATTCCTACGTGAGCGTAATGACAAAACATCAGCTGTGACAGAGGACAGCGGAACAACACAGCATCGGAAGGGGCGGCCGGCCTTGATAGATAGCTATACACACTGTTAGAGTATAAGAAGACTGGGTCAGGAACAGTTAGCAGTCTGATTCCATCCGAACTGACTGAACACTTATTGTCGGTTAGGGACAGAGGATTCAGGCCCAGAGCTCTGTATTCACATTCAATTTTGCTGTAATAAATACTTTTGATTTTAAGAAGAAGTCTCCTGACTACTCCATCAAAAGAACTGGGCGGAAACAGCCTTACACATATTTTATTTGTTTGTTTAATTGTAGGATAGGCTGATTTCCAACAATTTGGTGCCGTGACCCGGATGGAGAAGGAGAATTGACAATAGATGTACATTTGAACAAACAACGGACATACAAAGGACTTTCTGACAACTTGGGCGCCCAATAAAAGGTAAGCAGACGCCTGTTGACATCAAAGTCTGCTATTGGCTATTCCAAAACTGTTGTCAGAATTCCTCCTGTGTGTTCTAGTATACAAAATTGAATGTGCTTCTGGAAGAA
The DNA here is from genome assembly GCF_021347895.1 of Acanthochromis polyacanthus. Classification (NCBI taxonomy): domain Eukaryota; kingdom Metazoa; phylum Chordata; class Actinopteri; family Pomacentridae; genus Acanthochromis; species Acanthochromis polyacanthus. Next base: position 30,741,963 of record NC_067122.1, on the reverse strand, counting down.
ATAAAATGATGAAAATGATGAAGAAGTGCTAAGGTTAATGGAAATAAAAAGGATGAAAATGATGAAGAAGCGCTAAGGTTAATGGAAAGGGAAAAAGTCACTGATCCACAGAGGATAGAATCTCTGGCTGGATACTCTGTTCTGGGTTAGAAAACCCGGGGGGTTTAGGAGTCCCTCCAAAAGGTGGATAGAGCAGAGGGCCTATTCTGCAACCCTAAGTGTAATGTAATCCCTGTTAGGCAACAGTTTCTTAGGCTGGCAAATAGCCTGGACGGTTTGGTATAAGCCTGGATCGCTGACGAGTGGTTGAAAATACTGGGTTTAGAAGCCCTGAGGACGTGGTTCCCCTCTAAAAGCTTGAAAATACCGGGTTTAGAAGCCCTGAGGACGTAGTTCACCTCTAAAAGCTTGAAAATACTGGGTTTGGAAGCCCTGAGGACGAGGTTCCCCTCTAAAAGCTTGAAAATACCGGGTTTGGAAGCCCTGAGGACGAGGTTCCCCTCTAAAAGCTTGAAAATACTGGGTTTAGAAGCCCTGAGGACGTGGTTCCCCTCTAAAAGCTTGAAAATACCGGGTTTGGAAGCCCTGAGGACGAGGTTCCCCTCTAAAAGCTTGAAAATACTGGGTTTAGAAGCCCTGAGGACGAGGTTCACCTCTAAAAGCTTGAAAATACCGGGTTTAGAAGCCCTGAGGACGTGGTTCCCCTCTAAAAGCTTGAAAATAAAAATATAAAAAGACAAAAAACAGTGATGAAAGCCAGTGACTAAAAAGTGAATGAAATGGACAACCGGTTTTTATGTGTTGTTGTGTCTTGTGGAATCTCACTGAGACAACATGAACGGTACTGCCTAGTGTAACTGCTTTTGCTATTTTTTAATGAGAAATTCATGTAGAACAAAGTGATTTTGATGAAATATCACAAGCTGAAGCTAAGATTTGGTGAATTTTCCTGATGGATCCTCAGGACACATATGATTATTCATGGACCGTCAGAAAGGTGAAAATCTATTGATTCTTTACAGTTACTGCCTGAAAAATAGTGTTTTGTTACCGCATGGTACTTGTACAACAGTTTCTATTTAGTTTTCTAAATCTGCTTCCCCATGAGCTCAGTGAGGTGCTGCTCTGCTCTCTGACTGTCTGAACCACAACCTAATAGTTTTTTACCATGTCGGAGATTAGAAGAAAGAATATCTACAAAGTTCTTTTTTTGATGCTTCTGATTTCAAAATTCCAACCCCCTTTTCAGAGTGAGCCCAACTTCAGCCGCAAACATTTTTGCCAACTTGCAGCAAAAGTTAAAATTAATATATAAGTTTCCACAAATCTGATTTGTTTATGCAAATAAGAGCTTGCTTCAAATTTGCATTGGCATGCCAAAGTTTTACTTCAACTGTCTGCCAGAAACCTGAATTTTTTTCCAGGATAATGTTCAGGTTCAGCTCTGACTAAAACTAATCAAACATCACAAAGAACACATCAACCAGCAGAAGAGAACACTTTCCGGAACACTGCTGGAATCTGTTAGCTCTGTGCTAATGGTCTCTCACTGATTCTTACTTTGTTCCAGCTAAATTTTCAAAAAGTGACAAACAGTTATTTCTGCAAACAGCTTGTAGCAGCAGGCCAGGAAGTACCCAGTAAGAAAACATGCTAAAATAACTCACCTGCTCTATTTATTGTGTGTTAGAAAAGCAAAATAGAAAATAAGCAAGTTGAAGCTCAGAAGTTTTGGATGGTTATCTGATGGTACATAATGTGATGTATTCTGCAGTGGTAATGTTACCATTTCTAATGAATGTTCACATGACAATACTGACGTTTGTTTTACTATGATATGATGGATGTGCACTAATGCTTAATATTGTGTATATTTGTTGTTCAAGTGGATTTTATCTGGGTTTTCTACATAAATATTCTTTGATTTAAAGTCCCTCAGTGTTGGATTGTATTTTCTCCTTTAATGTTGCTGCTAAATTGTTGCAAAAATGATAGAACAATAGTACACAACAACAGTTAAATGAATGAACATTTATACTTGGACAAAAACATAATACATGTCACATCTGTGTGAAACAACTCCATCCATCCATCCATCCAGCCAGCCAGCTGATTTATATACAGTAAACAATAGCTCAAATTACCATATTTAAAACTACAGATTGACTTCTGGTCCTTTGTTTGGGGGTGAACATGTGAATTACTACTTTATCACTGTGATTTTAGAAGGTATTATTTATAATCTAACAAAACAGAACATCTGTAAAATAACAAGAAAAAAATGTGAAAACGACATTTTTTTGTTTTGTTTTTTTTTTAATAGTGTTTGACTTTGATGGGAAAACAGATTATACTGTAGTGGCCTGAACAGGATTTTTGTCCCCACAACATGAGTAATACAAGTTCACTCTCAGTGTTCAGCCTGGTACAACAGTCAACAATAAGACAAAAGCTCTCTGTCCTCAGCAGTCTGCTCAGAGCCACATCACTGCTGTGCTCACACTGACAGACAGCACCACAACTCTGCAGGACCGTCCAGGACCCTCCAGGACCCTCCAGGACTATGGACCCTAAACGCCTCTCCTCCAGCTCTCAGCAGCAGGTTCGGCTCAGGAAGGTAAACGACAGGTCGCTGCTTTTGTTCCTTCAGTTTGACAGCTCAAACAGTCCTGGTTACTCAGGTGTTGTACTTTAACACATCTCTGAGGCTTTATTTTCCATCTGCTGCAGCACACTCTCAATATAACACTCGGGCTCTAAATATAAGTCATGCAACAGCTCGTATTGACTCAAAAACTGTCCTGAATATGTGAGCGTTGTCCAGTTGTGCTACAGCCCAGTTTGTGTTTGGTGTTATTTTATGTTCCCTGCTATTTTGCCACTTGGATCATTTCACTTTACTGTTTATGTTGGTCTCATATCTGCTATTTTTTTTTAATGATTAAAATAGAAATGCAGCAGATGTTAGTCTGATTTCCAGTGGCGTTGTATTATCGCACGATTGAGTTTTAAAAGTATTTAATTTTTGTTGTGTTTGCGTCTGAGTGAAAAGTGGCTGATATTTGTAGAAATATGCAGTAATTGTGTCAGAAAGCTGGTCCGAGTCTCCAGCTGGAAAAATGTTCAGTGTTCTCTGAATACAGCTGTGTAAAGAAGCGAACAGCGCCACTCTGCCATTGCGGTGCACTCAGCGGTCAGAGTCGGGTACTGCAGCTGCATCCTGGTTTGTGTTCTGCTCCGCTCCGGCGCGGCCGCTAATTGCGCATGCGCAATGAGATGAATGGCCGCAGCACCTGACGGCCCACCAGGAAGTGTGGCGTACAAATCCTCGGCCGTTAATCCCCGCTCTGTGCGGTAACCGTAGGAGGCTCTGACAGTAGCATGCACAGCGAGCCGGAGCGTTCAGTCTGACCGTCGGGACCGTCTCCGCTCCGGGCTCGGTCTGCGGCATCTCGCGGTGCGTCCGTCTTCTCCCCCGCCTGTCGGGCTCCAGACCCCCGCTGCTGCTAGCTGAAACTCCGTGAAGCTCCGTGAGGCTCCGTGAAGCTCCGTGAAGCTCCGGGCACGTCCACCCTGACTGCAATGGGATGCTGCGGTAGCGCGGAGGTAAGCACGGCCTGGCTGGGATGATGGTCCGGCTCGGCTCGGACCATCATCCCAGGTGTCCTTCAGCGGAGCACCGGTGCGTGTTTGTTTTTTTTGCCGTGTCAAGAACAGCGGTCCCGGGCAGCCGAGAGGGCCGAGCTGGGATTAGAGCCAGCAGCGTCATAATCCAATTAGCTCGTCCCGGGAACAGGCGGGTTACCGGGCCTGCTAGCGGCCCCGCTCCGCTGCCTGGTCCCGGTAAACACAACGGAGATGTTCTGATTAGTGACACCGAGCCAAACGCAGAGTCTGGGACAGGCCCGGCTCGGCTTGGCCCGGCCCGGCCCGGTGCTGCAGGCCCGGCTGTGGTCTCACCGTGACCGTGTTTGTGTGTGTTTCAGAGGACAAAGAGAGAATGGAGACCGCTGGAGGACCGGAGAGCTGCACCGACCTGCCCTGGTTCCTGCTCTTCACCGTCTTCTGCGTCGCATGGTAACCATCAGCACCCACACTCAGTGATGTAGTCCAACACAATGACAGCAGCCAGATGTTTTCCGTTGTGTGTGTATGTGTGGCATTACCCTGTGAGAAGACACACTGTTTAATCTATCTATCTATCTACAGCTAATTGTGGTGTTTTGTAGTTGCTGCTGTGCTCCATCTTGTAGTTTCTAATAATAAGTGTGAAGTTCTGTTTAGTATCAATACAGTCACTGATGCAAATATGCTGCTGTGACATGGAAAAATATCCATGATAAAACCCTGTGACAAAAAAATATTTAGATTTTTGTCAGCAGACTTTACCCATGGAATACTGTCCCGCTGTGAGGATTCAGGATTCAGGACTGACTGTGACTCTGAGGTGAAGGACAGTCCAGAGTGTGGTCTGCTGTTGGAGTCTCCATGTCGGATCAGTTATTGATGAAGATAAGCTGTTTTCTGTGAATGTGTGCAGTTCAGATGTAAGGCTGCTCCTAAACAGCTGTAAGGAACAAACTGAACTTCATCTTCTGTTAGTGTGTTTTGCTCTCTGAAATGTTCGTTAACGAAATGCTCAGCTAACTGAATAAATGACTAAAATGAGGTTTTTGATACTTTGGTGCATTCGTATTCAGTGTTTACACTTTTTTGCATTAACATCCATTTTATTCATACTTGTGTAATTTCCAGGTTTATAAACACTGTGGTGTGTTAAAATCATTATTTGTTTATATTTTTTTGCTTTTGGATGCTTTAAATTCAGAGCAGCACGGTAACTCGGTGGTTAGAAGTGTTGCCTCCCAGCTAGAAGATCCCTGGTTTGCTTCTCAGCCTTCCTGGGATCTTTCTGCATGGAGTTTGCATGTTCTCCCTGTGCATGTGTGGGTTTTCTCCAGGTTCTCCAGCTTCCTCCCACAGTCCAAAAACATGCTGAGGTCAATTGGGGATTCTAAATTGTCTGTAGGTGTGAATGTGAATGTGATTGTTTGTCTCTATGTGTAGCCCTGTGATAGCTGTTACCTGTCCAGGTGTCCCCTGCCTTCACCATAAGTCAGCTGGGATAGACTCCAGCTCCCCTAATGAGAATTAAGTATGTATAGATAATAGATGGATGCTTTATGACACAGCGTGCTTTAATATTCACACAGCTCCCTCCTACCTAAATTCTCTCATTCACGTCTACACTTCCTCCCGCCTGATCCAACCACCACAAAATGGGCAGTCCATAGCTAGACTCTTCTCCTCTGTGGTTCCCGGTGGTGGAATGAGTTACTGTTCTAACTGCAGAATCTCTCTCAGTCTTTAAGAAAGGACTGGGGTGTCCCAGTAGCTCAAATGTTGAGTTGGCGACCCATAGACAGATAAACAGGACCTATAGTCCCAACGCAGCAGTCCGGGTTCAAATCCAGCCCACGGCCATTTGCTGCATGTCGTTCCCCACTTTTATGGCTCTTATCCAGGTTGTTTTCTCCTGACTAGATCCTTGATTGTGTTGTATCCATTCTCAGATGTACGTCACTTTGGATAAAAGCGTCTGCTAAATGAAAATTGTGGAATGGTAGAATATTTAAACGTTTGTTGTATTAATATTTCAGGTTTTTGTTGTGTTGATTTCTCCAGGTTATGTGCAGCGGACTGGGTCCTGCTGCACATAGGGTGGCTGTGCTTAGATGGGGAAGCGGGTTATCTGCTAATAGCAAGGTTGGCTGGTCGATCCCTCTGAAGCATGCCAAAGTGTGCAAACCTGTGTGGGTGTGAATCAGTAAATGAGAGCATTGTGAAAACACCTTACATATTGTGGATCATTCACCATTTACATTGATTCAAACACCATTGTTGCATTCACTGAAACTTGGCCAAGTCTTACTCCACATTCGGTTTGATGTCTTTACAATGATATAATCATTCACATGTATTTCTCAGAGTCTTCATTAAGAGAAAATAGGAAATTACAGAAAATATGGACACGGTGGTGAAAACGCTTTCAGAACCAAATGTGTTCTACAGGAGAAGTGTGACTCTCCTTTCCGCTGATCTTTAACCCTCTTAGCTTGACTGTCTTCAAGTTTTCTTCACTTATCGTGTGGTTTATTATAGAACTCTTCCTTTAGTGCCTCCTACAGTTCTTGTTTAACTTCGTTTGTTTCTCTGTCAACATGATCCCACACAGCGTCTCATATTCAGATCTGACTATCCATCAATGTCACTGTTTTATCAGGGTTCTTGTTTTGGGAACCTTGGTGCATTCATATCCAGGTTTTTGATGTTTTCATGGATTTATTTTGAGATTTTGATGTTTTAATAGTTAGATTTTTGATATTTAAATGCGTTAGTATCCAGGTTGTTGTCAGCGTTCATGATTCCATTGCTTCAGACAAAAGCTCAACAACACTGTTTCTTGTACCTCTCTCTTGTCACATCTTGTCAATGATTGGACCCAAACATTTCAAACTTTAACTCATCGCTCCACATAGCTCTTTTCCATTCACTGTGAGCTTTTCCATATTTTCAGCCTTTCTGCCCTGTTCCCCTTCTTGGAAAATGGTGTCTTCGCTGTTGACCCTCCACAGAGAACATTACTGATCAGAAGGGTCATAGTCCTTCTACATTCTTTGCAGGACTTCTTCTGGTTATCCAGTTACCTTCTGAGTACCCAGTGTGTTTGCTGATTTGCCCTTGAGCATGACACTGCTGATGCTAAATTCTGATTTTCTGTCTGTCATAATATGCAGCAGTTTGAATGGAGTGATGTGACTGAGACCTGCTCTAATCTGTTAGCTTCCAACGATTTTTCCTCTACAGTACTCAATGTTCAACAGCAGCAAACATGGATTCAGACTGAACGTGGAATCA